>NC_069504.1:567385156-567760156 GCF_027579735.1 Bombina bombina
AGTAATATCCCAGAAGTAATGATGACCCGTGGACTGATCACACTTAACAGAAGAAATACCAACAGTTATAAGTAATTCCATACAAATAAGAAATAAAGGCATACACAAACTCAGAATACATATTATGATGCAAGATATTAAAATAAGCATGAACACACACATCAACCGAAAATGTAGCAACATTTCCATAACTCTTTACCTTCTCAATTCTACTGCTCGCCGAATACGTTCCAAACGTTCTGCATGTTCCCGGAATTTATGAGCTTTCATTTTATCAAATGGCATAGGTTTTCTGTCTCTGAATTCTCTGAACTTCATCCTGTTTTGAAATGGCCTTTCTCTGTTTCTTACCTACAAAAAGGTAAAATTAGGATATTACATCACATTGTTGGAAAATTTAATATATGCTAGTTGTGAACTATACACACACCAAGAGTTTATTTTATTTTTTCCCCCTACAACTCTAGTCTCTTTCAGTAACGTGGTTCAAATATTAGACAAAGGCCAAACTTAATAAAGGAATGATTTATTATGCCAAAAATATTATGCACAATGCATTATTAATAAAAAGTTGTTACAAATAAAATTACACACGCAAACAGTGTTTTAAAATAAAAAGGAGAAAAACAGAATTTATGCTTACCTGATAAATTACTTTCTCCAACGGTGTGTCCGGTCCACGGCGTCATCCATAACTTGTGGGAATATTCTCTTCCCCAACAGGAAATGGCAAAGAGCACAGCAAAAGCTGTCCATATAGTCCCTCCTAGGCTCCGCCCACCCCAGTCATTCGACCGACGGACAGGAGAAAAAAACAGGAGAAACTATAGGGTGCCGTGGTGACTGTAGTTAAAGAAAGCAATTCATCAAACCTGATTAAAAAACCAGGGCGGGCCGTGGACCGGACACACCGTTGGAGAAAGCAATTTATCAGGTAAGCATAAATTCTGTTTTCTCCAACATTGGTGTGTCCGGTCCACGGCGTCATCCATAACTTGTGGGAACCAATACCAAAGCTTTAGGACACGGATGAAGGGAGGGAGCCAATCAGGTTGCCTAAACGGAAGGCACCACGGCTTGCAAAACCTTTCTCCCAAAAATAGCCTCCGAAGAAGCATAAGTATCAAATTTGTAGAATTTGGCAAAAGTGTGCAGGGAAGACCAAGTCGCTGCCTTACATATCTGATCAACAGAAGCCTCGTTCTTGAAGGCCCATGTGGAAGCCACAGCCCTAGTAGAGTGAGCTGTGATGCGTTCAGGAGGCTGCCGTCCGGCAGTCTCCTAAGCCAATCGGATGATGCTTTTCAGCCAAAAGGAAAGAGAGGTAGCAGTAGCTTTTTGACCTCTCCTCTTGCCAGAAAAAACGACAAACAGAGAAGACGTTTGTCTGAAATCCTTTGTTGCTTCTAAATAGAACTTTAAAGCACGGACTACATCTAAATTGTGTAACAAACGTTCCTTCTTTGAAACTGGATTCGGACACAAAGAAGGTACAACTATTTCCTGGTTAATATTCTTGTTGGAAACAACCTTTGGAAGGAAACCAGGTTTAGTACGCAAAACAACCTTATCTGAATGGAACACCAGATAGGGCGGATTACACTGCAAAGCAGATAACTCAAACTCTTCTAGCAGAAGAAATAGCAACCAAAAACAGAACTTTCCAAGATAACATCTTGATATCTATGGAATGTAGAGGTTCAAACGGAACCCCTTGAAGAACTGAAAGAACTAAATTCTGACTCCAGGGAGGAGTCAAAGGTCTGTAAACAGGCTTGATCCTGACCAAAGCCTGAACAAAAGCTTGAACATCAGGCACAGCTGCCAGTCGTTTGTGTAATAAGACAGATAAAGCAGAAATCTGTCCCTTTAGAGAACTCGCTGATAATCCCTTATCCAAACCGTCTTGGAGAAAGGAAAGGATCCTAGGCATTTTGATCTTACTCCATGAGAATCTCTTGGATTCACACCAACAGATATATCTTTTCCGTATTTTATGGTAAATCTTCCTAGTTACAGGTTTTCTGGCTTGTATCAGAGTATCTATTACAGAATCCAAAAACCCACGCTTAGATAAAATCAAGCGTTCAATTTCCAAGCCGTTAGCTGAAGGGAAACTAGATTTGGATGTTCGAATCGACCTTGTACTAGAAGATCCTGTCTCAAAGGTAGCTTCCATGGTGGAGCCGATGACATATTCACCAGGTCTGCATACCAAGTCCTGCGTGGCCACGCAGGAGCTATCAAGATCACTGAGGCCCTCTCCTGCTTGATCCTGGCTACCAGCCTGGGAATGAGAGGAAACGGTGGAAACACATAAGCTAGGTTGAAGGTCCAAGGCGCTACTAATGCATCCACTAGAGTCGCCTTGGGATCCCTGGATCTGGACCCGTAGCAAGGAACCTTGAAGTTCTGACGAGACGCCATCAGATCCATGTCTGGAATGCCGCATAATTGAGTCAACTGGGCAAAGATCTCCGGGTGGAGTTCCCACTCCCCCGGATGGAATGTCTGACGACTCAGATTATCCGCCTCCCAGTTTTCCACTCCTGGGATGTGGATCGCAGATTTTATGATTTTGGTCACTTCTCTCATCGCCAGGGAACTCCTTGTTCCCCCCTGATGGTTGATGTAAGCAACAGTCGTCATGTTGTCTGATTGGAATCTTATGAATCTGGCCTTTGCTAGTTGAGGCCAAGCCCTGAGAGTATTGAATATCGCTCTCAGTTCCAGAATGTTTATCGGGAGAAGAGACTCTTCCCGAGACCATAACCCCTGAGCTTTCAGGGAGTCCCAGACCGCGCCCCAGCCCACTAGACTGGCGTCGGTCGTGACGATGACCCACTCTGGTCTGCGGAAACTCATTCCCTGGGACAGGTGGTCCTGGGTTAGCCACCAACGGAGTGAGTCTCTGGTCTTCTGATCTACTTGAATCACTGGAGACAAGTCTGTATAGTCCCCATTCCACTGTTTCAGCATGCACAGTTGTAATGGTCTTAGATGAATTCGCGCAAAAGGAACTATGTCCATTGCTGCAACCATCAACCCTACTACTTCCATGCACTGAGCTATGGAAGGACGTGGAACAGAATGAAGAACTTGACAAGCGTTTAGAAGTTTTGACTTTGACATCTGTCAGGAAAATCTTCATTTCTAAAGAATCTATTATTGTCCCCAAGAAAGGAACTCTTGTCGACGGAGACAGGGAACTTTTGTCTATGTTCACTTTCCATCCGTGAGATCTGAGAAAGGCCAGAACGATGTCTGTGTGAGCCTTTGCCTTTGAAAGAGACGACGCTTGTATCAGAATGTCGTCCAAGTAAGGTGCCACTGCAATGCCCCTTGGTCTTAGAACCGCTAGAAGGGACCGAGTACCTTTGTGAAATTCCTTGGAGTAGTGGCTAGCCCGAATGGGAGAGCCACAAACTGGTAATGTTTGTCCAGAAAGGCGAACCTTAGGAACTGATGATGATCTTTGTGGATAGGAATATGTAGATACGCATCCTTTAGATCCACGGTAGTCATAAATTCACCCTCCTGGATTGTAGGTAAAATCGTTCGAATGGTTTCCATTTTGAACGATGGCACTCTGAGAAATTTGTTTAGGATCTTTAAATCCAGAATTGGTCTGAAAGTTCCCTCTTTTTTGGGAACTACAAACAGATTTGAGTAAAACCACATTCCTTGTTCCACGGTTGGAACTGGGTGTATCACTCCCATTTTTAACAGGTCTTCTACACAATGTAAGAATGCCTGTCTCTTTATTTGGTTTGAAGATAAGTGAGACATGTGGAACCTTCCCCTTGGGGGTAGTTCCTTGAATTCCAGAAGATAACCCTGAGAAACTATTTCTAGTGCCCAGGGATCCTGAACATCTCTTGCCCAAGCCTGAGCGAAGAGAGAGAGTCTGCCCCCTACTAGATCCGGTCCCGGATCGGGGGCTACTCCTTCATGCTGTTTTGTTAGCAGCAGCAGGCTTCTTAGCCTGCTTACCCTTGTTCCAGCCTTGCATCGGTTTCCAAGCTGGTTTGGTTTGCGAAGCATTACCCTCTTGTCTAGAGGCTGCAGAGTTGGAGGCCGGTCCGTTCCTGAAATTGCGAAAGGAACGAAAATTAGACTTATTCTTGGCTTTGAAAGGCCTATCTTGTGGGAGGGCGTGGCCCTTACCCCCAGTGATGTCTGAGATAATCTCTTTCAATTCTGGCCCAAAAAGAGTTTTACCCTTGAAGGGGATGTTAAGCAATTTTGTCTTGGAAGATACATCCGCTGACCAAGACTTTAGCCAGAGCGCTCTGCGCGCCACAATTGCAAACCCAGAATTTTTCGCCGCTAATCTAGCTAACTGCAAAGCTGCATCTAAAATAAAGGAATTAGCTAACTTAAGTGCGTGAACTCTGTCCAAAACCTCCTCATACGGAGTCTCTCTACTGAGCAACTTTTCTAGTTCCTCGAACCAGAACCACGCTGCTGTAGTGACAGGAATAATGCACGAAATAGGTTGCAGGAGGTAACCTTGCTTTACAAAAATCTTTTTAAGCAAACCCTCCTTTTTATCCATAGAATCTTTGAAAGTACAATTATCCTCGATAGGAATAGTAGTGCGCTTGGCTAGTGTAGAAACTGCCCCCTCGACCTTAGGGACTGTCTGCCATAAGTCCTTTCTGGGGTCGACCATAGGAAATAATTTCTTAAATATAGGGGGGGGAACAAAAGGTATGCCGGGCTTTTCCCACTCCTTATTCACTATGTCCGCCACCCGCTTGGGTATAGGAAAAGCGTCGGGGTGCACCGGAACCTCTAGGAACTTGTCCATCTTGCACAATTTTTCTGGAATGACCAGGTTGTCACAATCATCCAGAGTAGATAACACCTCCTTAAGCAGTGCGCGGAGATGCTCTAATTTAAATTTAAATGTCACAACATCAGGTTCTGCCTGTTGAGAAATTCTACCTGAATCTGAAATTTCCCCATCTGACAAAACCTGCCTCATGGCCCCTTCAGATTGGTGTGAGGGTATGACAGAGCAATTATCATCAGCGTCCTCCTGCTCTACAGTGTTTAAAACAGAGCAATCGCGCTCTCTCTGAAATGCAGGCATTTTGGATAAAATATTTGCTATGGAGTTATCCATTACTGCCGTCAATTGTTGCATAGTAACAAGCATTGGCGCGCTAGAAGTACTAGGGGTCTCCTGCGTGGGCAAAACTGGTGTAGACACAGAAGGAGATGATGTAGAACTATGTCTACTCCCTTCATCTGATGAATCCTCTTGGGCAACTTTACTATCTGTGGCAGTACTGTCCTTACTTTGTTTGGACGCTATGGCACAATTATCACAATTTTGAAGGGGGAGACACATTGGCTTCCATACATACAGAACATAGTTTATCTGAAGGTACAGACATGTTAAACAGGCTTAAACTTGTCAATAAAGTACAAAAACCGTTTTAAATTTTAAACAGGGCACACTTTATTACTGAATATGTGAAAAACTATGAAGGAATTGTTCAAATTTAACCAAGTTTTCACCACAGTGTCTTAAAGCATTCAAAGCATTGCGCCCCAAATTTCAGACCTTTAACCGTTAAAATGAAGAACCCGGAGCCGGTTACAGTTTTAACCCCTCTACAGTCCCAGCTACAGCCTTTGCTGCGACTTTACCAAACCCAGGGGGGAATACGATACCAAATGAAGCCTTCTAGGAACCTTTTCAACTACTTTCAGACCCACACACATGCAGCTGCATGTCCTGCTCTCAAAAGTAACTGCGCAGTAATGGCGCGAAAATGAGGCTCAGCCTACTACAGGGAAGGCCCTTCCTGACTGGAAAGGTGTCTAAACCAGTGCCTGACGTTAAAAAAACGTTCCCCAAAGTTTATAAGTGTGAATTTCAACATCAAGCTGTATAAAATGCCCAAATAAAGCAATCGATCTTGCCCATAAAAGTGTCTACCAGTTTTATAGCCCATATTAAGCCCTTTATTCTGTTTGAGACTAAGAAAATGGCTTACCGGTCCCCATGAGGGGAAATGACAGCCTTCCAGCATTACACAGTCTTATTAGAAATATGGCTAGTCATACCTTAAGCAGAAAAGTCTGCTAACTGTTTCCCCCAACTGAAGTTATTTCATCTCAACAGTCCTATGTGGAAACAGCAAACGATTTTAGTAACTGCTGCTAAAATCATATTCCTCTCACAAACAGAACTCTTCATCTTTTTCTGTTTCAGAGTAAATAGTACATACCAGCACTATTTTAAAATAACAAACTCTTGATAGTAGAATAAAAAACTACAACTAAACACCACATACTCTTCACCATCTCCGTGGAGATGCTGCCTGTGCAACGGCAAAAAGAATGACTGGGGTGGGCGGAGCCTAGGAGGGACTATATGGACAGCTTTTGCTGTGCTCTTTGCCATTTCCTGTTGGGGAAGAGAATATTCCCACAAGTTATGGATGACGCCGTGGACCGGACACACCAATGTTGGAGAAAACAGAATTGAATACTTTCCTAGCTTCAAGCTCTGTGCCCGGGAATGGCAGGAAAAAGATGGCTCCTTACTTCTATACAGCAGCTCCCCTTGTAAGAATGACAATCTTATTGTTAAAAAATAAGATTCTTAAACCTACTTTTCAGAGATCAGGTTGCTTAACCACACCCTCCTGGGCAGGCTAAGAAACCCCCCTGTCTTTATGACCTTCAATAGACTAATTTCTTGCCTGAAATTATACAATCCAGTATAATTTCTGCTAGGTAAGAAATTTCTATATTTACATATCTAGAACCTTCTAGTTTTATTGGAAGAATCGGTTTGATATCAAATATGCCATAGGTTGTCATATTTACCTTCCTTTAGGTTATAACAGTTTTAACCCACATATGTACATAATATACCAATGTCCTGTCAGTGACCTGGTCAGTTTTTGTAATGAAGGGCCTGTTTTGCATCAGGCATTCTATTGACAGCTTAAGCCATAAACTTTATCCTGTGTATCTCAGTGTGTATGCATTGAGTCATAAAGTCACTGAAGCTCTTAGTCACAAACATTTGGTGGGCTAGTTAGGGGGCTTCTGGCACTTCAAAGAAAGTAGAAACACAATTCTTCTTGACAACAAATAACTGTTTTGGAGTTCAAGCTACACAAAGTTAACTCCTTAGCAGCTGAATCCTGAGATATTCGTGACACCCCAGTTTTGCATAACCAACACAGTTATAATAATAAACAATTTACCTGTGTGATTACTTTGTATCTAAGCCTCTGCAAACGGCCCCCTTATTTCAGTTCTTTTGACAGACTTGCAGTTTAGCCAATCAGTGATGGCTCCCAGGTAACGTCACGTGCATGAGCACAGTGTTATCTATATGAAACACATGAACTAACACCCTCTAGTGGTGAAAAACCTGTAAAAATGCATTCTTAAGAGGCAGCCTTCAAGGTCTAAGAAATTAGCATATGAACCTCATAGGTTAAGCTTTCATCTAAAAATACCAAGAGAACAAAGTAAAATTGGTGATAAAAGTAAATTGGAAAATTGTTTAAAATTACATGCCCTATCTGAATCATGAAAGTTTATTTTACCAATAAAACATAATTTATGCTTACCTGATAAATGTATTTCTCTTGTAGTGTAGTCAGTCCACGGGTCATCCATTACTTATGGGATTATATCTCTTCCCCAACAGGAAGTTGCAAGAGGATCACCCAAGCAGATCTGCTATATAGCTCCTCCCCTCACATGTCATATCCAGTCATTCGACCGAAACAAGACGAGAAAGGAGAAACCATAGGGTGCAGTGGTGACTGAAGTTTAAAGGGCCACTGTAAGTAAATATTTTCTATGCCTGTTACTAACTAACTACCCCAAATACGCTTTTTATCAATAGCATTTCATTAACATATCTCTACCGTATATCAGAAATCTTGTCTGCAAATTTAATTGTTTTCCCAACCCACTCCGTGGGTATCCTTTGCTCTGTACCAATCCGTTTACAATACCTAGGTTTCAAAATGGCGCTTTAAACACAAAGTTATTGGTTTAAGTATTTTGAACATGCAGTGCTGAAAATAGTGGGCAGGATAACGTGACATCATCGGCGAATAAAGATATAACTTTTAGAACGTTATGAAACTTCGTTTTGGAGAAAATATAGGTCAGTAGGTTTTAATTAATGTTTATTAACTTTAATATGTTAGTTGTTTAGCTTAAAAATTATAACAGAAAGTAATCCTTTAATTAAAATTTAGAACTGCCTTAAAAGACAGGGCGGGCCGTGGACTGACTACACTACAAGAGAAATAAATTTATCAGGTAAGCATAAATTATGTTTTCTCTTGTTAAGTGTAGTCAGTCCACGGGTCATCCATTACTTATGGGATACCAATACCAAAGCTAAAGTACACGGATGAAGGGAGGGACAAGGCAGGAACTTTAAACGGAGGGAACCACTGCCTGAAGTACCTTTCTCCCAAAAATAGCCTCCGAAGAAGCAAAAGTGTCAAATTTGTAAAATTTTGAAAAAGTGAAGACCAAGTTGCAGCCTTGCAAATCTGTTCAACAGAGGCCTCATTTTTAAAGGCCCAGGTGGAAGCCACAGCTCTAGTAGAATGAGCTGTAATTATTTCAGGAGGCTGCTGTCCAGCAGTCTCATAGGCTAAACGTATTATGCTACGAAGCCAAAAGGAGAGAGAGGTAGCCGAAGCCTTTTGACCTCTCCTCTGTCCAGAGTAAACGACAAACAGGGAAGAAGTTTGACGAAAATCTTTAGTTGCCTGCAAATAGAACTTCAGGGCACGGACTACGTCCAGATTATGTAAAAGTCGTTCCTTCTTTGAAGAAGGGTTAGGACACAAAGATGGAACAACAATCTCTTGATTGATATTCCTGTTAGAAACTACCTTAGGTAAGAACCCAGGTTTAGTACGCAGAACTACCTTGTCTGAATGAAAAATCAGATAAGGAGAATCACAATGTAAGGCAGATAACTCAGAGACTCTTCGAGCCGAGGAAATAGCCATCAAAAACAGAACTTTCCAAGATAACAGCTTGATATCAATGGAATGAAGGGGTTCAAATGGAACGCCTTGCAGAACGTTAAGAACTAAGTTTAAGCTCCACGGCGGAGCAACAGTTTTAAACACAGGCTTAATCCTAGCCAAAGCCTGAACGTCTGGAACTTCTGCCAGACGCTTGTGTAGAAGAATAGACAGAGCAGAAATCTGTCCCTTTAACGAACTAGCGGATAAGCCCTTTTCTAAACCCTCTTGTAGAAAAGACAATATCCTAGGAATCCTAACCTTACTCCATGAGTAACTCTTGGATGCGCACCAATATAAGTATTTACGCCATATCTTATGGTAAATTCTTCTGGTAACAGGTTTCCTAGCCTGTATTAAGGTGTCAATAACCGACTCCGAGAAGCCAAGCTTTGATAGAATCAAGCGTTCAATCTCCATGCAGTCAGCCTCAGAGAAATTAGATTTGGATGGTTGAAAGGACCCTGAATTAGAAGGTCCTGCCTCAGAGGCAGAGACCATGGTGGACAGGACGACATGTCCACTAGGTCTGCATACCAGGTCCTGCGTGGCCACGCAGGTGCTATCAGAATCACTGATGCTCTCTCCTGCTTGATCTTGGCAATCAGTTGAGGAAGCATCGGAAATGGTGGAAACACATAAGCCATGTTGAAGACCCAAGGGGCTGTCAGAGCATCTATCAGCACCGCTCCCGGGTCCCTGGACCTGGATCCGTAACAAGGAAGCTTGGCGTTCTGGCGAGACGCCATGAGATCCAGATCTGGTTTGCCCCAACGATGAATCAGTTGGGCGAAGACCTCCGGATGAAGTTCCCACTCCCCCGGATGAAAAGTCTGGCGACTTAGAAAATCCGCCTCCCAGTTCTCCATGCCTGGGATGTAGATCGCTGACAGGTGGCAAGAGTGAGACTCTGCCCAGCGAATTATCTTTGAGACTTCCAACATCGCTAGGGAACTCCTGGTTCCCCCTTGATGGTTGATGTAAGCCACAGTCGTGATGTTGTCCGACTGAAATCTGATGAACCTCAGAGTTGCTAACTGAGGCCAAGCTAGAAGAGCATTGAATATTGCTCTTAACTCCAGAATATTTATTGGGAGGAGTGACTCCTCCTGAGTCCACGATCCCTGAGCCTTCAGGGAATTCCAGACTGCGCCCCAACCTAGAAGGCTGGCGTCTGTTGTTACAATCGTCCAATCTGGCCTGCGAAAGGTCATCCCCTTGGACAGATGGGGCCGAGAAAGCCACCATAGAAGAGATTCTCTGGTCTCTTGATCCAGATTTAGCCGAGGGGACAAATCTTAGTAATCCCCATTCCACTGACTTAACATGCACAATTGCAGCGGTCTGAGATGCAGGCGCGCAAATGGTACTATGTCCATTGCCGCTACCATTAAGCTGATTACTTCCATGCACTAAGCTACTGACAAGTGTGGAATGGAATGAAGGGCACGGCAAGCATTTAGAAGTTTTGATAACCTGGCCTCCGTCAGGTAAATTCTCATCTCTACAGAATCTATAAGAGTCCCTAGGAAGGGAACCCTTGTAAGTGGTAATAGAGAACTCTTTTCCACGTTCACCTTCCACCCATGCGACCTCAGAAATGCCAGAACTATCTCTGTATGAGACTTGGCAGATTGAAAACTTGACGCTTGTATCAGAATGTCGTCTAGGTACGGAGCCACCGCTATGCCTCGCGGTCTTAGTACCGCCAGAAGTGAGCCCAGAACCTTTGTAAAGATTCTTGGAGCCGTAGCTAACCCGAAGGGAAGAGCTACAAACTGGTAATGCCTGTCTAGGAAGGCAAATCTTAGGTACCGATAATGATCCTTGTGAATCGGTATGTGAAGGTAGGCATCCTTCAAGTCCACTGTGGTCATGTACTGACCCTCTTGGATCATAGGTAGGATGGTTCGAATAGTTTCCATTTTGAATGATGGAACTCTTAGGAATTTGTTTAGGATTTTTAAGTCCAAGATTGGTCTGAAGGTTCCCTCTTTTTTGGGAACCACAAATAGATTTGAATAGAATCCTTGCCCGTGTTCCGTCGGCGGAACTGGGTGGATCACCCCCATTAGTAAGAGGTCTTGTACACAGCGTAGAAACGCCTCTTTCTTTATTCGGTTTGCTGATAACCTTGAAAGATGAAATCTGCCTTGTGGAGGAGAAGCTTTGAAGTCCAGAAGATATCCCTGAGATATGATCTCCAACGCCCAGGGATCCTGGACATCTCTTGCCCAAGCCTGGGCAAAGAGAGAAAGTCTGCCCCCCACTAGATCCGTTTCCTGATAGGGGGCCCTCTCTTCATGCTGTCTTGGGGGCAGCAGCAGGTTTTCTGGCCTGCTTGCCCTTGTTCCAGGACTGGTTAGTTTTCCAGCCCTGTCTGTAACGAGCAACAGCTCCTTCCTATTTTGGAGCGGAGGAAGTTGATGCTGCTCCTGCCTTGAGGTTACGAAAGGCACGAAAATTAGACTGTTTGGCCTTTGATTTGGCCCTGTCCTGAGGCAGAGCATGGCTCTTACCTCCCGTAATGTCAGCGATAATTTCTTTCAAGCCGGGCCCGAATAAGGTCTGCCCTTTGAAAGAAATATTAAGCAATTTAGATTTAGAAGTCACGTCAGCTGACCAGGATTTAAGCCATAGTGCTCTGCGCGCTTGGATGGCGAATCCGGAGTTCTTAGCCGTAAGTTTGGTTAAATGTACGACGGCATCAGAAACAAATGCGTTAGCTAGCTTAAGTGCTTTAAGCTTGTTCATAATTTCATCCAATGGAGCTGTGCGAATGGCCTCTTCCAGAGACTCAAACCAGAATGCCGCCGCAGCAGTGACAGGCGCAATGCATGCAAGGGGCTGTAAAATAAAACCTTGTTGAACAAACATTTTCTTAAGGTAACCTTCTAATTTTTTATCCATTGGATCTGAAAAGGCACAACTATCCTCCACCGGGATAGTGGTACGCTTAGCCAAAGTAGAAACTGCTCCCTCCACCTTAGGGACCGTCTGCCATAAGTCCCGTGTGGTGGCGTCTATTGGAAACATTTTCCTAAATATAGGAGGGGGGGAAAAGGGCACACCGGGTCTATCCCACACCTTGCTAATAATTTCTGTAAGCCTCTTAGGTATAGGAAAAACGTCAGTACACACCGGTACCGCATAGTATCTATCCAACCTACATAATTTCTCTGGAATTGCAACCGTGTTACAATCATTCAGAGCCGCTAATACCTCCCCTAGCAATACGCGGAGGTTCTCAAGCTTAAATTTAAAATTAGAAATCTCTGAATCCAGTCTCCCTGGATCAGATCCGTCACCCACAGAATGAAGCTCTCCGTCCTCATGTTCTGCAAATTGTGACGCAGTATCGGACATGGCTCTCCCATCATCAGCGCGCTCTGTCCTTAACCCAGAGCAATCGCGCTTGCCTCTTAATTCTGGCAATTTAGATAATACTTCTGTCATAACAGTAGCCATGTCTTGCAAAGTGATTTCTATGGGCCTCTCTGATGTACTTGGCGCCACAATATCACGCACCTCCTGAGCGGGAGGCGAAGGTACTGACACGTGAGGAGAGTTAGTCGGCATAACTTCCCCCTCGATGTCTGGTGATAATTTCTTTACATGTAAAGATTGACTTTTATTTAAAGTGACATCAATGCATTTAGTACACAAATTTCTATGGGGCTCCACATAGGCCTTCAAACATAGTGAACAAAGAGATTCATCTGTGTCAGACATGTTTAAACAGACTAGCAATGAGACTAGCAAGCTTGGAAAATACTTTCAACTAAATTTACAAGCAATATAAAAAACGCTACTGCGCCTTTAAGAAGCACAAAAAGCTGTCACAGTTGAAATAACAATGAACCAAATTAGTTATAGCAACCAAATTTTCACAGTAAATGTATTAAGTTAGCAAAGGATTGCACCCACCAGCAAATGGATGATTAACCCCTTAATACCCAAAAACGGATAACAATTTAATAATTAACGTTTTTATCACAGTCAAACACACTGTCACAGGTCTGCTGTGACCGATTACCTCCCTCAAAATGAATTTTGAAGACCCCCTGAGCTCTCTAGAGACGTCCTGGATCATGGAGGATGAAGTAGTTAGATTGTGACTGAAATTTTACTGCGCAAAAAAAGCGCTAAAATAGGCCCCTCCCACTCATATTACAACAGTGGGGAAGCTCAGTTAACTGTTTCTATGCAGAAACAAAAGTTAGCCATGTGGTAAAAATCATGCCCCAATAAGTTTTATCACCAAGTACCTCACAAAAAACGATTAACATGCCAGTAAACGTTTTGAACATACATTTTAAAAGTTATGAAGTGTTATTAATAAGCCTGCTACCAGTCGCTGTTACTGCAGTTAAGGCTCATACATTACTTCAGTATTAACAGTATTTTCTGAGTCAAATTCCATTTCCTAGAAAAATACTTCAGTGTACACACACTCATCAGCCTAATACCAGTCGCTACCACTGCATTTAAGGCTGAACTTACATTACATTGGTATCAGCAGTATTTTCTCAGTCAATTCCATTGCTTAGAAAAATAATTTACTGCACATACCTAGTTTGCAGGGGGGCCCTGCATGCTATTCCCCTTTTCTGAAGTTACCTCACTCCTCAGAATGTGCGAGAACAGCCAGTGGATCTTAGTTACGTCTGCTAAGATCATAGAAAACGCAGGCAGACTCTTCTTCTAATGCTGCCTGAGAAACAAACAGCACACTCCGGTGCCATTTAAAATAAACTTTTGATTGAAGAAATAAACTAAGTTTAAAAACACCACAGACCTCTCACAACGACCTATCTTTAGTTAGGTTGCAAGAGAATGACTGGATATGACATGTGAGGGGAGGCGCTATATAGCAGATCTGCTTGGGTGATCCTCTTGCAACTTCCTGTTGGGGAAGAGATATAATCCCATAAGTAATGGATGACCCGTGGACTGACTACACTTAAAAAGAGAAATTAAACATTTCAACCTCAGTATTATAATGTATAGTAAAGTGATGGTAAATCAGAGCATTAAAAAAACGATAGGATTTACCATAAAAAATAAAATGGACTTTCAGTGATCACTTAGTAAAAAAAGGGTGCTAAACTCACTCAGCCTGTCTGTGCTGCGGCACCGCACTAGAGATTAGACAGATATATATATATATATATATAAAAATCAAAGACACTGTACATTAAAGTTAACACTAACTGTTCCACAGCTTCCTTTCTCTATAGTGGGCTCTCGAAGGTGAAAGCCATCCCTTTTTCATGCCACCAGACCCTACATAACTGTTCTTGAAAGTTGTGAGCACAAGGCAGTGTAAGAATTAGACATAATGCTGCCACTGGGTGCCCAGGACTTAACGGAGGCGGCATTAATATTTGCTTTTATTTACTGTATTTAAATATTAATATCAAGTAAATACAGCGTTTATAGTATAGTATGGGTTATAGAACTAGTTAGGTCTATTTTTAAAAGTAATTCTCAAGCAACCAGAAACTACACTTATCTGGAATCTACCAATCCCCATGGGTGCCGGTTAACTGGGAGTTTATAGTATTTAAGTATTCTCCATGCACCAGAATTTTAGACACAGCACTTGCTCAGAGAGCCTAAGGTGCTTGTACCATGTAGCAATGACTTAATTTGTCAATTGCCGATATAATACGAGCCCCCATTGGCGCTATATGCAGCTGCAACTGTCTAGATATGATTCACATGCACGTGCAGAGAACAATGTTAATACTAAAACAGTGATAACTAAAAATGAAATTTATGTTTACCTGATAAATTTATTTCTTTTTTGACACAGTGAGTCCACGGATCATCAGTAATTACTACTGGGAATATCAGTCTTGGCCAACAGGAGGTGGCAAAGAGCACCACAGCAAAGCTGTTAAGTATCACTTTCCTTCCCACAAACCCCAGTCATTCGACCAAAGGAAAAGGAGAGAAAGGATCAACACAAGGTGCAGAGGTGCCTGAGGTTGACAAAAAAAGACTGTCTGAAAAAAACAGGGCGGGCCGTGGACTTACCGTGTCAAGAAAGAAAGAAATTTATCAGGTAAGCATAAATTTTGTTTTATTTCTAATGACACAGTGAGTCCACGGATCATCAGTAATTACTATTATGAATCAATACCCAAGCTAGAGGACATAGATAAGGGAGGGACAAGACAGGGAACCTAAACAGAAGGCACCGCTTGAAGAATCTTTCTCCCAAAAGAAGCCTCAACTGAGGCAAAAGTATCAAATTGAAGAAGAAGAAGAAGAAACAGCCCTTGTGGAATGAGCCGTGATTCTCTCAGGGGGCTGCTGTCCAGCAGTTTCATAGGTCAAACAAATTATATTCCTCAGACAGAGTAAGACGTAGCCGTAGCTTTCTGACCCTTGCGTTTCGCAGAGAAAACGACAAAGCAGAAGACTGGCAAAAATCCTTAGTCACCTGCAAATAGTATTTCAACGCACAAACCACATCTAGGTTGTGCAGTAAACGCTCTTTATGAGAAGGGTTAGGACACAAAAGAGGAACAACGATTTCTTGGTTAATATTCCTATCTGAAACCACTTTAGGAAGGAAACCTAACTTAGTACGCAGAACCACCTTATCTGAATGGAAGATAAGGGAAGGGGATTCATACTACAACGCAGAGAGTTCAGAGACTCTTCGAGCAGAAGAAATTGCAACAAGAAACAAAAACGTTCCAAGATAACATCTTAATATTTAAGGAATGCATAGTCTCAAACGGAGCCTGCTGAAGAACTTTAAGAACAAGGTTAAGACTCCAGGGAGGAGTAACATGTTTGAACACAGGCCGGATTCTGACCAAGGCCTGACAGAAGGATTGCACATCTGGCACATCCACCAGACGTCTGTGCAACAACATAGACAAGGCAGATATTTGACCCTTCAAGGTACTTGCAGACAACGCCTTCTCCAGACCTTCCTGGAGAAAGGACAAAATTCAAGGAATCCTGACTCTACTCCACAAGAACCCCTTATATTCACACCAGAACAGATATTTGCGCCATATCTTATGGTATATCTTTCTAGTCACCGGCTTACGAGCCTGGATCAATGTCTCAATGACCACTGCAGAAAATCCGCTCTTAGATAAACTTAAGCATTCAATCTCAGCTTCAGAGAAACAAGATTTGGATGAAGGAAGGGCCCTTGAAGTAGAAGGTCCTTCCTCAGTGGACGTCTCCAAGGTGGAAGAGATGACATTGCCACTAGGTCTGCATAACGAATCTTGCAAGGCCACGCCGGTGCAATGAGGATCACCGACGCCCTCTCCTGTTTGATTCGAGCAATGACCCGTGAGGAGAGTGAACAGAGGAAATAGGTATGCGAGACTGAAATTCCAAGGAACTGCCAGAGCATCTATCAGTATAACCTGAGGATCCCTTGACCTTGATCCGTACCTCGGGAACTTGGTTCCGGCTGTCCCCATTAGAGAATCAAGTTAGAAAACACCTCCGGATAGAGTCCCCACTCCCCCGGGTGAAAAGTCTGTCTGCTCAAAAAATATGCTTCCCAATTGTCCACTCCTGGAATGTGGATCGCAGATAGACAGCAGTTGTGGGTCTCTGCCCACTTAATAATTTTGGCTACCTCTGTCATGGCCAAGGAACTCTGAGTTCCTCCCTGATGGTTGATGTAAGTCACTGAAGTTATGTTGTCCGACTGGAACCTGATAACCCGGGCTGAAGCCAACTGAGGCCAGGCGAGCATTGAAAATTGCCCTCAGCTCTAGAATGTTTATGGGGAGGACTGACAACTCCCGAGTCTATAGACCCTGAGAGGACTGACAACTCCAGAGTCTATAGACCCTGAGCCTTTAACGAGCCCCAGACTGCAGGCTGGCATCCATGGTCACAATCACCCAGGTAGGTCTGCGGAAGCAGGTTCCCTGGGAGAGAAGTTCCTGAGACAACCACCACAGTAGAGAATCTGTCGTCTGATCCGGATCTAATCGCGGAGACAGAACCGCATAACCCCTGTTCCATTGTCTGAGCATGCATAACTGGAGAGGTCTGAGATGGAACCGAGCAAACGGAATGATGTCTATGGCCGATACCATCAGACCAATTATGTCCATACATTGGGCCACTGACGGCCGAGGAGAAGACTGAAGGGCAAGACAAGAGTCAAAGATCTTTGTCTTTCTGACTTCTGTCAGAAATATTTTCATCGATAGAGAATCTATTATGGTTCCCAAGAACACTACCCTTGTAGCTGGAATCAAATAACTTTTTCCCAAATTCACCTTCCATCCGTGAGAGCGCAGAAAATATCAAGAGACATCCGTTTGGGAGTTTGATTGTTGAAAAGACAGAGCCTGAACGAGAATGTCGTCCAGATATTGCGCAACTGCAATGCCCTGCAAACGGAGCACCGCCTACAGCGCTCCCAGGACCTTTGAGAAAATTCTGGGAGCAGTGGCAAGGTCGAATGGAAGAGCCACAAACTGGACGTGTTTGTCTAGAAACGCGAACCTCAGAAACTTGTGATGATCCCTGTGAATGGGAACATGCAGGTATGCATCTTTTAAGTCTACTGTTGTCATGAACTGACCCTCTTAAACCAAGGGAAGAATGGAACAAATAGTTTCCATCTTGAAGACGGTACTCTGAGGAACTTGTTTAGACTTTAGGAGGTCTAAAATTGTTCTGAAAGTTCCCTCTTTTTTTGGAACTACTAACAGATTGGAGTAGAATCCCAGACCCTGTTCCTGCATTGGAACCAGAACTATCACTCCCAGGACAGAAAGATCCCGGACACAATGCAAGAACGCCTCTTATTAGCTGGTCTACAGATAATCTTGAGAGGAGGAACCTGCCCCTAGGAGGAAAGGTCTTGAACTCTAGTTTGTATCCCTGGGACACGATGCCCACCGCCCAAGGTGAGAAAGTCTGCCCCCAACAAGATCGGCTCCCGGATCAGGGGCAGACCCTTCATGCTGACTTTGAATCATTAACGGGCTTCATAGATTGCTTCCCCTTGTTCAAAGACTGATTGGACTTCCAGGAAGACTTGGACTGTTCCTGCTTGGAAGAAGGGGGGAGGCTTACCTTTAAAGTTTCGAAAGGAATGAAAATTACTCTGACGTCCTGTTTATTCCTCTTATCCTGAGGGAGGAGATGCCCCTTTCCTCCCATAATATCTGAAATAATTTCGGCCAAGCCCGGCTCAAACAAGGTCTTACACTTGTAGGGAACCGCCAAAAGCTTTGCTTTGACTTGGATGAAACATCCGCAGACCAGGACTTAAACCATAAGGCTCTGCGGGCCAGTACTACAAAGCCAGAAATCTTTGCTCCCAACTTAATGACTTGTAGGGAAGAATCCGTGATAAAGAAATTGGCCAACTTAAGAGCCTTGATCCTATCCTGGATTTCTTTCAGGGGAGTATCTGTCTGAATAGAATCAGACATGGCATCAAACCAGTAGGCTGCCGCGCTGGTGACCGTAGCAATACACACCGCAGGCTGCCATTGTAACCCCTGGTGAACATACATCTTTTTAAGTAACGCCTTTAACTTCTTATCCATAGGATACTTAAAGAAAAAGCTATCCTCTATAGGAATAGTGGTTTTCTTAGCCAAAGTGGAAATTGCTCCTTCCACCTTGGGGACTGTTTGCCAAGACTCCTTAATAGAGTCCGCTATTGGAAACATTTTCATAAAATTGGGGATGGAGGAAAAAAAAAAAAAAAAAAGTATACCAGGTCTCTCCCATTCCCGTGAAATAATCTCTGTAGCCCTGTCTGGTACAGGGAAAACCTCCACCACGGAGGTTACATCAAAGTACTTGTTCAGCTTATTAGACTTCTTAGGATTGACTACGAAAGTCATGTCGGAGTCGTCCAAGGTAGCCAAAACCTCCTTAAGTAACAAACAGAGGTGTTCTAGCTTAAACCTGAAGGATACAACTTCAGCATCAGAAGAAGGAATTACACGGAATCTGAGATTTCATCCTCAGATGCTACCGAAGTATTGTTCCCCCTCAGACCTCTCGGAGGAAGCACTCTGAACAGCCACGACTGTCAGAAACCTTATACTGATTCTTTACATTTCCTTTTGCGATTTACCTGCAGCATGGGAAAAGCAGACAGCGCATCAGTTACTGCAGAGTATATCTGTCTTGCAAAGTATATCTGTCTTGCAAAGTAACTCCAACCGGAGCATGAGAGGAAACGCAGGGCACTGCATGAGTAGACAAGGTTTGGGATGCTTGAGGAGAAAGCTACGGCATATCTTGAACAGGAGACCCCCTGAACAGCATCCGCCTTAGCTAATGATGGCTCAGAATTAAAAAGTCTGTCCCTGTAATGTAATGTTCTTTCAATACACGAGGAACAAAAAGGGATTGGTGGTTCCACCTGGGAATCAAAACACAGGCTACAAGTAACATTTTTGTAAGGCCTCTTGGTCCATCTTTACCCAAAAACTAAACAAAAAATAAATAAAATAAAAACTTATTTAACTTTGAAAAATCGACAAAAAAAGCATTACTGTCACTTTAAATTTTAAACTAAATTTTTATTTCTCAACATCATAGCAGCGGATCTCTAGAAACCTACCTGTCCTGCTGGTTGCCGGAATTAAAAGAGCAAACGATCCGGTCTTGATCCAGAGCTGCTCAAACAGGCTACTAAGCGATCGCTCCTCAGACTTTTCTGATACAGCAGAGCCACAACGAAACCACTTCTCTATTCCAGAACTTACATGAAGTGAATCGAGAAAGTCCCGGCCACCATTAACACTAGTGTAGAGCCGCCAAGAGTATTATACACTGTAAAATACACTACTGATTCTTTCCACCGAGTCCAGAACAAAACGGGGAAAGAACCCATAACTGAGCCCCTCAAATAAATGCTCCTCCCGTCCCCAGTGCCTGCAAAATCTACCTACCATTATCCTATTAACCCTTAATAGGATTATTTGTATTTAACGTCCCATACAGATTTAACTGTTAAGCGCCATATTTTCCTGACCCAAGAAAATTAAACTTGGCACTTACCTGAATTTAGATCTGCCCGGCAGAAGGACAGCTCACCCGGTTTGAGAGGGTATCCTCCCTCACATGGACCTGTGGAAAAAATAGTAAGACTGAATAATCTTTCTCAGGCTTTCAAAATAGGGCATCAACAACAGAGGCGCAGTGGGGATTATACCACACTAGTTTCCAATTGCTTAAAAGCCACCACTGCTCTACTGAAGAGACTGACATGGACTATGGCTAGACCCCAGAAAAGATCAGAGCAAACCTGCTCTGCTTTAAAATAATAAAATCTTGATTAAAGAAATTTCTATCAGACGCCTAAACTTAACCACCTCCTTGCGACGCAGGCAAAGAGAATGACTGGGGTTTGTGGGAAGGGAAGTGACACTTAACAGCTTTGCTGTGGTGCTTTTAGTTACTGATGATCCGTGGACTCACTGTGTCATTAGAAAGAAAGCATTTTTGCCAATACATGTGTACAGAAATTATGTTTCTATTAAAATATGCAATTCATCAAAGTGGATTTAAATTTTGACCAGAAAGTTCCTTTAATACAAATTTTAGAAAATATGACCATTTTTTCTCGAAAGAAAGAAACATTTTAAAAATACATTTTTAAATGGTGGAATAGTGATTTAATCTCCCTTTAAGGGGGAAAATTAAGAATACACTTTAATTGCAGTGCGAGTTATTTGTCTGGTGGTAAAGGATAAACCTTTCAACAACAGAATAAGCAGTAACGGTCATAAGGTGGTCTAACAATTCACAGCAATGAGTACTCTTTCCAAAAGGTAACTTACAAATCGTCCTCTTCTTAATGGTTGTCTCATGTAAAACTGGTCCCCTTTTGTTTGATCTATGACCACCATTTGTCCTGGACTTCTGCCACCTTTAAATATTTCAAGAAAGAAAAATGGGGAAAATGCCACATTAGGTAGTATTTTTTAAGAAAAAAACAAACTATAGTAAACACTAAAACCAATATAGGTTGCAGCAATCATTTCATTTAAATTATTTTTGCATTGCAGTCAGATGTTCTCCTTGCAATACCAACAGTCCTTTCCACATCATCCAGTGCTTAATGTTCACTATGGGCCTGATTCTCTAAAGCTGTCTACTCAGTGGAGATTGTCTAAGTCCGTCAGTACAGTGAGGTCCCTCAAAAGAATTTTGGAAAGTGCAAGTTTTACCTTGAGAGCTGTTTATTTAAATATGCAGGGTTCTTGATATCAAGGAGAGATACATTCATCTCAATACAATGTTCAAAAAAAGCTACTTAGCAGGGTAGAGAGACAGCAACTGGGAGGAAATTTATTGATAGGGCAGTGTTGGTACATGAGAGGTTGGACTGTGTTATACCCTCAGGTATCTAGACCAGGTGCCAGTTTTTAAATTGCTATAACATACAGAACTTGTCTAGCCCTGCTGTGAAACATTTAAACTCATAATTTATGATTACCCGATAAAAAAAATTATTTCTTGGCAGCGAGCCCACAAATTCATTCATAACCTATGGGAAATACTTCCCCTGGCCACCAGGAGGAGGCAAAGACACTCCAACAAAGCATTAAATATCCCTCCCACTTCCCCTACCCTCAGTAGTTCAAGCCGAAGATAAGGAAAAGTAGAGAGATCAGAGGGGTAACAGAGGTGCCAATAAGACTGCCGCCACTACATTAAATCAGGGAAGGTTTGTGGGCTCTAACAGACAATTCTGACACACTAATAAGCAGAAAAATTTGAAAAAATAGAATGCATAGGCTCAAACGAAGCCTGATGATAAACTCTGAGAACAAGATTAAGGCTCCCTTTAGGAGCAATAGGTTTCAGAACAAGTATAATTTTAGAAAAATCTTGAACAAACAACTTATAAGGCAAAACAAGTTAAGTTTATGTGCAAGAAGCCAGAAAGAACAGAAATCTGACCCATAAAATCAGTATCCTTTCAGAAAAACACTTTTTTCTTAATATGTTTGGGCTTAGCTGAACTTCCAGCATAGAGAACGGTGCTCAGTTTGTTATAATTATTTAGTAGCGGTTAGTTTTAAAGGGACAGTCTAGGCCAAATTAAACTTTCATGATTCAGATAGAGCATGCAATTTTAAACAATTTTCCAATTTACTTTTATCACCAATTTTGCTTTGTTCTCTTGGTATTGTTAGTTGAAAGCTTAACCTAGGAGGTTCATATGCTAATTTCTTAGACCTTGAAGGCCACCTCTTTTCAGAATGCATTTTAACAGTTTTTCACCACTAGAGGGTGTTAGTTCATGTATTTCATATAGATAACACTGTGCTCGTGCACGTGAAGTTATCTGGGAGCAGACACTGATTGGCTAAACTGAAAGTCTGTCAAAAGAACTGAAATAAAGGGGCAGTTTGCAGAGACGGATACAAGATAATCACAGAGGTTAAAAGTATAGTAATATAACTTTTTACAAACGCTAGGATTGACAATTAAAACAAATAAAGGGGACTTTCATTCATGAAGTATAAGATACTTCATGTAGAAAGCTCCTTTATTTGTTTCAACCGATCGCCGTTCTTAGCCCGCGGCTAAAAAATTTATTTGCCAAGAGGTGATGTTTTCACCTCTTAGTCAATAGCCTTGTGGTAAATCTGGCTCCCATGGGCACCAAGCCGGATTTACCGCACGGGTATTGGCTAAGAGGTGAAAATGTCACCTTATAGCAAAAAAAATTTTTAGCCGTGGGCTGCTGTAGCAGCTAAGAACGGCAATCAGATGAAATAAATAAAGGAGCTTTCTACATGAAGTATCCTATACTTCATGAATGAAAGTCCCCTTTATTTGTTTCAAGTCAAGCCTAGCGTTTGTAAAACGCTAGGATTGACTTTCAATTTAAACACTTGACTGCTAAAAATCCTTAAAACTAACCGCTACTAAATAATTATAACAAACTGAGCACCGTTCTCTATGCTGGAAGTTAAGCTTAGCCCAAACATATTAAGAAAAAAGTGTTTTCTTAAAGGATACTGATCCAGTGCTTGATGTGGCTATGTACGGCGCCATATTGTGACAGCACAGCAGTCATGTCATGCACACAGTATATTTATCAATAATGTATGCTAAGAGAAAGCACAGCTGCTGTACTAGTTCAATGTTATACAGTGCTTGTGCTGCAGTTAATGTTGAGAATCTTTAAATTAAATATTTCATAAACATTGTTTTCTATGTAAAAAAGTTTATTGTCCAGTCTTTACCACACTGCTTAAAGTTCCTAATCTGTGTCAGTGCAGGGCTCCAGGCAGGGTTATAAATCTATTCAACAAACTCTAGTCTGAGAGAGGGAGAAAGAGGCTCCGTGGAAGAAAACAGGTTGAATAACTCATGCCAAGCATATGCAGCATGAGTTCTTCAGCCTGCTCTTCCACAGAGCCTCGCTCACCCCCTCCCGGACCAGAGTTTGTTGAATAGATTTATAACCCAGCTGTGCACTGACACAGATTAGGAATTTAAAGAAGTGTGGTAAAGACTGGGCAATAAACTTTTTTTACATAGAAAACAATGTTTACAAAATATTGTATTTAATTTAAAGATTCTCGACATTAACTGCAGCACAAGCACTGCATAACAGTGAACTAGTACTGCAGCTTTGATAAGCAGACACTATAGGGAAATATGCAGTGCGTGTCACGTGACTGCATCAAGCATCACGTGACTGCTGTGCCCCAGTGTAACAAAAGTTACAATATGGCACCATACATATCAGAATCAAGCGCCTTAACACACTGCGTCCAAATAATTTTTTGGAACAATTTGGGGTAAGCTGAACAGATAAAATAATCAGTGATTACCCGATTTATTTTTTATTTATTTTTTAATAAAAAAAAATGTTTGTTTTAATAATTTTTTTCAGGTGTTAAGTGTCCCTTAACACGGGTAATCAGTGATTACCCGATTTATTTTTTATTTATTTTTTAATAAAAAAAAATGTTTGTTTTAATAATTTTTTTCAGGTGTTAAGTGTCCCTTTAAGCAGAGGTGCTACAGAGAGTTCTGGTCTATGATGGCTACCTAGCAGACAGAAGTCTAACTGATGTGGGCTGCTCTGCCTTTAAATGCCCATGCCTATTTTTTCTCCCATTTCGGTCCTGACCATAAATGTTTATTATTCCCATAAGCAATAAATAAATAATGCTGCCAGGTTTACAGAGGAAAACCGGAATTGTGCTGGTGGACAACACAAAAATAGAGACCTGAGACAGCACTATTTATATCAGTATCTGTAACTCATAAGTGCCCATGAAAACATGGCTGAGGTGGCAATCCTACCTGGAACACAAATAAAATCAATCTAACCAAAACTGTTAGACAGTAGGGAGGATTGCATGGTTATCTGGAAGAGGCATATGTACTTCCCAGCGACATCCAGCAGCTTACACAAACCAAAACTCTACTAAGAGGATTACATGGCTTTCAACATCTCCTCAGTCATCTCTTGCAGAAACAATCCATTTGAGGACAATATTCAGAAGCACCTCTCTCTCTGCTTAACTTCATGAAACAAGGTAAATAACTACGGGGAGGGATATTTAATGCTTTGTTTGCCTCCTCCTGGGGGCCAGGTAAAGTATTTCCCATAGGTTATGAATGAATTTGTGGACTCTTACTTGCCGTTAGAAAGAAATAGCTTTTATACATTTAAGAAAGAATATTCAATTTAACATCCCTTTAACACAATGAAAAGCCATTTCTTGAAACTGGTAACTTACTCATCCGTTTCTTGTCTTCCCTCTTCCTAGAATTCTGAGTGGTATCGCCACTCCCATCACTCTTATCTTTGTCTTTTTTTGAATCTTTGCTATCTTTTTTATCTGCCTTATCAGACTTTTTGTCCTCTTTTTTGACAGAGCTCTGTGTCCTTGAAGAGGAAAAAAAAATGAAGCCATTTTAATACAATTTTAAAAAGCTAAAGTTTGCAAAAATAATAGCTAGATTGTCAGACTTACTTGCTTTTATCCCCTCCTGAAGATTTTCTCTCCCCTGACTTTTCATCTCCTTCCTTCTTAATATCCCTTTTTGAAGGATCATTTTTCACCTTTAAAAATTAAAAACAGAATTTATGCTTACCTGATAAATTACTTTCTCTTGCGGTGTATCCAGTCCACAGATTCATCCTTTACTTGTGGGATATTCTCATTCCCTACAGGAAGTGGCAAAGAGAGCACACAGCAGAGCTGTCCATATAGCTCCCCCTCTAGCTCCACCCCTCAGTCATTCGACCAAAGTTTAGGAAGAAAAAGGAGAAACCATAGGGTGCAGTGGTGACTGTAGTTTGAACAAAAAATTTTTTTACCTGACCTAAATGCCAGGGCGGGCCGTGGACTGGATACACCGCAAGAGAAAGTAATTTATCAGGTAAGCATAAATTCTGTTTTCTCTTGCAAGGTGTATCCAGTCCACGGATTCATCCTTTACTTGTGGGATACCAATACCAAAGCTTTAGGACACGGATGAAGGGAGGGAACAAGACAGGTACCTTAAACCGAAGGCACCACTGCTTGCAAAACCTTTCTCCCAAAAATAGCCTACGAAGAAGCAAAAGTATTGAATTTGTAAAATTTGGCAAAAGTATGCAGTGAAGACCAAGTCGCTGCCTTACAAATCTGTTCAACAGAAGCCTCATTTTTGAAAGCCCATGTGGAAGCCACTGCTCTGGTAGAATGATCAGTAATTCTTTCAGGAGGCTGCTGGCCAGCAGTCTCATAGGCCAAACGGATGATGCTTCTCAGCCAAAAGGAAAGAGAGGTAGCAGTCGCTTTCTGACCTCTCCTCTTACCAAAATAGATAACAAACAAGGAAGATGTTTGCCTGAAATCCTTAGTTGCTTGCAAATAGAACTTTAGAGCACGAACTACATCAAGATTGTGCAACAGACGTTCCTTCTTCAAAGGATTGGGGCACAGAGAAGGAACAACAATTTCCTGGTTAATATTCTGGTTAGAAACCACTTTAGGAAGAAAACCAGGTTTAGTACGCAAAACTACCTTATCTGCATGGAACACCAGGTAAGGTGAATCACAATGTAAGGCAGATAATTCTGAGAGAGTCTTCGAGCAGAAGAGATAGCTACCAAAAACAAAACTTTCCAAGATAACCTTAATATCTATGGAATGTAAAGGTTCAAACGGAACCCCTTGAAGAACTAGATTCAAACTCCATGGCGGAGCCACAGGTTTATAGACAGGCTTGATTCTGACTAAAGCCTGTGCAAACGCTTGAACGTCTGGTACTTCTGCCAGAAGACTTGTGTAAAAGAATAGACAGAGCAGATATCTGTCCCTTTAAAAAAACTAGCCGACAATCCTTTCTCCAATCAGTCTTGGAGAAAAGACAACATCCTGGGAATCCTAATCTTACTCCATGAGTAACCCTTGGATTCACACCAACAAAGATATTTCCGCCATATCTTATGGTAGATTTTCCTGGTGACAGGCTTTCTAGCCTGAATCAGAGTATCTATAACTGACTCAGAGAACCCACGCTTTGATAGAATTAAGCGTTCAATCTCCAAGCAGTCAGACGTAGAGAAACTAAATTTGGATGTTTGAACGGACCCTGTATTAGAAGATCCTGCCTCATTGGCAGTGTCCATGGTGGGACCGATGACATGTCCACTAGGTCTGCATACCAAGTCCTGCGTGGCCACGCAGGCGCTATCAAAATCACTGACGCCTTCTCCTGCTTGATTCTGGCGATCAGACGAGGAAGAGGAAACGGTGGGAAAACATAAGCCAGATTGAAGGACCAAGGCACTGCTGGAGCATCTATCAATGCCGCCTTGGGGTCCCTGGACCTGGATCCGTAGAGAGGAAGCTTGGTGTTCTGACGGGACGCCATCAGATCCAACTCTGGAATGCCCCATAGCTGAGTCAGCTGGGCAAATACCTCCGGGTGGAGTTCCCACTCCCCCGGGTGAAAAGTCTGACGACTCAGAAAATCCGCCTCCCAGTTGTCTACTCCTGGTATGTGAATTGCTGAGAGATGGCAGGAGTGGTCCTCCGCCCACCTGATTATTTTGGTTACTTCCTTCATCGCTAGGGAACTCTTTGTTCCCCCATGATGATTGATGTAAGCCACAGTTGTGATGTTGTCCGACTGAAATCTGATGAATTTGGCCGCAGCTAGTTGAGGCCATGCCTGAACCGCGTTGAATATCGCCCTCAGTTCCAGAATGTTTATCGGAAGAGGAGATTCTTCCAGAGACCATAAGCCTTGAGCTTTCAGGGAGTCCCAGACTGCATCCCAGCCTAACAGACTGGCGTCGGTCGTTACAATGATCCACTCTGGTCTGCGGAAACATATTCCCTGAGACAGGTGATCCTGAGACAACCACCAGAGAAGAGAATCTCTGGTTTCCTGGTCCAACTGTATTTGAGGAGACAAATCTGCATAATCCCCATTCCACTGATTGAGCATGCATAGTTGAAGTGGTCTGAGATGAATCCGAGCGAAAGGGACTTTGTCCATTGCCGCTACCATTAATCCGATTGCCTCCATGCACTGAGCTACAGATGACCGAGGAATGGAATGAAGAACTTGGCAAGTAGTTAAAAGTTTCAACTTTCTGACCTCCGTCAGAAATATTTTCATTTCTACCGAATCTATTAGTGTTCCTAGGAAGGGAACCCTTGTGAGTGGGGAAAGAGAACTCTTTTTGATGTTCACCTTCCACCCGTGAGACCTTAGAAAGGCCAATACAATTTCCGTGTGAGCCTTGGCTCTGTGAAAAGACGGCGCCTGAATTAAGATGTCGTCCAAATAAGGCGCTACTGCTATGCCCCGCGGTCTTAGAACCGCCAGAAGGGACCCTAGCACCTTTGTGAAAATTCTGGGAGCAGTGACTAAACCGAATGGAAAAGCCACGAACTGGAAATGCTTGTCTAGAAAAGCGAACCGAAGGAATTGATGATGATCTTTGTGGATAGGAATATGGAGGTACGCATCCTTTAGATCCACGGTAGTCATATATTGACCTTCCTGGATTATAGGTAAGATTGTCCGAATGGTCTAAATCTTGAATGATGGGACTCTGAGGAATCTGTTTAGAATTTTTAGATCCAGGATTGGTCGGAAAGTTCCTTCTTTTTTGGGAACCACAAACAGGTTTGAGTAAAAAGCCAGTCCTTGTTCTGCAATTAGAACTGGGTATATCACTCCCATCGTATGTAGATCTTCTACACAGCGTAAGAACTCCTCTTTCTTTGTCTGGTCTGAAGACAGACGAGAAATGTGGAACCTTCCCCTTGGAGGGGAGTCCTTGAATTCTAGAAGATATCCCTGGGTAACAATCTCTAAAGCCCAGGGATCGTGAACATCTCTTGTCCAGGCCTGAGCGAAGAGAGAAAGTCTGCCCCCTACTAGATCCGGTCCCGGATCAGGGGCTACCCCTTCATGCTGTCTTGGAAGCAGCTGCAGGCTTTTTGGCCTGTTTACCCTTGTTCCAGCCCTGGTAAGGCTTCCAGGTTGCCTTGGGCTGTGAAGCGTTACCCTCTTGCTTTGCAGCTGTAAAGGCTGAAGCGGGACCACTCCTGAAATTAATAAAGGAGCGAAAAACATAATTTATGCTTACCTGATAAATTCCTTTCTTCTGTTGTGTGATCAGTCCACGGGTCATCATTACTTCTGGGATATAACTCCTCCCCAACAGGAAATGCAAGAGGATTCACCCAGCAGAGCTGCATATAGCTCCTCCCCTCTACGTCAGTCCCAGTCATTCGACCAAGAATCAACGAGAAAGGAGTAACCAAGGGTGAAGTGGTGACTGGAGTATAATTTAAAAGATATTTACCTGCCTTAAAACAGGGCGGGCCGTGGACTGATCACACAACAGAAGAAAGGAATTTATCAGGTAAGCATAAATTATGTTTTCTTCTGTTATGTGTGATCAGTCCACGGGTCATCATTACTTCTGGGATACCAATACCAAAGCAAAAGTACACGGATGACGGGAGGGATAGGCAGGCTCATTATACAGAAGGAACCACTGCCTGAAGAACCTTTCTCCCAAAAATAGCCTCCGAAGAAGCAAAAGTGTCAAATTTGTAAAATTTGGAAAAAGTATGAAGCGAAGACCAAGTTGCAGCCTTGCAAATCTGTTCAACAGAGGCCTCATTCTTAAAGGCCCAAGTGGAAGCCACAGCTCTAGTGGAGTGAGCTGTAATTCTTTCAGGAGGCTGCTGTCCAGCAGTCTCATAGGCTAAACGTATTATGCTACGAAGCCAAAAAGAGAGAGAGGTAGCAGAAGCTTTTTGACCTCTCCTCTGTCCAGAGTAAACGACAAACAAGGAAGAAGTTTGGCGAAAATCTTTAGTTGCCTGCAAGTAGAACTTGAGGGCACGAACTACATCCAGATTGTGTAAAAGACGTTCCTTCTTTGAAGAAGGATTTGGACACAAGGATGGGACAACAATCTCTTGATTGATGTTCCTGTTAGTGACTACCTTAGGTAAGAACCCAGGTTTAGTACGCAGAACTACCTTGTCTGAGTGAAAAATCAGATAAGGGGAATCACAATGTAAGGCTGATAACTCAGAGACTCTTCGAGCCGAGGAAATAGCCATTAAAAACAGAACTTTCCAAGATAACATTTTTATATCAATGGAATGAAGGGGTTCAAACGGAACACCCTGTAAAACGTTAAGAACTAAGTTTAAACTCCATGGTGGAGCAACAGCTTTAAACACAGGCTTGATCCTAGCTAAAGCCTGACAAAAGGACTGGACGTCTGGATTTTCTGACAGACGTCTGTGTAACAAGATAGACAGAGCTGAAATCTGTCCCTTTAATGAACTAGCTGATAAACCTTTTTCTAAACCTTCTTGTAGAAAGGACAATATCCTAGCGATCCTAACCTTACTCCAGGAGTAACCTTTGGATTCGCACCAGTATAGGTATTTCCGCCATATTTTATGGTAAATCCTTCTGGTAACAGGCTTCCTAGCCTGAATCAGGGTATCAATAACCGACTCAGAAAAACCACGTTTTGATAAAATCAAGCGTTCAATTTCCAAGCAGTCAGCTTCAGAGAAGTTAGATTTTGATGTTTGAATGGACCCTGTATCAGAAGGTCCTGTCTTAGAGGTAGAGACCAAGGCGGACAGGATGACATGTCCACTAGATCTGCATACCAAGTCCTGCGTGGCCAAGCAGGTGCTATTAGAATTACTGATGCTCTCTCCTGTTTGATTTTGGCAATCAATCGAGGAAGCAGCGGGAAGGGTGGAAACACATAAGCCATCCTGAAGTTCCAAGGTGCTGTCAAAGCATCTATCAGAACTGCTCCCGGATCCCTGGATCTGGACCCGTAGCGAGGAAGTTTGGCGTTCTGGCGAGACGCCATGAGATCTATCTCTGGTGTGCCCCAACGTCGAAGTATTTGGGCAAAGACCTCCGGATGAAGTTCCCACTCCCCCGGATGAAGAGTCTGGCGACTCAAGAAATCCGCCTCCCAGTTCTCCACTCCCGGGATGTGGATTGCTGACAGGTGGCAAGAGTGAGACTCTGCCCAGCGAATTATCTTTGATACTTCCATCATTGCTAGGGAGCTTCTTGTCCCTCCCTGATGGTTGATGTAAGCTACAGTCGTGATGTTGTCCGACTGAAACCTGATGAACCCCCGAGTTATTAACTGGGGCCAAGCCAGAAGGGCATTGAGAACTGCTCTCAATTCCAGAATGTTTATTGGAAGGAGACTCTCCTCCTGATTCCATAGTCCCTGAGCCTTCAGAGAATTCCAGACAGCGCCCCAACCTAGTAGGCTGGCGTCTGTTGTTACAATTGTCCAGTCTGGCCTGCTGAATGGCATCCCCCTGGACAGGTGTGGCCGATGAAGCCACCATAGAAGAGAATTTCTGGTCTCTTGATTCAGATTCAGAGTAGGGGACAAATCTGAGTAATCCCCATTCCACTGACTTAGCATGCATAATTGCAGCGGTCTGAGGTGTAGGCGTGCAAAAGGTACTATGTCCATTGCCGCTACCATTAAGCCGATCACCTCCATGCATTGAGCTACTGACGGGTGTTGAATGGAATGAAGGACGCGGCATGCATTTTGAAGTTTTGTTAACCTGTCTTCTGTCAGGTAAATCTTCATTTCTACAGAATCTATAAGAGTCCCCAAGAATGGAACTCTTGTGAGAGGAAAGAGAGAACTCTTCTTTTCGTTCACTTTCCATCCATGCGACCTTAGAAATGCCAGAACTAACTCTGTATGAGACTTGGCAGTTTGAAAGCTTGAAGCTTGTATTAGAATGTCGTCTAGGTACGGAGCTACCGAAATCCCTCGCGGTCTTAGTACCGCTAGAAGGGCACCCAGAACCTTTGTGAAGATTCTTGGAGCCGTAGCCAATCCGAATGGAAGAGCTACAAACTGGTAGTGCCTGTCTAAGAAGGCAAACCTTAGATACCGGTGATGATCTTTGTGGATCGGTATGTGAAGGTAAGCATCCTTTAAATCCACTGTGGTCATGTACTGACCCTCTTGGATCATGGGTAAGATTGTCCGAATAGTTTCCATTTTGAACGATGGAACTCTTAGGAATTTGTTTAGAGTCTTTAAATCTAAGATTGGTCTGAAAGTTCCCTCTTTTTTGGGAACCACAAACAGGTTTGAGTAGAACCCTTGTCCTTGTTCCGACCACGGAACCGGATGGATCACTCCCATTGTTAACAGATCTTGTACGCAGCGTAGAAACGCTTCTTTCTTTATCTGGTTTGTTGACAACCTTGACAGATGAAATCTCCCTCTTGGGGGAGATAATTTGAAGTCTAGAAGGTATCCCTGAGATATGATCTCTAGTGCCCAGGGATCCTGAACATCTCTTGCCCAGGCCTGGGCGAAGAGAGAGAGTCTGCCCCCTACTAGATCCGGTCCCGGATCGGGGGCTCTCGGTTCATGCTGTCTTTGGGGCGGCAGCAGGTTTCCTGGCCTGCTTGCTTTTGTTCCAGGACTGGTTAGGCTTCCAGCCTTGTCTGTAACGAGCAACAGCTCCTTCCTGTTTTGGTGCAGTGGAGGTTGATGCTGTTCCTGTTTTGAAATTCCGAAAGGGACGAAAATTAGACTGTCTAGCCTTAGCTTTGGCCTTGTCTTGAGGTAGGGCGTGGCCCTTACCTCCCGTAATGTCAGCGATAATTTCTTTCAAACCGGGCCCGAATAAGGACTGCCCCTTGAAAGGTATATTAAGTAATTTGGACTTAGAAGTAACATCAGCTGACCAGGATTTTAGCCACAGTGCCCTGCGTGCCTGTATGGCGAATCCTGAGTTCTTAGCCGTAAGTTTGGTTAAATGTACTACGGCCTCCGAAATGAAAGAATTAGCTAGTTTAAGGACTCTAAGCCTGTCCGTAATGTCGTCTAGCGTAGAGGAACTAAGGTTCTCTTCAAGCGACTCAATCCAAAATGCTGCCGCAGCCGTAATCGGCGCGATACATGCAAGGGGTTGTAATATAAAACCTTGTTGAACAAACATTTTCTTAAGGTAACCCTCTAATTTTTTATCCATTGGATCTGAGAAAGCACAGCTATCCTCCACCGGGATAGTGGTACGCTTAGCTAAAGTAGAAACTGCTCCCTCCACCTTGGGGACCGTTTGCCATAAGTCCCGAGTGGTGGCGTCTATTGGAAACATCTTTCTAAATATTGGAGGGGGTGAGAACGGCACACCGGGTCTATCCCACTCCTTAGTAACAATTTCAGTTAGTCTCTTAGGTATAGGAAAAACGTCAGTACTCGCCGGGTACCGCAAAGTATTTATCCAACCTACACAGTTTCTCTGGTATTGCAACAGTGTTACAATCGTTGAGAGCTGCTAAGACCTCCCCTAGTAGTACACGGAGGTTCTCCAATTTAAATTTAAAATTTGAAATATCTGAGTCCAGTCTGTTTGGATCAGAACCGTCACCCACAGAATGAAGCTCTCCGTCCTCATGCTCTGCGAGCTGTGACGCAGTATCAGACATGGCCCTAGCATTGTCAGCGCACTCTGTTCTCACCCCAGAGTGATCACGCTTGCCTCTTAGTTCAGGTAATTTAGACAAAACTTCAGTCATAACAGTAGCCATATCTTGTAATGTTATCTGTAATGGCCGCCCAGATGTACTAGGCGCCAAAATATCACGCACCTCCCGGGCGGGAGATGCAGGTACTGTCGCGTGAGGCGAGTTAGTCGGCATAACTCTCCCCTCGCTGTTTGGTGAAATTTGTTCACATTGTACAGATTGACATTTATTTAAAGTAGCATCAATACAGTTAGTACATAAATTTCTATTGGGCTCCACCTTGGCATTGGAACAAATGACACAGATATCTTCCTCTGAGTCAGACATGTTTAACACACTAGCAAAAAAACTTACAACTTGGTTATAATCTTTTTTAGCAAAAAAACGCACTGTGCCTCAAAAAGGTACTAACGATTAAATGACAGTTGAAATAATGAACTGAAAAACAGTTATTGCATCAAACTTTAAAACCACACAACTTTTAGCAAAGGTTTGTTCCCATTAGTAAAAAACAACACTAATTAAATTTGTACATAAGAAAACAAAAACAACGTTTTTTATACACAGTCACTATAAGAATTCTCACAGCTCTGCTGAGAGAATTTACCTCCCTTCAAAGAAGTTTGAAGACCCCTGAGATCTGTCAGAGATGAACCGGATCATGCAGGAAATAAAAGTAGCTGACTGGAATTTTTTGATGCGTAGCAAAGAGCGCCAAAAACGGCCCCTCCCTCTCCCACACAGCAGTGAAGAGAAACGAAACTGTCACAATTAAAACAAAAAAACTGCCAAGTGGAAAATAATGCCCAAATAATTATTCACACAGTACCTCAGCAATGTAAACGATTCTACATTCCAGCAAAAACGTTTAACATGAGAATAGTTATCAAAAGGATTAGTGACCTTTAACACAGTAGTTCCGGTGAAATACCATCCCCAGAATACTGAAGTGTATACATACATGTCATTTTAACGGTATGGCAGGCTTTTCTCATCAATTCCATTCAGAAAATAAAAACTGCCACATACCTCAATGCAGATTCATCTGCCCGCTGTCCCCTGATCTGAAGCCTTTACCTCCCTCAGATGGTCGAGAACAGCAATATGATCTTAACGACTCCGGTTAAAATCATAGTAAAAAATCTCTGTCAGATTCTTCCTCAAACTCTGCCAGAGAAGTAATAACACGCTCCGGTGCTATTTTAAAATAACAAACTTTTGATTGAAGTCATAAAAACTAAGTATAATCACCATAGTCCTCTCACACATCCTATCTAGTCGTTGGGTGCAAGAGAATGACTGGGACTGACGTAGAGGGGAGGAGCTATATGCAGCTCTGCTGGGTGAATCCTCTTGCATTTCCTGTTGGGGAGGAGTTATATCCCAGAAGTAATGATGACCCGTGGACTGATCACACATAACAGAAGAAATTAGCTTTGTTTTTAGCCCTAAAAGGCTTGTCCTGAGGGAGAGCATGGCCCTTTCCCCCGGTGATTTCTGAAATAATCTTTCAATTCTGACCCGAAAAGGGTCTTTCCTTTGAAAGGGATATTTAATAATTTGGATTTTGACGACACATCGGCCGACCATGATTTGAGCCAAAGCGATCTGCGCGCCATAATGGCGAAACCTGAATTTTTTGCCGCTAACTTAGCTAATTGCAAAGCAGCATCTGTGATAAAAGAAATAGCCAGCTTTAGAGCCTTAATTCTATACACAATTTCGTCATATGAGGTCTCTGTCTGGAGCGACTCCTCCAGCGCCTCAAACCAGAAAGCCGCTGCAGTAGTTACAGGAATAATGCAGGCAATAGGTTGGAGAAGAAAACCTTGTTGAACAAAAATTTTCTTAAGTAAACCCTCTAACTTCTTATCCATAGGGTCTTTAAAAGCACAACTGTCTTCAATTGGTATGGTTGCGCGTTTAGCAAGTGTAGAAACAACCCCCTCTACCTTAGGGACCGTCTGCCACGAGTCCCGCCTGGGGTCAGTTATGGGGAACATTATCTTAAAAATAGGGGGGGGGACGGGGGGACAAAAGGGACACCTGGTCTATCCCACTCCCTAGTAACAATATCCGCAACCCTCTTAGGGATCGGGAACGCATCAGTGTATACAGGGACCTCTAGGTACTTGTCCATTTCACACAACTTCTCTGGGACCACCATAGAGTCACAATCATCCAGAGTAGCTAATACCTCCCTGAGCAATACGCGGAGGTGTTCCAATTTAAATGCTAATGAATCTGACTCTGCCTGATGAGAAACCTTTCCTGAATCGGAAATTTCTCCCTCAGACATCAAATCCCTCACCCCCACTTCAGAGTGTTGTGAGGGCACATCAGATAAGGTAACCAAAGCTTCAGACTGCTCATAATCTGTTCTTAAAACAGAGCTATCGCGCTTTGTCGGAAAAACTGGCAGTTTGGATAGAAAGGCCGCAAGGGAATTCGGTAGTTGTTGCAATGTAATAGGGGCAGACGCACTAGAGGTACTATGCATCACTTGCGCGGGCGGAACTGGTTGTGACACATGGGGAGAGGTAGACTGACTATCCTCATTACCTTCAGTCTGAGAATCATCTAGGGCCACAGTTAAGTGCATCAATATGATCTTTAAAGTGTATAGACATATTAGTGCAATTGGGACACATTCTGAGAGGGGGTTCCACCATGGCTTCTAAACACATTGAACAAGGATTTTCCTTAGTGTCAGACATGTTTAACACTTTAATCAAATAAACACAATTTGAAAAAAGCGTTACTGTGCCTTTAAGAAATAAAAAGAGCACACAATTTTACAAAACAGTGAAAAATGCAGCAATCCTTTTGAAATTTTCACAGTATGTACCTAAGGCTTTAATATGATTGCACCACAATTTGCAGAACGATTAACCCCTTAATGCCCAAACCGGAGCAGCCTAAAGCCAGCAACCGGTTAAATAACTACAGCACCTTGCCACAGCTTACTGCTGTGGCCCTACCTGCCCTTAGGGATCAGATTTGGGGGAAAAAAAGCTTCTTTGATGCCCTCAATCAGCAGCTGGACCCTCCATGTGAAGCAGCCTGAACTGTCTTTCAATTCTAACCGCGCATTTGAGGCGCAAAATTAGGCCCCTCCCACTCCAGAGTTGTAAGGCCTACAAAAATCACTTCTAAGTGATTAAATTATTGCCATGTGGATAATAACCCCAGAAAAACACTCCAAAGTGCTTAAAAACATAATTTATGCTTACCTGATAAATTCCTTTCTTCTGTAGTGTGATCAGTCCACGGGTCATCATTACTTCTGGGATATTACTCCTCCCCAACAGGAAGTGCAAGAGGATTCACCCAGCAGAGCTGCATATAGCTCCTCCCCTCTACGTCACTCCCAGTCATTCGACCAAGGACCAACGAGAAAGGAAAAGCCAAGGGTGAAGTGGTGACTGGAGTATAAATTAAAAAATATTTACCTGCCTTAAAAACAGGGCGGGCCGTGGACTGATCACACTACAGAAGAAAGGAATTTATCAGGTAAGCATAAATTATGTTTTCTTCTGTTAAGTGTGATCAGTCCACGGGTCATCATTACTTCTGGGATACCAATACCAAAGCAAAAGTACACGGATGACGGGAGGGATAGGCAGGCTCTTTATACAGAAGGAACCACTGCCTGAAGAACCTTTCTCCCAAAAATAGCCTCTGAAGAAGCAAAAGTGTCAAATTTGGAAAATTTGGAAAAAGTATGAAGCGAAGACCAAGTTGCAGCCTTGCAAATCTGTTCAACAGAGGCCTCATTCTTGAAGGCCCAAGTGGAAGCCACAGCTCTAGTAGAATGAGCTGTAATTCTTTCAGGAGGCTGCTGTCCAGCAGTCTCATAAGCTAAACGAATTATGCTACGAAGCCAAAAAGAAAGAGGTAGCGGAAGCTTTTTGACCTCTCCTCTGCCCAGAGTAAATGACAAACAGAGAAGACGTTTGTCGAAATTCCTTAGTTGCCTGTAAGTAAAATTTTTAGAGCACGGACTACATCCAGGTTGTGCAGTAGACGTTCCTTCTTTGAAGAAGGATTTGGGCATAAAGAAGGAACAACAATCTCTTGATTGATATTCCTGTTAGTAACTACCTTAGGTAAGAACCCAGGTTTAGTACGCAGGACTACCTTATCCGAATGAAAAATCAAATAAGGAGAATCACAATGTAAGGCTGATAATTCAGAGACTCTTCGAGCCGAGGAAATAGCCATTAAAAATAGAACTTTCCAAGATAACAACTTTATATCAATGGAATGAAGGGGTTCAAACGGAACGCCCTGTAAAACATTAAGAACAAGGTTTAAACTCCATGGTGGAGCAACAGTTTTAAACACAGGCTTAATTCTGGCCAAAGCCTGACAAAAAGCCTGGACGTCAGGAACTTCTGACAGACGTTTGTGTAACAGAATGGACAGAGCTGAGATCTGTCCCTTTAATGAACTAGCAGATAAACCCTTTTCTAAACCTTCTTGTAGAAAAGACAATATCCTAGGAATCCTAACCTTACTCCAAGAGTAACCTTTGGATTCACACCAATATAGGTATTTACGCCATATCTTATGGTAAATCTTTCTGGTAACAGGTTTCCTAGCCTGTATTAAGGTATCAATAACTGACTCAGAAAATCCACGTCTTGATAAAATCAAGCGTTCAATTTCCAAGCAGTCAGCTTCAGAGAAGTTAGATTTTGATGTTTGAAGGGACCCTGTATCAGAAGGTCCTGTTTCAGAGGTAGAGACCAAGGTGGACAGGATGACATGTCCACCAGGTCTGCATACCAAGTCCTGCGTGGCCACGCAGGTGCTATTAGAATCACTGATGCTCTCTCTTGTTTAATTCTGGCAATCAATCGAGGAAGCAACGGGAAGGGTGGAAACACGTAAGCCATCCTGAAGTCCCAAGGTGCTGTCAGAGCATCTATCAGGACTGCTCCTGGATCCCTGGAGCTGGACCCGTAACGAGGAAGCTTGGCGTTCTGTCGAGACGCCATGAGATCTATCTCTGGTTTGCCCCAACGTCGAAGTATTTGGGCAAAGACCTCCGGATGAAGTTCCCACTCCCCCGGATGAAAAGTTTGACGACTTAAGAAATCCGCCTCCCAGTTCTCCACTCCCGGGATGTGGATTGCTGACAGGTGGCAAGAGTGAGACTCTGCCCAGCAAATTATCTTTGATACTTCCATCATAGCTAGGGAGCTTCTTGTCCCTCCCTGATGGTTGATGTAAGCTACAGTCGTGATGTTGTCCGACTGAAACCTGATGAACCCCCGAGTTGTCAACTGGGGCCAAGCCAGGAGGGCATTGAGAACTGCTCTCAATTCCAGAATGTTTATTGGCAGGAGACTCTCCTCCTGACTCCATTGTCCCTGAGCCTTCAGAGAATTCCAGACGGCACCCCAACCTAGAAGGCTGGCGTCTGTTGTTACAATTGTCCAGTCTGGTCTGCTGAATGGCATCCCCCTGGACAGATGTGGCCGAGAAAGCCACCATAGAAGAGAATTTCTGGTCTCTTGATCCAGATTCAGAGAAGGGGATAAGTCTGAGTAATCCCCATTCTACTGACTTAGCATGCACAGTTGCAGTGGTCTGAGGTGTAAGCGTGCAAAGGGTACTATGTCCATTGCCGCTACCATTAAGCCGATTACCTCCATGCATTGAGCCACTGACGGGTGTTGAATGGAATGAAGGGTGCGGCAAGCACTTTGAAGTCTTGTTAGCCTGTCCTCTGTCAGGTAAATCTTCATTTCTACAGAATCTATAAGAGTCCCCAGGAAGGGAACTCTTGTGAGTGGAACGAGTGAACTTTTCTTTTCGTTCACCTTCCATCCATGTGACCTTAGAAATGCCAGCACTAACTCTGTATGAGACTTGGCAGTTTGAAAGCTTGAAGCTTGTATCAGAATGTCGTCTAGGTATGGAGCTACCGAGATTCCCCGCGGTCTTAGTACCGCCAGAAGAGCACCCAGAACCTTTGTGAAGATTCTTGGAGCTGTAGCCAATCCGAATGGAAGAGCCACAAACTGGTAATGCCTGTCTAGGAAGGCAAACCTTAGGTACCGATAATGATCTTTGTGAATCGGTATGTGAAGGTAAGCATCTTTTAAATCTACAGTGGTCATGTATTGACCCTCTTGGATCATAGGTAAAATTGTCCGAATAGTCTCCATCTTGAACGATGGAACTCTTAGGAATTTGTTTAGGATCTTTAAGTCCAGGATTGGCCTGAAAGTTCCCTCTTTTTTGGGAACCACAAACAGATTTGAGTAAAACCCCTGTCCCTGTTCCGATCGTGGAACTGGATGGATTACTCCCATTAACAAGAGCTCTTGGACGCAGCGTAGAAACGCCTCTTTCTTTGTCTGGATTGTTGACAATCTTGACAGATGAAATCTCTCTCTTGGAGGAGAGTATTTGAAGTCCAGAAGGTATCCCTGAGATATTATCTCTAGCGCCCAGGGATCCTGAACATCTCTTGCCCAAGCCTGGGCGAAGAGAGAAAGTCTGCCCCCCACTAGATCCGATCCCGGATCGGGGGCCCTCAATTCATGCTGTTTTAGGGGCAGCAGCAGGTTTCCTAGTCTGCTTGCCCTTGTTCCAGGACTGGTTAGGTTTCCAGCCTTGTCTGTAGCGAGCAACAGCTCCTTCCTGTTTTGGTGCAGAGGAAGTTGATGCTGCTCCTGCTTTGAAATTACGAAAGGAACGAAAATTAGACTGTCTAGTCTTGGCTTTGGCTTTGTCCTGAGGCAGGGCATGGCCTTTACCTCCTGTAATGTCAGCGATAATCTCTTTCAACCCGGGCCCGAATAAGGTCTGCCCTTTGAAAGGTATATTAAGCAATTTAGACTTAGAAGTAACATCAGCTGACCAGGATTTTAGCCACAGCGCCCTGCGTGCCTGAATGGCGAATCCTGAATTCTTCGCCGTAAGTGTAGTAAGATGTACTACGGCCTCCGAAATGAATGAATTAGCTAGTTTAAGGACTCTAAGCCTGTCCGTAATGTCGTCCAGAGTAGCTGAACCAATGTTCTCTTTCAGAGACTCAATCCAGAATGCCGCTGCAGCCGTGATCGGCGCAATGCATGCAAGAGGTTGCAATATAAAACCTTGTTGAACAAACATTTTCTTAAGGTAACCCTCTAACTTTTTATCCATTGGATCTGAAAAAGCACAGCTATCCTCCACCGGGATAGTGGTACGCTTAGCTAAGGTAGAAACTGCTCCCTCCACCTTAGGGACCGTTTGCCATAAGTCCCTTGTGGTGGCGTCTATTGGAAACATTTTTCTAAATATCGGAGGGGGTGAGAACGGCACACCGGGTCTATCCCACTCCTTAGTAACAATTTCAGTAAGTCTCTTAGGTATAGGAAAAACCTCAGTACTCGTCGGTACCGCAAAATATTTATCCAACCTACACATTTTCTCTGGTATTGCAACTGTGTTACAATCATTCAGAGCCGCTAACACCTCCCCTAGTAATACACGGAGGTTTTCCAGTTTAAATTTAAAATTTGAAATATCTGAATCCAGTCTGTTTGGATCAGAACCGTCACCCACAGAATGAAGTTCTCCGTCCTCATGTTCTGCCACCTGTGACGCAGTGTCTGACATGGCCCTAATATTATCAGCGCACTCTGTTCTCACCCCAGAGTGATCACGCTTACCTCTTAGTTCTGGTAATTTAGTTAAAACCTCAGTCATAACAGTAGCCATATCCTGTAATGTGATTTGTAATGGCCGCCCAGATGTACTCGGCGCTACAATATCACGCACCTCCCTTTGAGCGGGAGATGTAGGTACTGACACGTGAGGCGAGTTAGTCGGCATAACTCTCCCCTCGTTGTTTGGTGAAATTTGTTCAATTTGTACAGATTGACTTTTATTTAAAGTAGCATCAATACAGTTAGTACATAAATTTCTATTGGGCTCCACTTTGGCATTGCAACAAATGACACAGGTATCATCCTCTGAATCAGACATGTTTAACACACTAGCAAATAAACTTGCAACTTGGAAATACAATTCAATTAGAATAATATTAAAATGTACTGTGCCTTTAAGAAGCACAGAAGATCTATGACAGTTGAAAATTAATAAATTGAAACAGTTATAGCCTCAATCCTTGTAAACAACACAACTTTAGCAAAGGTTTAATCCCATTAGCAAAGATAACAAATTCTGAAAGCAGGAAACAAATTACAGAATAAACGTTTTTTATCTCAGTCAAACTATAATTCTCACAGCTCTGCTGAGAGAAATTACCTCCCTCAAAATAAGTTTGAAGACCCCTGAGCTCTGTAGAGATGAACCGGATCATGCAGGGAATACAATGAGTTGCTGACTGAAATATTTGATGCATAGAAAAAGCGCCAAAAAACGGCCCCTCCCCCTCACACACAGCAGTGAGGGAGAACAGAAACTGTCAGAAAAACAGATTAAGCAACTGCCAAGTGGAAAAATAGTGCCCAAACATTTATTCACACAGTACCTCAGCAAATGAAAACGATTTTACATTCCAGCAAAAACGTTAAACATAATCTCTAGTTATTAAACAGCTTTATGTATTTCTTACAGTGTAATTCTAGTGAAGTACCATTCCCCAGAATACTGAAGTGTAAAGTATACATACATGACATTATATCGGTATGGCAGGATTTTCTCATCAATTCCATTGTCAGAAAATAAAAACTGCTACATACCTCTATGCAGATTCATCTGCCCGCTGTCCCCTGATCTGAAGTTTACCTCACTCCTCAGATGGCCGAGAACAGCAATATGATCTTAACTACTCCGGCTAAAATCATAGCAAAACTCTGGTAGATTCTTCTTCAAACTCTGCCAGAGAGGTAATAACACACTCCGGTGCTATTTTAAAATAACAAACTTTTGATTGAAGATATAAAACTAAGTATAATCACCATAGTCCTCTCACACATCCTATCTAGTCGTTGGGTGCAAGAGAATGACTGGGAGTGACGTAGAGGGGAGGAGCTATATGCAGCTCTGCTGGGTGAATCCTCTTGCACTTCCTGTTGGGGAGGAGTAATATCCCAGAAGTAATGATGACCCGTGGACTGATCACACTTAACAGAAGAAAAAGTGTCTCCAACAAGTATTTCTTAAACAAATAATCGATTGCCCTGAATTAGTGTCAACCAGCCTAATTAGCCCTGCTATGTAAGCATTCTATACTAAGTCTCAGAACATAGCTTACCCTCCCCATATGGGGATCTTGTCAGTCTTCTAGCATTATCTCAGTCTTGTCTAGAAATAAATGACTGAACATACCTCATTGCAGGCAAGCCTGCAAACTGTTCCCCCCAACTGAAGTTTTCTGGTACTACTCAGTCCTGTGTGGGAACAGCTGTGGATTTTAGTTACAACATGCTAAAATGATTTTCCTCTCAGCAGAAATCTTCATCACTTTTCTGCTAGAGAGTAAATAGTACAAACTGGTACCATTTAAAAATAAACTTTTGATTGAAGATATAAAACTACAATTCTAACACCACATTCACTTTACCCTCCCGTAGAGAGACCCTAGTGCTTAGAGCCAGCAAAGAGAATGACTGGGGGGTGGAGCTAGAGGGGGAGCTATATGGACAGCTCTGCTGTGTGCTCTCTTTGCCACTTCCTGTAGGGAATGAGAATATCCCACAAGTAAAGGATGAATCCATGGACTGGATACACCTTGCAAGAGAAACATTTTTTTTTTACATGTATTTAAATAATATGTCCTGTAAGAGTAATAGGTAAAACTATATAAATGTAAAGTAGATTTTTAACCAAAGAGATTACATATGTTACAAACATATTTGAGCATACAAATATGATTCAAGTAAGAGCTTATAAAGGCGTTCACAAAAATTCTTCAGTTGAAATCAGAATTGTGCTGATGCACATTTCAATTGTAAATGGAATGTCTCCAATTCAAAAAGAAAGACAGCAGAATAACCAAAGTAAAGGAAACTTACAATTCACTGAAATGTCCATTCTATAACTATTGGCAAAGGCTTTCAATTACTGTTGTGCAAGAACATGAAAACATACTAAAAATAATAGTTATATTATAAAATCCAAAAAGTTAGTGAATTATATAGAATGTAATACTATTGGTGCATACTAAAAAAGCATGAAAAATAAATACTATTTAAAAAAAACCTCCACTAAGTATCTCCTAAGATATATGCCCATATAGCAATGGTTACTAAGAATATGTATCCTTATAATTAGTTTGATCTGGTAGCATGGGAGCTTAATTTACAACTTGAACAAAGAGATGCCATTTCCATTACCCCACTCTATTTTACCCTTACAAAAAAAAATCCAATTATATTCATTATATCAGTTTAATTATCAGATTACACAAGCACATATTTTAATATTCACATCACTGGAATTTTTAGTACAACTAGATTTATTTTTTTATTTGTTTCATAGGTTGTTTTTTTTTTTTTTTCAACCTTGTGTAAACATTTCAAAACTTGCCTTTTCTACAGAGATTTGCTGACCATGCAACTCAGTACGATGAAGATGAGAGATGCATCTTGCCACATCAGCACTGGAGGACATTGTTACAATTCCATAGCATTTCGCTCCTGGTGTTCGCGCATTAGTTACGACTTTAGCACTAAGAACCTGTAAAAACAATGCTGCATATGAATTTAAAATCTTTTATTATAAGCTTGAATTCTCAGTATCAAATTTCGTACATCATAATGAAATGAACACTAAAAATATGTTAATATTTTAGTTTGTATACTAATATAAAGAAAAGTTTATATACCACTTGCTTGTAGATGAGCTGGACAGTGGTCCAACATATGTTGGAACTTAACCTAACCTGAAGAAAACAGGATCCCTGCACACTATGGATGAACCTTATTTCCAGTTATTTGATGATTGCATCTTAAAACCTACACACACATTGCCAGTCCACTGTTCCCACCTAGGAAACTGTGTTACACCAAGTGTAGAGCAGAAGTGCATGTAATGAAATACAGTATTCCAACAATAAAGGACTTAGTACCATTGTGTCCTTTCCACAGCGAGCAACATTTTGGTGAGGTCCTGCACACAATGTTTCTTCCCAGGCAATGCATTAAGGATAGAGTATGGTTTTCATGCACTAAAGACAGAATGGCCATTCCTCCAGTGTTATCTACTTTGCTGATTTTGCCATTAAAGAGTGGAACCTTATCACACATCTCTGTACTTTTATGTAATGTGCTGATTTTGCTTGGATACTTACGTACTGCTTGGTCATGCAGTTGTTTAACTATTTGTTTATTTGACAGCATTATTATGATATTTTTTCATTCTAACAAATATGAAAGATTGAAAAAATGTCAATTCTAAAAACGGCTTCTGGGATGAGAAATGGTTTAGCTCTAGAAAGGTGAAGGTGTTAAAAATTAAAACACATACCTGCAAGCATTTGATAAAAAATAATTATGTATGCTTGCCTGATAAATTCTTTTTTCTTTCCTGGCATGTAGAGTCCACAAATCCATTCTAATTACTAGTGGTAATTCAACTCCTGGCCACCAGGAGGAGGCAAAGAACACCCCAGCAAAGCTTTAAGTATCTCTCCCACTTCCCATAGCACCCAGTCATTCAGCCGAGGGAATACAAAAAGAGAAGAGGGTAGCAAGGGTATATAGAGGTGCCTGAAGATTAGAAGAAAAAAAAAAAACAAGAAAAAAAAAACAAATCAAAAATAATAATCCCTGCGAGAGGGGTGTCTGTCCAATAGAAGCAGACAACGCATCAAACCAGTACGCCGCCGCACTGGAGACAGTAGCCATACCAGCCGCAGGTTGACAATGTAAACCCTTTCCATAGGGTCTTTCTCCTGCATAGAGTTATTAAGGAAGCACTATCCTCCATGCGAATAGTATCTCCCTTGGTTAGCGTGGAATTTTCATCCACCCTGGTTATCGTATTCCTTTTAAGGGAAAGAGAAAAAGGCATCTCCCATGCCTTAGCAAAAAATCTATAGTCCTATCTGGTACAGGAAATGCTTCCACCCTGAAGGGCACATCACAATATTAGTGTAACCTATTGGACTCTCACGACTAGACTTCGCCGGTAGTGTCGGGGTCACCCAGGGTAGCTAAAATCTCCTCAAGTAGCAAATGGAGGTATTCAAGCTAAGACAGAAGGACAACAAGTTACATGGATGCTCTTTATAGTGAATCAGTAGGCACAATGTGATCAGGTGCTATGCTGTATTCCACTATAGTATTAATATACACTAAAAACTAATTCAATAGGTGCACATTCATGAATGTATCGTTATTTCCTTTCATATGTCCACCCATGTTTTATTTACTTTTAGCATATCCTGATTATCTACCTTTGTAGAGCATGTTCTCCCTCTATAAGTATTCGGTCTCCTGTAAGTATAGTAATGTCTATGTCATGGTCAGTTGACTTTATATACAATTTAGGTTAGCCTTTATGAGGGAAGGGGATGTGCCTTTTCTCTATCTGGTGGGGCATAACACATGTCATTATGAAGCTACTATATATGGGGCATAACACATGTCATTACGAAGCTACTATATATGTCCAATGATGTTTTGAATTTAGTTATGCATACCTGGGTATCCCACACAATCGGAATAGAGAATTAATGCAATTCTAACACACACCACACCTCACTCATCCATTTCCTTTCTAAATGTGTTATAGAGTCACATAAAAGATCATCATCTTAGCGTGAAAACATGTAAATAATATGATCGAATAATTCATCTGTAACCTGGGGTAGTGGACAACATTTTAAAACGTCATAACTTGTTTACAGACAAGACAGACGTGTCACTGCGATACTATCCTAAGAATTCTTAATTCTCCTGTTTGCATCAAGCAATGGGAGTTAAGGACATTTTTCATGTTTCACCTAGTCGCACATTATTATCTGTTTTGGGGACCTAGCACATAGATATTTCGGTATATATTTGGAAACTGTGACTTGATGCTTTTTGATATGTATCAGAAAAAGTTTTCATGAATTTGCCGAATCTTATCACTATATAAGCGGGATCTTGCTTTTTATACTTAGGAAGATTGATACAAGCCCGAGAAACTATACCTTTAAGGATCGAATCTGACAATGTTGATTTGAGACCCGTATCATTGATTTTGACAGCTTACTATTTACGATGGGGTCCTATGCGCACTCTCACTGGCATAACGATATACTCATAAACAAGGGGTGTGTATGCAAGAAGGTGTTTAACTCGTAAACCAATAAAGCAATGACCGGTTTACATATTTAACCAATCATGAACCGTGTATTCTAGTGACACGTTAACCGCATATACAACATAACGCCCCTTAAAAATGATACTACATTAGTGTAGAAATGTAGGAGTAATCAGGATTATGATCGTCTCATCTTTTTATGTACTAGTACAATCAATTAGTACAAGACTACACTTATGAGGTTTTGGGAGTGTGGCATAATCCGTCCAATAGGAGATGGTCCTACGTCATAAGAAATCCAGAAAATCTGATTGGCGAACAACAAAGGTGTGTTGTGTACCGGGCTTGGATTGGCTAAAGGGAACATGGGTATGACTTAAAAAGAAGCCGCTCTCGGTCACTCTGCTTGAAAACTTTTGCAGTAAACATTGAGAAAGGCCGGCTCCACGGCCGAAACGCGTTTGTTTTGGGGTCTTTGAACCCACGAGATCCCTTGTAACTCAGGGATACTATCTGTTTTTAGTATTCAGCCTTGCGCACCAATTCTCTGCCTTGGGGTTGTGCTCCTGTCACCTGAAGCCAACGTATCCAGTTATTGGCCAGGAATACAGGGGAGCATATACCACAGGGCTTTGGTGCGTGTTTTAGGCTTAGCTCATAAGTTGTTTTTATATCATTATCTATCTTTACACAGTCTTGTGTGTAGTGGGCTGTGTGGTCTGTATTTGTTTTTTAAATTAACCAATTAAACTTTTGTTTTTATTACCCTATAATATTACTTTATCCATGGTTTTGATACATGGCATTACTTTGTAAGGAATAAGAGTGCTACAAACCCCTCTATCTGTCCCTGCTCAATCCCCTACCCTTATTAGAAGTTTAATTAACTAGGGGTAGCACCAAGGTCACCTATACCTTTTACATTCCTTTATTAACATACACAGTGCCGGTTTTGTGCTTTCTTTTTTAAGAAGGACAACAAACTCAGGATCAGATAAAGGTATTACCCCCATCTGAGTCTGAGAATTCCTTGTCAGATATTACCAAAGTATCTTCCTCCTTCAGTTACAAGAAATAAACATTCGGAAGAGATACAACTTAATTAATCACACTATTCATTGATTGAAAATATGTCTTCTTGCCCTTTCCCCTTTTACAGCGTGGGAAAAACAGACAATGCATTAAATACAAGATAACTCCAGGTGGAGTGTGAGAGGAATCACAGGGCACTGCATGTGGGCTATAAATTTTTTAGGACACCTTAGGAGAAATTTGTGGCATATCTTGACCCTTGTCAATAGACTCCTAAGCAACATTTGCCTAAAGAGGAGTAGGTTCAGAACAAGTTTATCTTTATCAATTAAAGATCTCACAAGAAACGAGAAATAGAAAAGGATTGGGAGTACCACATTGGCATCCCATCCTAACACAAGAGACCCCTAGTCCATCCTGAGTCACAAGGATGAATTACTCAAACAGTTGGAACTCTTTTAATAAAGAATAACACATAAAAAAGTTACTGTCTCTTTAAATTTTAAGCAGTAACCTTTTTTTAGTCGTAAGGCTTCCTGGTCCATCCTGAGTCAAAGGATTAAAGTAAAAATGAACATAAAATTTTTTTACTATCTCTTTAAATTTTAAACTATTTTTTTATTTTACTGTGCAGAAGTAACTTAAATTAGCCTGCAAATATTGCATAACGTATTTACACCTCAGTAAATTTGCAGCCTTGCAAATCTGTTCAACAGAAGCATCATTTCTAAATGCCCATGAGGAAGAAACAGCCCTAGTAGAATGAGCCGTAATTCTTTCAGACGGCAGACGGATGATACACTTCAGCTAAAAAAAAAAAAAAGAGGTAGCCGTAGCTTTCTGACCCCTACGCTTTCCAGAAAAAACAATGAATAATGAAGATGATTGACGGAAATCCTTAGTCGCTTGCAAGTAAAACAAGGCACGGACCACGTCCAGGTTATGCAACATACGCTCCTTCTTAGAAGGATTAGGACATAATGAAGGAACAATGATTTCATGATTGATATTCTTATTAGAAACAACCTTAGGAAGGAAACCAGGATTGGTACGTAAAACTACCTCATCAGAATGGAAGATAAGAGAAGGCGAATCACATTGTAATGCTGAAAGTTCAGAAACTCTACGACCAGAAGAAATAGCGACCAAAAACAAAACTTTCCAAGATAACAACTTAATATCTATGGAATGCATGGGTTCAAACGGAACCCCTTGAAGGACAGAAATAACTAAATTTAAACTCCAAGGAGGAGCAATTGGTCTAAAAACACAGGCTTAATTCTGGTTAGAGCCTAGCAAAAAGACTGAACGTCCGGAACATCTGTCAAATGTTAGTGTAACAAAATTGACAAAGCAGAAATTTGTCCCTTTAAGGAACTCGCTGATAACCCTTTCTCCAATCCTTCTTGGAGAAAAGACAAAATCCTGATAATCCTAACTCTACTCCATGAGTAGCCCTTGGATTCACACCAAAAAAGATATTTGCGCCATATCTTATGATAGATTTTTCTAGTGACAGGCTTTCGTGCCTGAATCAAGGTATCGATGACCGAATCAGAAAAGCCCAGCTGAGATAAAATCAAGCGTTCAATCTCCAGGCAGTCAGCTGCAGAGAAATTAGATTTGGATGTTGAAAAGGACTTTGAATGAGAAGGTCCTGTCTAACTGGAAGTTTCCACGGAGGCAGAGAGGACATGTCCACTAGATCTAAATACAAAGTCCTGCATGGCCACGCAGGCGCGATTAGAATTACTAAAGCTCTCTCCTGTTTGATCCGAGCAATCACCCGGGGAAGGAGAGGAAACGGTGGACACATAAGCTAGGTTGAACGACCAAGGCATCAGTTCGGCCTATGGATCCCTCGACCTGGATCCGTTTCTCGGGAGCTTGGCATTCTGTAGAGACGCCATCAGATCCAATTCCGGTCTGCCCCATTGGAGAATCAGTGAGGCAAAGACCTCCGGATGGAGTTCCCACTCCCCCGGATAAAATGCCTGTCGGCGTCCGTTGTCCACTCCTGGGATGTAGGTTGCTGACAGATAACAAGAGTGGGCCTCCGCCCAATAAATTATCTTGGATACTTCTGTCATTGCTAAGGAACTCCTCGTTCCTCCCCGATGATTGATGTAAGCCACAGTCGTGATGTTGTCCGACTGGAATCCGATGAATTTGGCCGAAGCCAACTGAGGCCACGCCTGAAGCGCATTGAATATTGCTCTCAATTCCAGAATATTGATTGGAAGTAGAGACTCCACCCGAGTCCATACACCCTGAGCTTTGAGGGAATTCCAGACTACACCACAGCCTAGTAGACTGGCGTCCGTTGTCACTATCACCCACGAGGCTCTGCGGAAAAACGTCCACTGTGACAGATGATACGGCGACAACCACCAAAGAAGAGTTTCTTTGCATAGTCCCCATAGATACATTTTACATAGTCCCCATTCCACTGTCCGAGCATGCACAGTTGAAGTGGTTTGAGATGAAAACGAGCAAACGGATGATGTCCATTGCCGCCACCATTAATCCAATTACCTCCATGCACTAAGCCACTGATGGCCGAGGATTGGACTGAAGGGCTCGGCATGTATTCAGAATCTTTGACTTTCTGACCTCCGTCAGAAAAATCTTCATAGCTACAGAATCTATCAGAGTTCCCAAGAAGGGAACCTTTGTCTGTGGAAGTAGTGAACTCTTTTCTAGATTCACCTTCCATCCGTGAGTTCTCAGAAATGATAACACTTGTGTCTGTATGAGATTTTATTAGATAAGACGCCTGGATCAGAATATCGTCCAGATAAGGCGCCACTGCTATGCCCCGCGGTATGAGGACCGCCAGAAGAGACCCTAGAACCTTCATGAAGATTCTGGGTACTGTGGCCAGCCCGAAGGGAAGGGCCACAAACTGAAAATGTTTGTCCAGGAAGGCAAAAGGAACTGATGAGGATATATTGACCCTCCTGGATCATTGGTAAAATTGTTCGAATGGTCTCCATCTTGAAAGATGGGACTCTGAGAAACTTGTTTAGACTCTTGAGGTCTAAAATGGGTCTGAACGTTCCCTCATTTTTGGGAACCACAAAAAGGATTTGAGTAAAATCCCTGCCCCTGTTCTAGACTTGGGACAGGACGAATTACTCCCATAGTAGAGGTCTTTTACACAACGTAAGAACGCCTCTCTTTTTATCTGGTCTACAGACAATCGTGAAAGGAGAAATCTCCCTCTTGGGTAACTATTTCCATTGCCCAGGGGTCCTGAACATCTCTTGCCCAAGCCTGGGCAAAGAAAGAAAGTCTGCCCCCTACTAGAACCGAGCCCGGTTCGGGGGCCGCCTCTTCTTGCTGGTTCCCCTGCACCAGAGCTGTGGCGTCTGTCTGCCCCCGACTGAGATTACTGCTGCTCGAGAAGCTATTCAGGCCCCTTTAGAAGTCCGGAACACTCAGGCCTCCGCACAGAACAGGGCTCTGTCGCCCATGCGATCTGACTGAACTGCGCATCTGAGCGCACAAAATAGGCCCCGACCACCGTGGGCGTTATGTAAGTACGGCAAGACCCGCATGGGTCATAGTAAAAAATCAAACATGTCCCCTATAGCCATGTGCCCTCTTATAAAAACTCGGTACAGTAAGAGAAAAAAAAACACTGCACACATTAAGCCATGTGCCTTTCATAACATGACCCCTTAAAAAAAAATAACCGCAACTCCCAGCGTCAAAGCCCCTCTTTATCAGCCACCAATCTATAACATAGTATGGGAATAAAGAGGAAAGGGATTCCATGTACACCATCTCTTAAAAAGTAAATTTATGCTTACCTGATAAATTAATTTTTTCTATGGTACGACGAGTCCACGGATTCATCCTTTACTTGTGGGATATTATCCTCCTGCTAACAGGAAGTGGCAAAGAGCAGCACAGCAGAGCTGTCTATATAGCTCCTCCCTTAGCTCCACCCCCCAGTCATTCGACCGAAGGTACAGGAAGACAAAGGAGAAACTAAAAGGTGCAGAGGTGACTGAAGTTTAAAATCAAAAAATATAATCTGTCTTAAAATGACAGGGCGGGCCGTGGACTCGTCGTACCATAGAAGAAATTAATTTATCAGGTAAGCATAAATTTACTTTTCTTCTATAAGGTACGACTAGTCCACGGATTCATCCTTTACTTGTGGGATACAATACCAAAGCTACAGGACACAGATGAACGGGAGGGACAAGACAGATGGCTAAACAGAAGGCACCACTGCTTGAAGAACTTTTCTCCCAAAAATAGCCCCCGAAGAAACAAAATTATCAAATTTGGAAAATTTGGAAAAGGTATGAAGCGAAGACCTAGTCGCATCCTTACAAATCTGTTCAACAGAAGCATCATTTTTAAAAGCCCATGTGGAAGCCACCGCTCTAGTAGAGTGAGCTGTAATCCTTTTAGGAGGCTGCTGTCCAGCAGTCTCGTATGCCAAACGGATGATGCTTTTCAGCCAAAAAAAGAGGTAGCTTTTTGACCTCTACGTTTTCCAGAATAGACAACAAAGAAGATGTTTGACGGAAATCTTTGGTCGCTTGCAAGTTAAACTTCAAAGCACGAACCACGTCCAAGTTGTGCAACAGACACTCCACTCCTTCTTAGAGGAAGGATTAGGACACAGAGAAGGAACAATAATTTCCTGATTAATATTCCTATTAGTAACAACCTTAGGAAGGAATCCAGGTTTGGTATGCAAAACCACCTTATCAGCATGGAAAACAAGATAAGGTGAGTCGCATTGCAATGCAGATAGTTCAGAAACTCTTCGAGCCGAAGAGATAGCAACTAAAAACAGAACTTTCCAAGATAGAAGCTTAATATCTATGGAATGCATAGATTCAAACGGAACCCCTTGAAGAACATTAAGAACTTAATTCAAACTCCATGGCAGAGCAACAGGTTTAAACACAGGCTTGATTCTAACTAAAGCCTGACAGAACAACTGAACGTATGGAACATCTGCCAGACGCTTCTGCAATAAAATTGATAAAGAAGATATCTGTCCCTTTAAGGAACTAGCTGATAGCCCCTTCTCCAATCCTTCTTGGAGAAAGGACAAAATCATAGGAATCCTGATCTTACTCCATGAGTAGCATTTGGATTTGCACCAATAAAGATATTTACGCCATATATTATGATAAATTTTCCTAGTGACAGGCTTTCGAGCCTGAATCAAGGTATCTATGACCGACTCGAAATCCACGCTTGGATAAAATCAAGCGTTCAATCTCCAGGCAGTCAGCCGCAGAGAAACTATATTTGGATGCTGGAACGGACCTTGAATCAGAAGGTCCTGTCTCAGTGGCAGAGTCCATGGTGGAAGAGATGACATGTCCACCAGGTCTGCATGCCACGCAGGTGCTATCAAAATCACAGAAGCTCTCTCCTGTTTGATTCTGGCAATCAAACAAGGAAGGAGAGGAAATGGTGGAAACACATAAGCCAGGTTGAACGACCAGGGTACTGCTAGAGCATCTAACAGTACTGCCTGAGGATCCCTTGACCTGGACCCGTAACAAGGAAGATCAGATTCAATTCTGGTGTGCCCCAATTGCTGAATCAATTGTGCAAACACCTCCGGATGGAGTTCCCACTCCCCCGGATGAAAAGTCTGACGACTTAGAAAATCAGCTTCCCAGTTCTCCATTCCTGGGATATAGAATGCATATAGTCCATATAAGGCGCCACTTCTATGCCCCGCGGCCTTAGAACCGCCAGAAGGGACCCTAGCACCTTTGTGAAAATTCTGGGAGCTGTGGCCCACCCGAAGGGAAGAGCCACAAACTGGTAATGCTTGTCCAGAAAAGCGATCCTGAGGAACTGTTGATGATCTTTGTGGATAGGGATGTGTAGATACGCATCCTTTAAGTCCACGGTGGTCATATATTGACCCTCCTGGATCATTGGTAAAATAGTCCAAATGCTCTCCATCTTGAAGGATGGGACTCTGAGGAATTTGTTTAGGATCTTGAGATCTAAAATTGGTCTGAAGGTTCCCTCCTTTTTGGGAACTACAAACAGGTTGGAGTAAAACCCCTGCCCCTGTTCGGTTTTCGGAACTGGGCGGATCTCTCCCATGGTAAAAAGGTCTTCTACACAGCTTAAGAACGCATCTCTTTTTGTCTGGTTTACAGACAATTGAGAAAGATAGAATCTCCCCCTTGGAGGAGAATCTTTGAAATCTAGAAGATACCCCTGGGTTACGATTTCTAAAGCCCAGGAGTCCTGAACGTCTCTTGCCTTGCCTCTTGACTGAGCAAAAAGAGAGTGTCTGCCCCCTACTAGATTCGGTCCCGGATCGGGGGCTACCTCTTCATGCTGTCTTGGTGGCAGCAGCGGGCTTCTTGGCCTGTTTACCTTTGTTCCAAGTCTGGTTAGGTCTCCAGACTGACTTGGATTGAGCAAAATTCCCCTCTTGTTTTGCAGCAGGGGAAGAGGTAGAGGGACCACCTTTGAAGTTTTGAAAGAAACGAAAATTATTTTGTTTGGTTCTCATCTTATTTGTCTTATCCTGAGGAAGGGCTTTTCCTCCAGTGATGTTTGAAATGATCTCTTTCATTTCAGGCCCAAATAGGGTCTTACCTTTGAAAGGGATGGCTAAAAGCTTAGATTTTGATGACACATCAGCAGACCAGGACTTAAGCCATAACGCTCTACGCGCTAAAATGGCAAAACCTGAATTCTTGCCGCTAATTTAGCCAGTTAAAAAGCGGCATAATGAAAGAATTAGCTAGCTTGAGAGCCCTAATTCTATCCAGAATATCATCTAATGGGGTCTCAACCTGAAGAGCCTCCTCCAGAGCCTTGAACCAAAAAGCAGCTGCAGTAGTTACAGGAACAATGCACGCTATAGGTTGCAGAAGAAAACCCTGATTAACGAATAATTTCTTTAGGAGACCCTCTAATTTTTTATCCATAGGATCTTTGAAAGCACAACTGTCCTCAATAGGTATAGTTGTACGCTTAGCCAGGGTAGAAATAGCTCCCTCCACCTTAGGGACCGTCTGCCACGAATCCCGCCTGGCGTCCGATATGGGAAACATTTTCTTAAAAGTAGGAGGGGGAGCGAACGGAATAGCTGGTCTATCCCACTCCTTAGTAACAATGTCCGAAATCCTCTTAGGGACCGGAAAAACATCAGTGTAGGCAGGAACCTCTAGATATCTGTCCATTTTACACAATTTCTCTGGAACTACAATAGGGTCACAATCATACAGAGTCGCTAAAACCTCCCTGAGCAACAAGCGGAGGTGTTCTAGTTTAAATTTAAAAGCCGTCATATCTGAGTCTGTCTGAGGGAACATCTTTCCTGAATCAGAAATCTCTCCCTCAGACAGCAAATCCCTCACCCCCAACTCAGAATATTGTGAGGGTACATCGGACATGGCTAATAAAGCGTCAGAGGGCCCAGCATTTGTTCTCACACCAGACCTACTGCGCTTCCCCTGCAACCCAGGCAGCTTAGATGAAACCTCTGTGAGGGTAGAATTCATAACTGCGGCCATAGGGTGAAAGAATTAGACGCACTAGAAGTACTTGGCGTCGCTTGTGCGGGCGTTAATGGTTGTGACACTTGGGGAGAATTAGATGGCATAACCGGATTCCCTTCTGACTGAGAATCATCCTGTGACATACTTTTATTAGCTAAAATATGTTCTTTGCAATTTATTGACCTTTCAGTGCATGAGGGACACATTCTAAGTGGAGGTTCCACAATGGCTTCTAAACACATTGAACATTGACTTACCTCAATGTCAGACATGTTGAACAGGCTAGTAATGACCACAAACAAGCTTGAAAACACATTATTTAGTGAAAAAATAACACTTAAAAACGGTACTGCGCCTTTAAGAGAAAAAAAAAAGGCATACACGTTCTGCAAAACTGCTTTAAAATACACCAATCTTTTCAAATTTTTGATATAAGACTCAATTTGTGTAGTTAAGTTTGCCCCACAAGAAAAACAAACATTTAACCCTTTATTGTGAAAACCGGATCGATAATAAGGCCTAAATCCGGAAAAAACACCCCCAGCACCTCGCCACAGCCCTGCTGTGGCGCCTACCTGCCCTAAGGGATTGGAAAAATGGGGTTAAAGCTTCGATTTGGCCCAATACTTCCACAAGGGCCCTCCGGAGTTGGAGCTTGCTTCTTGCTTAGTAAATTCAACTGCGCATCTGAGGGGCGAAAATAGGCCCCGCCCATCTCACTCGATGTTTTGTCAGCCTTAATGAACCACACCAGAGCGGTTCCAAACTAGCCATGTGGGTTCTGAGACCCAAAAAATAAGCCAAGTGTACCATCAAAACGTTATTGCCCAAAAAACTTTAACAGCAATCCCAGTTCACAAAACGTTTGCCCACAAACATTCAAAACTCAGTGTCAACCATTTTTTAATTAGCCCCTTATGCAAGCTTAGTAATACCCTTCTATAACTCTTAGTATTAATGCTTACCCTTACCCTCATGGGGATACTCTCAGCCTTTCTGAAATAACAGTCTCTCCATAAAAAAATAACTGAACATACCTCACTACTATATAGCATGAAAACGTTCCTCACACTGAAGTTTCTTGTACCCCTCAGCCTCTGTGGGAACTGCTCTGGATCTTAGTGACAAATGCCAAGACCATCAGCCTCCAGGCAGAAGTCTTCATCCATCTGCTGTCTGAGAGTAAATAGTACACACCGGTACCATTTAAAATAAAAAAACTCTTGCTTGAAGAAATAAAAAGAATTTATGTTTACCTGATAAATTTCTTTCTCCTACGGTGTGTCCGGTCCACAGCTTCATCCTTACTTGTGGGATATTCCCATTCCCTACAGGAAATGGCAAACAGCACACAGCAAAGCTGTCCATATAGCCCCCCCCCTCTGGCTCTGCCCCCCAGTCATTCGACCGACAGTTAGGAGAAAAAGGAGAAACTATAAAGGTGCCGTGGTGACTGTAGTGTACAGAAAAATAAAAATTTTAAACCTGACTAAAAGCCAGGGCGGGCCGTGGACCGGACACACCGTAGGAGAAAGAAATTTATCAGGTAAACATAAATTCTGTTTTCTCCTACATTGGTGTGTCCGGTCCACGGCTTCATCCTTACTTGTGGGAACCAATACCAAAGCTTTAGGACACGGATGAAGGGAGGGAACAAGTCAGGTAACCTAAATGGAAGGCACCACAGCTTGCAAAACCTTTCTCCCAAAAATAGCCTCCGAAGAAGCATAAGTATCGAATTTGTAAAATTTGGCAAAAGTATGCAGAGAAGACCAAGTCGCTGCCTTACAGATCTGTTCAACAGAAGCCTCATTCTTGAAGGCCCACAGCTCTAGTAGAGTGAGCTGTAATTCGTTCAGGAGGCAGTCTCATAAGCTAATCGGATGATGCTTTTTAGCCAAAAGGAAAGAGAGGTAGCAGTAGCTTTCTGACCTCTCCTCTTACCAGAATAGACGACAAACAAAGAAGATGTCTGTCTGAAATCCTTTGTTGCTTCTAAATAGAATTTTAAAGCACGAACTACATCTAGGTTATGTAACAAACGTTCCTTCTTCAAAACTGGATTCGGACACAGAGAAGGAACAACAATTTTCTGGTTAATATTCCTGTAGGAAACCACCTTTGGAAGAAAACCAGGCTTGGTACGTAAAACTACCTTATCTGTATGGAATACCAGATAGGGTGAAGTACACTGCAAAGCAGACAATTCAGAAACTCTTCTAGCAGAAGAAATAGCAACCAAAAACAGAACTTTCCAAGATAGTAACTTAATATCTACGGAATGTAAAGGTTCAAACGGAAACCCTTGAAGAACTGAAAGAACTAAATTTAGGCTCCATGGAGGTTTGTGCAACAAGACAGACAGAGCAGATATCTGTCCTTTTAGAGAACTAGCTCACAAACCTTTATCCAAACCCTCTTGGAGAAAGGAAAGTATCCTAGGAATCCTAATTTTACTCCATGAGTAACCCTTGGATTCGCACCAATAGATATATTTTTGCCATATCTTATGGTAAATTTTCCTAGTCACATGTTTTCTGGCCTGAACCAGAGCATTTATAACAGATTCCGAAAACCCACGCTTAGATAGAATCAAGCGTTCAATTTCCAAGCAGTCAGTTGCAGAGAAACTAGATTTGGATGTTCGAATGGACCTTGTACTAGAAGGTCCTGCCTCAAAGGTAGCTTCCATGGTGGAGCCGATGACATATTCACCAGGTCTGCATACCAAGTCCTGCATGGCCATGCAGGAGCTATTAGAATCACCGAAGCCTTCTCCTGTTCGATCCTGGCTACTAGCCTGGGAAGGAGAGGGAACGGTGGAAACACATAAGCTAGATTGAACGACCAAGGCGCCACTAATGCATCTACTAGTGTCGCCTTGGGATCCCTGGATCTGGACCCGTAGCATGGAACCTTGGAGTTCTGACGAGACACCATCAGATCCATATCTGGAATGCCCCATAGTTGAATTAACTGGGCAAAGACCTCCGGGTGAAGTTCCCACTCCCCCGGATGGAAAGTCTGACGACTCAAATAATCCGCCTCCCAGTTGTCCACTCCTGGGATGTGAATTGCAGATAGATGGCAGGAGTGATCCTCCGCCCATTTGATGATCTTGGATACCTCTCTCAACGCCAGGGAACTCTTTGTTCCTCCCTGATGATTGATGTACGCTACAGTCGTCATGTTGTCCAACTGAAAGCTTATGAATCTGGCCTTCCCTAGTTGAGGCCAAGCCAGGAGCGCATTGAATATCGCTCTCAGTTCCAAAATGTTTATCGGGAGGAGAGACTCTTCCCGAGACCATAGACCCTGAGCTTTCAGGGAGTCCCAGACCGCGCCCCAGCCTAAGAGACTGGCGTCGGTCGTGACAATGATCCACTCTGGTCTGCGGAAACTCATTCCCTGAGACAGGTGATCCTGAGCCAACCACCAGAGGAGTGAGTCTCTGGTTTTCTGGTCCATTTGAATCTGGGGAGACAAGTCTGCATAATCCCCATTCCACTGTTTGAGCATGCACAGTTGCAATGGTCTTAAATGAATTAGAGCAAAAGGAACCACGTCCATTGCCGCAACCATTAGTCCTATTACCTCCATGCACTGAGCTATGGAGGGCTGAGGAATAGATTGAAGAACTCGACAAGCGTTTAGAAGCTTTAACTTCCTGACCTCTGTCAGAAAGATCTTCATTTCTACAGAGTCTATTATTGTTCCCAGAAAGGGAACCCTTGTGGACGGGGACAGGGAACTCTCTTCTATGTTCACCTTCCACCCGTGAGATCTGAGAAAGGCTAAAACAATGTCTGTATGAGCCCTTGCTTTGGGAAGGGACGACGCTTGTATTAGAATGTCGTCTAGGTAAGGTGCTACTGCAATGCCCCTCGGCCTTAGCACCGCTAGAAGGGACCCTAGCACCTTTGTGAAAATTCTGGGAGCAGTGGCTAAACCGAACGGAAGAGCCACAAACTGGTAATGTTTGTCCAGAAAGGCGAACCTCAGGAACGGATGATGATCTTTGTGGATAGGAATATGCAGGTACGCATCCTTTAGGTCCACGGTAGTCATGTATTGACCCTCCTGGATCGTTGGTAAAATCGTCCGAATGGTTTCCATTTTGAATGATGGAACTCTGAGGAATTTGTTTAGAATTTTTAAGTCCAGAATTGGCCTGAAAGTTCCTTCTTTTTTGGGAACTACAAACAGGTTTGAGTAAAAACCCAGACCTTGTTCCGCTGTTGGAACTGGGTGTATCACTCCCATTTTTAATAGGTCTTCTACGCAACGTAAGAATGCCTGTCTCTTTATCTGGTCTAAAGATAAGCGAGACATGTGGAACCTTCCCCTGAGAAACAATTTCTAGTGCCCAGGGGTCCGTAACCTCTCTTGCCCAAGCCTGAGCAAAGAGAGAAAGTCTGCCCCCTCCTAGATTCGGTCCCGGATCGGGGGCTACCCCTTCATGCTGTCTTGGTAGCAGCAGCAGGCTTTTTGGCCTGTTTTCCCTTGTTCCAGCCTTGCAATGGTTTCCATGCTGGTTTAGGCTGGGAAGTGTTACCCTCTTGTCTAGAGGCTGCAGAGTTAGAAGCCGGTCCGTTCCTGAAATTGCAAAAGGAACGAAAATTAGACTTATTCTTTGCTTTGAAAGGCCTATCCTGTGGAAGGGCATGGCCCTTTCCCCCAGTGATGTCTGAAATAATCTCCTTCAATTCTGGCCCGAAAAGGGTCTTACCTTTGAAAGGAATATTAAGCAATTTTGTTTTGGACGACACATCCGCCGACCAAGATTTTAGCCAAAGCGCCCTGCGTGCCACTATTGCAAAACCTGAATTTTTCGCCGCTAATTTAGCCAATTGAAAAGCGGCATCCAAAATAAAGGAATTAGCCAACTTTAGTGCGTGAATTCTGTCCATAACATATGGAGTCTCCTTTTGGAGCGAATTTTCTAGTTCATCGAACCAAAAAGACGCCGCCGTGGTGACAGGAAAAATGCACGAAATTGGTTGAAGAAGGAAACCTTGCTGAACAAAAATCTTCTTAAGCAATCCTTCCAATTTTTTATTCATAGGATCTTTGAAAGCGCAACTGTCCTCTATAGGAATAGTTGTGCGCTTAGCTAACGTTGAAACTGCCCCCTCTACCTTAGGGACAATTTGCCATGCATCCCATCTGGGGTCGACAATGGGGAACATTTTCTTAAATATAGGAGGGGGAACAAAAGGTACACCTGGCTTCTCCCACTCCTTAGTCACTATGTCCGCCACCCTCTTGGGTATCAGAAACGCATCAGCGTGCACTGGGACCTCTAAGAATTTGTGCATTTTGCATAACTTCTCTGGAATCACCAAAGTATCACAATCATCAAGGGTAGCTAGCACCTCCTTAAGCAGAGCGCGGAGATGTTCTAGCTTAAATTTAAATGCCACGATATCAGGTTCTGCCTGCTGAGAAACTTTACATGAATCAGAAATTTCTCCCTCAGACAGACCCTCCCTCACTGCCAACTCAGATTGATGTGAGGGCATAACAGAAAAATTATCGTCTGCGCCTACTTGCTCATCCTCTGTATTTAAAACTGAGCAATCACACTTTCTAAGAAATGCTGGCAGTTTGGATAAAAGAGCTGCTAGAGAATTATCCATTACTGCTGTTAATTGCTGCATAGTAACAAGCATTTGCGCGCTAGATGTACTAGGTATCGCCTGCGCGGGCAAAGCTGGTGTTGACACAGAAGGAGAGGATGATGAACTATCCCCACTACCTTCATTTAAAGAATCATCTTGGGCAACATTATTAAATGTGACAGTACTGTCCTTAATCTGTTTGGACGCCATGGCACAATTCGCACATACATTTAATGGGGGAACCACCTTGGCCTCCATACACACAGAACATAGGCTATCTGAATGTACAGACATGTTAAACAGACTTAGGCAGACTTTTAATGCAATAAAAACAATTTTAAACAAAACCGTTACGGTCTCTTTAAATAATAAAAAGGGCACACTTTATTTCTGAATGATCGAAAAAACATCAAAGAAATATCCGATCCTTATGAAATTTGTACCCCAGTGTCTTAATGCTTTAAAAGTACTGCACGCCACATTTCAAGCCCCCAAACCGGAGCTAAAATCACAATTAACCGGTTTAAAACACACTACAGTCCCTGCCACAGACTTTGCTGCGGCTTTTACCTTCCTTAGGGGTTATTCACAACAGTAATAAGCCTCTCTGAAGTCCTTTTCTAAGCCTCTGGACCTTCTAACGTGAAGCTGCATGCACTGCCTAGTGAAAGTAACTGCGCAACTGAGGCGCGAAAATGAGGCCTCCTCCCTCTGCATTCCAGAGTGAAGGGGCCTTTCTGACAAGATTAGGTGTCTAAACGGCTGCCAGGCGCAAATAAAGATCCCCAAAAGTGTTTCAAAGTTTGCAAAACACTCCAAATGTCACATAAACATGATAAAAATCAAACGACTTAGCCCACAATAGTGTCAACCAGCATAGAGCCCAAGTTATAAGCCTTAATTCTGTTACTGAGTCTAAGAAAATGGCTTACCTATCCCAGAAGGGAAAACTGACAGTCTTCTAGCATTACTAGGTCGTTAAAAAAGTGACTGATCATACCTGAAGCAGATAAGCCTGCAAACTGTTCCCCCCAACTGAAGTTCTCTGGTTTCAACAGTCCTGCGTGGGAACAGCAATGGATTTTAGTTACTGGTGCTAAAATCATACTCCTCTTAACAGAAATCTTCATCACTTTCTGTTGTAGAGTAAATAGTACAAACCGGCACTATTTTAAAATAACAAACTCTTGATAGAAGAAATAAAACTACAACTAACACCACATACTCTTTACCATCCCCGTGGAGATGCTACTTGTTGAGAGCGGCAAAGAGAATGACTGGGGGGCGGAGCCAGAGGGGGGGCTATATGGACAGCTTTGCTGTGTGCTCTCTTTGCCATTTCCTGTAGGGAATGAGAATATCCCACAAGTAAAGGATGAAGCCGTGGACCGGACACACCAATGTAGGAGAAACTAACATTTTATCACCTCTTTCACTTTACCCTTCCTAGTACTTAGAGTAGGCAAAGAGAATGACTGTGGGGTGTAGCTAAGGGAGGAGCTATATAGACAGCTCTGCTGTGGTGCTCTTTGCCACTTCCTGTTAGCAGGAGGATAATATCCCACAAGGATGAATCCGTGGACTCGTCGTACCTTATAGAATTAACATGTGTATACTGCTTACCCCTCCCCATAAAGGGGAAAATGTCAGCCTGTTCTCTGCTTCAAGTCTCCCAGAAACAAAAAGACTGAACATACCTCAAAAATGCTTGTAGCAACACACCGGTCTCCACCCTGAAGATTTTCTTACACTATCTTCAGCAGCTGTGGGAACCATCATGGATCTTAGAAAGCTAAGATCATCAACATCAGGGCAGGAAGCATCCTCACTTTCCCTGAGGAAAAATAGTACTCACTGGCACCATTTGAAAATAAAAAAACTTCTTGATTGAAGAAACTAAACTAACACCTCACTTTACCTCTTCCTATTACTATACAGGCAAAGAGAATGACTTGGGGTGGAGGGAAGGGAGGAGCTATATATACAGCTCTGCTGCGGTGCTCTTTGCCACTTCCTGTTATCAGGAGGATAAATCCTACAAGGATGAAATCCGTGGACTCGTCATATCTTGTAGAAGAAAAACCTAGATTAGCATGCAAATATAACAAAACGTTTATTCCAATAACCGAGATATGTAAAATATCTAGAGTGTACTGAAAGCACCATTTGGACAACTAAAAATGAGGATTACTGTGTCTTTTAAAAACAACTGTATTATTTATTTAACATAAAAATGAAAAACAATCCCCAAACCTCAGAGAATCTGAGGAGACTTTACACCGGATTGCCTAAGAAATATAAGGCAACTGTATATTATCCGGGAATTAAAACTTCTAAAACCAGAGTAGTGTGTCTGCTGCGTGACAAAAACGCAGCAGAGAAAACCCACCATAACTGTCCGATTCAACGGTATAAAGATTAAGAGCAAAAGCGCGCCAAGACGCGTAGTATAGCTCCGCCCATCAAGGACGTGACAAGATAAATCTCCCGGGCGGCTAAATACCTCATTAAAAACAGACGCCGGGAGAATCATGGCGGCAATAATAGTCAAAACCTCCCATCCGATTAGAATATATAAAAAATGCCGGAAGAAAAACTTGCCACAAACAATCTGTGCCAGTTATAAAGCAAGACTAAGAAAACTCCCGAACGGCTAAAAATGCTAAATAAAGCCGTTGGAAGTACAGATTGCCCCAAAATAATGGCGTGCAAACATGCCGCGCAGCATAGCTCTGCCCATCGTGGGCGTAACAAGCTAAACCTCCCAGACGGCTAAATTGTAAAAATGGAGCCGCCGGGAGAACTAGTGCCCATCCTAACAAGGAATAAATAAGCCTCCCGTCAGTTATGCAGTAATAAAAACGTCCAGGGGAGTAAAAAAATTACATCTATCATGCGACACACCCTACATGCGATCATGAGAATTAAAACTAACCATCCAGACGGCTTGTTAGAGCAAAACAAAGCCGTTGCCAGATGCTAGTATTAAGTTAGAGCCACATGTCCACGTCCTTTCAGTGCCAGCAATCACTGCCCAATAACATGTCCTCCCACCTAGGGATGATGTCATCTAGTGTCCCTTAATATCGAAAAGTGCCAATCTGTGAGCGTGTCCCCAGAAATAAAAATCAGCACTTACCTTAAATTGCTGCCCGGCAGTAAGCCAGTCCATCCGGCTTGCGAGGTCCTCATTTTCTCCTCACATTGGCCTGTGGAAATAAAAAGTACTGAGTCTATCTCATCCCTCAGACTTTGACACGCAGGGCAGCAAACCATGTATGGGAGGCACAGTGAGAATTATGTCCCACAAGTTATTATTGCTTTAAAGCCACCAAAAGCTCTACTGTAGAAACTGATATGGACTATGGCTACACCCTAGAACAAAAGCAGCACAATCTAGCACTACAATAATAAACTCTTGATTGAAGAATCTTTTTCTAACGCCTCACTTTACCTCTTCATATCACTAACGTAGGCAAAGAGAATGACTGGAGTGGGAGGGACGGGAGGAGCTATTTAACAGCTCTGCTGTGGTGTTCTTTGCTTCATCCTGCTGACCAGGAAGTGAATATCCCATTAGTAATTAAGATGATCCGTGGACTCATCGTGTCATAAAGAAAGAGTCCTTGAATTTAATAGTGGTTAAAACAGAGCTGGGACACTTTAATTTGAATTTCTTAAAAAAATGCTACATATTATAAAGGGTGTATTCAAGACATACCTTCCCATGTTTCCCAAACAGGTTCTTTAGATCGGCTGCTTTTGTATTTGAGGAAAGGCCACTAACCCAAAGATTTCTAGTTGAACTTCCACTTGTGCCACTACTACTACCTGAAAGACAAAATCAAATGAATGCAACTACTATTTTAATGAATATAACTCACAAAGCACAATTTAGTTAGTGAGGTCAAAATTTGAACTGTGAGACTATTTGTACTTCCAAAAATAACATGCAACTAGTAAATATACTCTTACCATGGCCAAAAAGCCACAGCTATTGCTCTAACATTACACATATCAGCAATATTAACGTACATAAACACTATCGTGCATATATAAAACGTCAAGGAAAAAAAATATTAGAAGGAAATAAAACTAGTGTTTCACTAAAACACTAAAACCATTGAAGCAGTTGGTTAATTATTCATAATTTTAAAACCTTTAAAAAAAATGTTATACTTCATGTGTGCAGTGTCCATTACTTACTGTCACAGCCCTACAAGGTGGTGGTCTCTCTACAGGAAAGCATATCTAAACTGTATGTCAAATCTTTAGATTTAACTGAATAGTAAACCAGCTCATGTTACTCTCAGAGAGAGGATGTCTGCTTCTGCCCATGCACATAAGAGGCAGAATGTGACTAGCTTTTAGTATGTCTGCTCCTTTATTTAGATCTAGGCAGGTGCTATATTGAGAATTTCTAAGTGCTCAGTTTGCAAGAAAATAGGTAAGATGTTTGCTATTTTTTACACTTTCTTTTGAAGTTTACTAATCAATTTTGCAACGTCCTTGCACTTTCAAACACTGTTCCTAGAAAAGTTACCATGCTTTAAGTTTCCTTTTAATACATGAGCGTGTCTATTAGCTTACTGGTTTATGCTTCGAAGTTTGTGCACAAATGCATAAAAAAAAAATAAAAAAAAAACATGCTTACCCGATAAATTATTTTCTTTCTTGGCAGTGAGAGGCCACATATACATTCATTACCTATGGGAAATACTTTACCTGGCCACCAGGAGGAAGCATAGACAAATGCTAACAAAGCATTAAACAACCCTCTCACTTCCCCTACCTTCACAGTAGTTCAAGGTAGGGAAGGCAGTCCTAAGTACTAGGCACCACCGCTTGAAAAACCTCCGAAAAGATGCCTCAGATGAAGCAAAAACTTCAAAATTGGTAAAAGTTTGTGAAAGTATGCAATGAGGAACATGTAGCAGCCTTACATATCTGTTTGACTTAAGCCTCATTGTTAAAAGCCCAGGAGAAAGAAACCGCATGGATAGAATGTGTCTTAATTTCAGCATGGAGGCCGTTAGCTTGCTTCTAAATATACCATGCTAATCGAACTTCTAACCTAGAAAGATATAGAAATAGCATAAGCCTTCAGACCCTTGTGCTTACCAGAATGCAGCGCAAATAAGGAAGAGAATTGATAAATTTCATGGTAGAACGAAGACAGAACATTAACGCTCTATCAATGTCTAGATTGTGCAAAAGCCTCCCCTTACGAGGATTAGGACAAAGCCGGAACAAGAATCTACTGATTAATAGTGTGTGTGTAAATTAATTTTTTGTTCTCAAAACAGCCTTATCAGCATGAAAAACTAGATAAAGGAGGATCACATTGAAGGGCAGACAATTCAGAACCTTTACGAGCAGAAGAAATGGCTAACAAAAACACGACCTTCCAAGTTAGAAGTTTGATATCGATTGAATGCATAGGCGCAAATTTAGCCAGTTTAAGAATTCCAAGAACAAGATTAAGACTCCAAGGATGAGCAATTGGTTTTAAAAACAGGACTAATTCTAGTAATAGCCTGAACAAACAATTTAACATCTGGTAAACAAGCCAACTTCTTATGTAATAAAACAGAAAGAGCAAAAATCTGGCCCTTAAAGGGACAATCTACACCAGAATTTTTATTGTTTTAAAAAATAGATAATCCCTTTATTACACATTCCCCAGTTTTGCATAACTAACACAGTTCTAATAATATACTTTTAACCTCTGTGATTATCTTGTATCTAAGACTCTGCAAACTGCCCCTTTTTTCAGTTCTTTTGACAGACTTGAAGTCTAGCCAACCAGTGCCTGCTCCCAGATTACTTCACGTGCACAAGCACAGTGTTATCTATATGAAATATGTGAACACCCTCTAGTGGTGAAAAACTGTTAAAATGCAATCTGAAAGAGGTGGGCTTCAAGGTCTAAGAAATTGGCATATGAAACTCCTAGGTTATGCTTTCAACTAAGAATACCAAGAGAACAAAGCAAAATTGGAGATAAAAGTAAATTGGAAAATTGTCTAAAATTACATGCTCTATCTGAATCTTTAAAGTTTATTTTGGTCTAGACTGTCCCTTTAAGAGAACTAGCTGACAGGCTCTTCTCTAAACCATCCTGAAGAAACTAAAGTATGTGCAGCATCTTCACCTTGTGCCAAGGAAAACCCTGGTCCGCACACCAGGACAGATAAGTTCTCCACACTATGTGGTAAATCTCCTTAACAGGCTTCCCAGCTTGAACCAAAGTAACAGCTTGGGGACTCTCGCCACCTATAGGAAAGAAATAACTCCACTGGAGTCATTACGGCTGCCTAAAAAGGCAAGAGTGAAGTTTTATTGTGCACGCCACTTATGTATCATTAAAAGTATCCAGTGCCACTTCTAAAATGTCAAATACACAGATAGAACTGTTCAGAGTCCCATCCAAAGTGCTTAACATAAATTTACTGCCCATCTCCACCGGAGGATCCCAGTAATAATGTCCCTCATGCAAATAAAGGTTGTGCCCTTCCCGGTCTATATCACAGACCAGAGTTCAAATTCTAGGCAACAAGTAATTTAGGGGGGGGGGGGGGGCGAAGGGATAGTCAATGACTTCTGCCAGTCTGCATCCTGCAATACACAAAACTCAATGTAACTAACACAGTTTGTCTGTAAAAAGCGGAGTATAGAGGCATGGGAACTTCCCTACGACCACCAGAAGCAAACAGACACAAGACTATTAAGAGAATTACATGGTCTCCATCAGCTTCCTTGCCCACTCTTGTAGGAAACAATCCAATGAGGAAAAAATTAAATCTTCAGCAGAGCACGTCTTTCTGCAACCTCCATGAAACTAAAGAAATACTGAGAATGTAGGAGAAGTGGCAGGGCTATTTACAGGGATAGTCTACAATAGATTTTGTATCGTTTTAAAAGATAGATAATTTCCATTATAATTTTTGCACAACCAATACAGTTATAGTAAAATACTTTTTACCTTGTATCTAAACATCTTCTGACAGCCCTCTGATCACATTACTGGCTATTTAAAATCTATTGAGTTGCATATAGTACTGTGTAGTGCAAACTCTTAAATAACTTCCCAGGCGTAAACACATTGTTATCTATATGGCCCACATGAAGTATCAGTCTCATGTTGTGAATAGCAAATACAAAAGCATTTGATTAAGAGTCTGTCATTAGAGCCTTTAAAACAGGCAGAAATGTAGAGGTTTAAATGTTATAAAGTATATTAATCCAACAATGTTGGTTGTGCAAAGCTGGGGAATGGGTAGTAAAGGCATTATCTATCTTCTTAAACAATAACTTTTTGTGAAGACTGTCCCTTTATAATGCTTTGTTTGGGGTGTCTCTGCCTCCTCCTGGTGGCCAGGTAGAGTATCACATAGGTATTTAATACATTTGTGGACTCTGTGCCATTAGAAATAAGTTCTATACATTTTAAATATCCTTTCACTCAGCTTTCTTGCCAAATATCATTTACTTAAAGGGACACTGAACCCAATTTTTTTATTTTGCGATTCAGATAGAGCATGCAAATTTAAGCAACTTTCTAATTTACTCCTATTTTTTCTTTGTTCTCTTGCTATCTTTATTTCAAAAAGAAGGCATCTAAGCTTTTTTGGTTCAGGCCTCTGGAAAGCACTTTATTGGTGGATCAATTTATCCACCAATCAGAAAAAACAACCCAGGTTGTTCACCAAAAATAGGCCAGCATTTAAACTTACATTCTTGCATTTCAAATAAAGATACCAAGAGAAAAAAGAAAAAATGATAATAGGAGTAAATTAGAAAGTTGCGTAAAATTTCATGCTCTATCTGAATCACAAAAGAAAAAAATTGGGTTCAGTGTCCCTTTAAAATGACTCCGTTTTACTTCACCTTAATGCATTCTCAATTAAAATGTTCTGTTTTCCCATATACTTCTATATAAAGGGGCACTTTACACTAGATTTTTCTTTGCATAAACGTTTTGTAGATTAACCATTTATATAGCCCTTCTGGGGGTGTTTTTTTAAAAATGTATAGTTTTTCTTTTTTTCTTTTAATGTGCTGATTTTCAGACTCCTAACCAAGTCAGATGTATATGTGTGTTTACAGAATCCTGCAAGCTCCTGTTTGTTTAACCTGTCTTTTCACATGCAAGGAAGGGGGGGGGGGGGGGGATTGTCTGCTCTTGTTTTCCAAGCCCCTTTCAGTGGGTATCTCAGCCTAACCTCATCAACAGTGCAAAACTGAATTTCAACATTTCTAAAAATGTTGGTTGTGCAAAGCTGGGGAATGGGTAGTAAAGGCATTATCTATCTTCTTAAACAATAACTTTTTGTGAAGACTGTCCCTTTATAATGCTTTGTTTGGGGTGTCTCTGCCTCCTCCTGGTGGCCAGGTAGAGTATCACATAGGTATTTAATACATTTGTGGACTCTGTGCCATTAGAAATAAGTTCTATACATTTTAAATATCCTTTCACTCAGCTTTCTTGCCAAATATCATTTACTTAAAGATGTATAGTTTTTCTTTTTTTCTTTTAATGTGCTGATTTTCAGACTCCTAACCAAGTCAGATGTATATGTGTGTTTACAGAATCCTGCAAGCTCCTGTTTGTTTAACCTGTCTTTTCACATGCAAGGAAGGGGGGGGGGGGGGGGATTGTCTGCTCTTGTTTTCCAAGCCCCTTTCAGTGGGTATCTCAGCCTAACCTCATCAACAGTGCAAAACTGAATTTCAACATTTCTAAAAATGTTCTAAACTGGATTTTCAGATCAGTATCTGCGTATAGTCTTCTTTATAGTAGTGTTTATCACATGCAGTTAGATAAAAAATCTGTGTACACTGTACCTTTAACAAGCTTACTTAAAAAGGGGAAAAATGGGGACGGAGCCTGGCCGCGCTGGATAATGGCCACTTGGTAGAGAAGCTCCTGGGCCCCTATTTCCTAGATGGGCAGCTCAGGATAGTATGAGGGGGGCAAAAGGCTAATAACTAGCAAGGAGGCAGAGGGGATTAAACAGGGGCCGGATCCCTGTACAGGAAAAAAAAAAAAAAACAGTGAGTGGCGGCAGCCCTGAAAGAAACATCCGGCGATTATTAGCCTGGATCTGCAGCGCAACAGCCGCACATGAGAGAACGGCGGCGAAGGCCCTACATCACCAGTAAGTAGGGAACGCCCAGGCACTGCAGACAATATACCAGCTGAGGGGACAGACTCATCGGACAGCCCTCAGGCATACAGCATAACAAGGGGGTAAGATAAGCATCGGGCCGCACTGCGGCTAAACAAATTAAGTACTCCCGATCACCATCCACACTGAGCAATATAGAACAATAATAGCCCGCACAACCTTGGAGCAGCCTGCTCGCGGTAGCGACCCCCCACAAAACCACTCATTAGGGTATATTATAATATTTATTAACACACAATAGGAAAAGCCCTGAGTGAAAAGGAGCAGCCATTACTGAATCCCTAACACAGACCACGTGGAGGCATAATCCATTTTCCAGAAGCCTCCTGTTTGTACACAGCACACTGCCAGATTGCAATGATTGAAAGGGCAGAGATTACTTCTCACTAAATAACAAGAGACTATTCTGACCTAATATCTGTCCATAAAATGGCCCCAGGCAAACATTAACAGACAACATCTGCCTTTAAAACACAGCACAGGACTCTGTGACACACGCCTTGGACATAAGAAACTAATTACAGAGCAGGCCATACCTGAGCAATTACCTCACAGGCGACAACATACAGCCTTTATATATTGGTTATGCCAGCTAAAAAGAACATTAAGGTTGACACCCCGGCCAGAGCAAAAAAAATTAACCAGTACCTGAAACCGCTTGATAGTATTGCAGCCCAGGCCACAGACATTACTGAAATGGCTCTTAAACACGCACAAACTCCAGACATGCAGACTGCAGGTGTCCCCTGTGAGATTACTAAAGCAGACTTGCAGCTCCAAGCCACTAAAGACGACATTAAGGCAGCTATGTCGGACATGAAAGAGATGTTTAATGAAATGAAGAAAGACATAAAAAAAAGTGGAGCGTAAACTATCAACTTTGGAAGAAGGACATAATATTGCTACACAGAACATCCAACATCTATCCCAGCTCTCATATGACCAAGAGGAGGTTATACACAACCTCATGGAAAAAGTTAAGGACTTGGACAATAGAGGGCGTCGCAACAACTTGAGGATAAGAGGAGTCCCTGAAAGTATACATCCCCCTGCTATACCAGGGTATCTACAGGATCTCTTCAGAACCATAAAGGGAACAAACACAGCCCCAGATGTCACTATTGAGCGTGCCCACAGAGCACTGAGAGCCAAGCCACCGACAAAAGCCCCGCCGAGAGATATCATTGTGAAACTTCTCAACTACGCGGAAAAAGAAGAGATACTAAGACACTCTCGCCAGAAAAACCAGATCACACATGCTGGCATAAACATCCAAATATTTACGGACCTCAGCCCAGCCCCTCTGCAAAAACGCAGAGATCTGCAATTTGTGACAACCGTCTTGAGGGCACAAAAGATTCCCTATAGATGGGGGTTCCCAGTAAGCATCCTGGCCACAAAAGGGGAAAAATCTGCTTCCCTACGCACTTTAGAAGATATACCTGCATTCTGCGAAGCACTACAAATAAAGATCCCGACACCAACAGATCTACCACAGCCACAAAGAAACAGAAGACCTTCTACAACAATTTCTAAGGACACTACAGGACAACCTGCACCTACTACTTCAGAACCTCAAGATATGTCTTTATAATAATTTTGACTTACTGCATCTTTTTTTTTCTATCATCACCCAAGTACTTATAACATGAGGACTTTATCCCACTATATTCAGAGGAACTCTGAAAGTATCCATGTCTTCAGGACAGATGAGTATAGAAACTGTGGTTATATATTTATTATTGATGTTTTTATTGTTGGTAGTTTACCCATTTGGTACTTAGAAAGGTTATAATTGCAAATGAAACTAGACATTGAGAAAATGGTGAATGTATACATGCCTTAAAGACTATAGGGTACAGAACATATAGCTTAGCGTAAATCGTCAGTGTCTAGCGTTGCTGCCAAAATATATGTATAGCACTTAGAAAAGCAGTGGTTACGCTTAGAGATAGACTCCGAGTACCCAAGGGTGCAATCACCCCTACTACACATTGCACACAATATATGTAGTGGTGCCTCTACATTAATGTTAACATAGGATAGAATACACCTGTTATTCATTGCGATGTATAAGTTATCACTGTTTAATATGACTAGATTGTTGTAAGTTAAATAATCAGAAAATGTTTGGTTTAGATGAAAAGTCTTATGGTCTGTGGCTGTACACTGTTATATGCTTGCTGACCACTCCTGCCCTAGCATAAGCTTAATCCCCTACTGAACCTCACATTGGACTGTTTATAACCCCCCCCCCCCCCCAAAAAACCTAATTTAACCGCACAAAATGCATTACTCTCTTTCAATGCATACTTTTGCTGCCACTAGGGAAAGGGGCCCCTTCCGCCTACTTCGTTCATCTGAACCGCAGACGACTTGACTCACTGACTAAGCCAGTACAAAGTAACTTATCCTATCCCGGAATACCCAACCCGACACAAATCATAATTTATCCCCTCCCCCTCCCTCAGTCCTTTCCCTCTCTTCCCCTTAGACCCAAAGACCGTCCACTCAGACACGCCTGACAGATAGCTACTGGTAGAAACCCGAAAGGTTGGTGGTAGAAGGGAAACACCAAAGGTAAAACCCCAGACCCCGACACACCTGCAACAAAGCCTAACACCCAAAGCTGACTACGCCACATAAAACAAACTCAACACACAGGGTGAACATCATATCAGTAAATGTCAAGGGATTCAATGTCCCACAAAAGAGAGCAATCATAACTCATGACCTAAACAGATTAAAGGGGGACATCGTACTAATACAGGAGACACACTTCAAAAGAGGGTTTGAGCCAAAATGGTTTAACCGCTTATACCCCACAGCATACTTCTCCTCAGGGCCAACAAAGAAGTGTGGAGTGGGAATTCTCATCAGACAAAATATCCCATTAAAAATCACAAATGTAGAAAAAGATACAGATGGCAAGATGCTGATTTTGTCTGGCCTGCTATACGGCAGACCAATCACCATCATAAATGTATATTTCCCTAACAAAGCTCAAGCAACCTTCATGCGCGCACTCTCGGGGAGAGTTTTGGACAACATGAAAGGGGTGACATTCATGGGTGGGGACTTAAATGTCCCACTTCATCCCATGGTTGACACGTCGGGAGGCAAGTCAAACGTACCCAAAAGAGACCTTAATCACATAAATAATCAGATAAACACCCTGGCCTTATATGACGTATGGCGCACATTCCACCCCTCAGTCAGAGACTATACTTTTTACTCCAACCCCCACTCACGGCTCGACTATATCCTCACTGACTCTCTAGGCCTCACACTTGTCAGACATACCTCTATACAGCCAACCACATGGTCAGCTCACGCTCCAGTGACATGCCAGATAGAATGGCCGGACTCCCCAATCACCCCATACATTTGGAGATTAGATGACAGTATGCTGGACCTCCCAATGATACAGTCAGATGTAGAGAAAAAGATGGTGGAATATTTTCAGATTAACGACACACCAGAAATGACTTGGACCAATATCTGGGAGGCACACAAATGTGTAATCAGAGGGATACTAATGAAACATAAGGCCACATCACTCAAACAGCATAGAGATAGACACGACACTCTCTTACGAAACCTCAGACACTTAGAACAAGAACATAAAAAGAATCCCCAAAAAATTTACCTCAGAACCCGCTTGAAACAGACTAGAACTGAGTTTAACACTCTCCTTCAACACGAACAGCAAAAGAGGGCACTGAGACTACGGCAAAAATACTACGAGCAAGGAGATAAGGCAGGGAAAATGCTAGCCAGAGGACTGAAACGTAGACACTTAAAAACGCACGTACATCACATTAGAAATAAAACTAACCAGACCAAACATGACTGCACTTCAATAGCAGAAGTGTTTCGCTCCTACTTTGCGACCTTATATAACCTGGACGCCGCCAACACAGGCAGCAATTCACATATCTCAAAGGAACACGCAATAACCAAATATCTAGAGGGAATAGACCTACCTAAATTAGACAATAGTCAGGCAGAAAAGCTAGACTCCCCAATTAGTGTCAAAGAAATTCTAAAAGCCATCAAATCCATCCCATCTGGGAAAAGCCCTGGCCCAGATGGCTTTGGGGCAAAGTACTACAAAAAAATTTGCTTGTGTGCTCGCCCCGAAGCTATTGCTCCTTTTCAACTCAATTAACCACACGGGCGGCTTCCCGGCATCAATGCTGGAGGCCCATATTGTTATGATTCCAAAGCCAGGTAAATCCCCCGATACCCCGGAGAATTTCCGGCCTATTTCCCTCCTGAACACAGACATTAAGATATTTGCTAAGGTGTTGGCGAACAGACTAAGCCCCCTTCTAGGGCATTTAATTTCATCAGACCAAGTAGGCTTTATACCTGAGCGGGAAGAGAGGGACAACACTATTAAAGTGTTGCAACTGGCAGACCTAGCGCGCAACACTGGCCAAGACCTAGTCCTCATATCTACAGATGCCGAGAAGGCCTTCGACAGGGTGGACTGGGACTTCCTCAGGGCCACCCTGCGAAGTATGAATTTCAGCAGCGGCTTTATTGAAAGTGTGTTTTCCCTATACGCCGGACCAACTGCAAGGATTAGAACCAACTCTGTTCTATGAGAACCTTTTAACATCCAAAACGGGACTAGACAGGAGTGTCCCCTATCACCACTACTGTTTGCTGTATCCATTGAGGTACTAGCATGTAGGATTAGATCACATAGGGAAATAAAGGGCGTCCTCTCTAATGGAAAAGAATACAAATTAGCAATGTACGCGGACGATATCTTGCTTACCCTCACTGAAATAGACAAATCCCTCCCACCTCTCCTACAAACATTTGAAGAGTATGGACAGGTCTCAAACTTACATTTAAATAAATCCGAATTACTCAATATAAATACCCCCACTCTAAATATAGCAAACCTCAAACTCACCAGCCCAATAAAGATTCAAAACTCTCAGATAAAATACCTCGGCATACAAATCACACAGCACTTTAATTATCTATTTAAAAGCAATTACCTCCCCTTATTAAAAGAAGTCACAAATGACCTCTCTAGATGGAAAGGCAAAACGCTGTCCTGGATAGGTAGGATACACACAGTAAAGATGAATATTCTTCCACGCATTCTCTATATACTACAAGCGTTGCCCATCCCCTTACCAAAAGCCTACTTAAGCCAGCTGCAGGGTAATATCGAAAAATTCATTTGGGGAGGAATTAGACCTAGAGTCCCTAGAAGAACCCTGTACTTAGCCAGGGAGAAAGGTGGTCTGGGCCTACCAAATTTAGACAGGTATAGACTGGCAATCCGATTGCAGAGGGTGGTGGAGTGGAGCCACAATTCCAGTACTAAACAGTGGATAGAGTTGGATAGAGACATATTACATACGGGAAATGTGGGAGGACTGGCTTGGTTACAGACAAAACATAGACCTGAGATCATCGGCAAATACCCTCTATTAGAAGAGGTGTTTCAAAGGTGGAATGCATTGCTACACACTAGCACATCTATAACAACCAGACCAGCACCACTGACTCCACTCAATGGAAACACTGACTTGCCTTTTATGAAAAAGTCTAAAGACGCCGCTGCGACCCCGACCCATTTAAGAGACCGATCTGTCAGTACAATTGTGAAAGAGGGATGGACGCAACCCTTGACGGAACTGGGTGGGATAATAGGTGACACTCCACAAGGGTGGTACATACATGCACAACTTACACATTACGTCAACTCCCATAACTCACAAAAAAACCTTAAAAGACAGTATACGTGCTTCGAAAACCTATGCGCTTCTACACTACCTCCCCGCCACCTCATATCTACGCTGTATGGGATACTGATGGACACTGAGGGCGAACGATTGCCCACATACTGTCACAAATGGGCCAGAGATCTAAACCTAGTTATCACACACGCAGACTGGATGCGAATCTGTCGCAACCATAAAAAAGTGTCTGTATCAGCCAAAATCCAAGAGACAAATTATAAACACATGTCTAGGTGGTATCTCACCCCCGTGAGATTGCAAAAGATATACCTTATGGCCAGCAACAGGTGCTGGAGGGGTTGTGGCATGCCCGCAGACATGCACCATGTGTGGTGGGGCTGTGAGAAACTGGAGGCATTCTGGGAGAGTGTGGTGGGAGATATCAACAAAACATTAGACTCAAATATAAATAAAAATCCTGGCCTGCTGTTGTTCCATGGCCTACCAAACCTTAAAGATAACGCTAAGCAGAACCTATTATACATAATGCTAAACAGCGCCAAATCATTGATACCACAAAGATGGAAATCCACAGAAATCCCAGATCTTACATCATGGAAACAGCAAGTGGACAACTTGCTCCTCATGGAGCGATACCACTTTGGATTAGGATAACTAGAGACGCACGAGTACATGCTAATGCGCTGGAACGCACACAGAGACACCTGAAGGGCTTACTGACTAAACCAGACTAGGAAGTACTGGCAAAGTAACTCACCGACTACGGAGAGACATAAGACAGCCCGACTACTTGACCAACTACCTCAGCCCCCCAGACATACCCTCACAACATCACTCTGCACAGACGACTCCCTCCCTCCCTTACCCCTTCTCACCATCTCTTATGCTCACCTCACAACATAACTTACCGCATGTGTTTAAAGTATTTGACCTGCAACATTTGACTAGAAATATTTTTGTTTGTTAGAATAACTTCAGATCTGTTGGACATTATATGCAAATGATAATCTTGGACTCGGCCTCACTAACATCTCGCTAAACAATACAGATATGAGCTTTCCAATAGCCCAAGAGTGGCTTGCGATCTCCCAAACGATGTTAGCAGAGATCACCCCCTTGAAACCATCTCAGAGCCACTATAAACATTAACTTGTTAGATTTAAGCCTCACAGGATCCTTAGAGACCTTTTGTTCAACCTCTAAAACACATCTGTATTAAGAATTCATTAGGCTCATATTGTAACCAGAGCCAAGTTTGTACTATGTTTTTCTTTCTTATGATAATAAAGCTCTTTGAAAAAAAAAAAAAAAAAAAAAAAAAGGGGGGGGGAAAAATAGCCAAAAAATAGCCAAAAAGAAAATGATGAAGCAATCTAAAGTGATACAACATAGCTGTAAAAAAAAAAAAAAAAAAACAGACTAAAATATATCACCTGAATATAAAACATATACAAAATATTTTATTTCAAAATTTCCTCAGTAACCAAATTCCATTGTAAAAGGACTTTACGCAGCCAGTCAGGAAGCTAGTCTGGGACTTGCAAGGGAGCTTGCATTTGGCATATGCAGGCAGAGCCATGCTATTTCCTTTATCAGTTTGAGGTTTACTATGAAATCTTACGAAATTTCAGTGAAAACTCATGTGATCACAGAAAAGCAAGTGTGTGACATCAGAACTAATAGTTAATTGGATGCATTTTTTGTTCCAACATGCAGCTGCAGGAAAAATGTTAACAGAGCACTTCCCTATTGTGAGCTGAAGAAATTTTGAGGTAAACAAATTTATGCTGACCTGAATAATTTCTCTATGTTGGCGAGAGTCCATGACCCATAACCCCTCCGACCTCCGATAACTAGTCTGACATATAGCCATGAAAAAAGAGGAAGAAAAATAGAGCCAAAAAAGGAGGTGCAAAAAAAAAAAAAACACCACACTAGCACCAGAAAAAAAAAAAAAAAAAAAAACCAACAACAACAACAACAGGGTGGGGTCTTGTGGATGAAAACCACCATGAAAAAGTTAACCCCTTAATGACCACAATGTACCCTGTATGTCACTGGTCGTTAAGGGGTTTTTCAGGACATAATAGCACAAGTCTAGCAGGAACACACTATTAATGCCCTCCCTCCAGCAGGCTTTGTGGAATATAGCAGTCTCAATGCTGGTGGAAAGACCGCGCTATAAAACAATCAAGTCCCAAAAAAAGGCCAGCGACATACAGGGTACGTCGCTGGTCCTTAAGGGGTTAATTTAGATCAGGTAAGCATAAATTAGGTTCTTTCATACAGGTGGAGAGAGTCCACAATCAAATAGAAAAAGTGAGTCCCACATCAACCAGAAACCGCCTGAAGGACCCCTACCTACCAAAGGCTACTTTAGAAGCAGCAAAAACATCAAAATAGTAGAATTTAGTGTAAGTATGCAAACGAAGACCAAGTAGCTGCCTAGAAAATCTGATCTACAGAGGCCTCATCCTTAAAGGCCCAAGACGTGGCAACAGACCTAGTAGAATGAGCAGTTCTTTTTTTGGGAGGAAACTGGCCCACCTCCAAGTAAACCTTCTTAAAAAGGGGGCATAAAATCCCAAATTTTTCTTTCATGAATCCAATAGAACATACAATTTTAAACAACTTTCCAATATACTTCTATTATTAATTTTTCTTAGTTTTCTTATCTTTAACTCCAAGTGGGAGCTATAGGTTTGAAAAACGGTCTAAATCTAGCAATAGCTTAAACAAACGATTGAAAATGCCACAAACATGCCAACTTGTTACGCAACAAAAACTAGCTGAAAGACCTTTCTCCAGTCATCCTTGTAGGAAAACAAAATTTATGCTTACCTGATAAATTTCTCTCTTGTGGTGTATCCAGTCCACGGGTTCATCCATTACTTGTGGGATATTTTCCTTCCCAACAGGAAGTTGCAAGAGGACACCCACAGCAGAGCTGTCTATATAGCTCCTCCCCTAACTGCCACTCCCAGTCATTCGACCGAAGACAAGCAAGAAAAAAGGAGAAACTATAGGGTGCAGTGGTGACTGTAGTTTAAAAATAAAAAACACCTGCCTTAAAGTGACAGGGCGGGCCGTGGACTGGATACACCACAAAGGAAAAAAATTTTATCAGGTAAGCATGAATTTTGTTTTCTCTTGTAAGGTTTATCCAGTCCATGGGTTCATCCATTACTTGTGGGATACCAATACCAAAGCTTTAGGACACGGATGAAGGGAGGGACAAGGTAGGAACTTAAACGGAAGGCACCACTGCCTGCAAGACCTTTCACCCAAAAATAGCCTCCAAGGAAGCAAAAGTATAAAATTTGTAGAATTTAGAAAAAGTATGAAGCGAAGACCAAGTCGCCGTCTTACAAATCTGTTCAACAGAGGCCTCATTTTTAAAAGCCCATGTGGAAGCTACCGCTCTAGTGGAATGAGCTGTAATTCTTTCAGGAGGCTGCTGGCCAGCAGTCTCATAAACTAAACGGATTATGCTACTCAGCCAAAAAGAAAGAGAAGATACCAAAGCCTTTAGGCCTCTCCTCTGTCCAGAGTACACAAAAAACAATGCAGATGGTTGACGAAAATCCTTAGTAGCTTGCAGATAAAACTTTAAAGCACGAACCACGTCAAGATTGTGTAATAGACGTTCCTTCTTTGAAGAAGGATTAGGACACAGTGACGGAACAACAATCTCCTGATTGATATTATTAGATACCACCTTAGGAAGAAACCCAGGTTTGGTACGCAAAACTACCTTATCTGCATGGAAAATCAGATAAGGGGAATCACACTGTAAGGCAGATAACTCTGAAACTCTTCGAGCCGAAGAGATAGCTACCAAAAACAGAACTTTCCAAGATAAAAGCTCGATATCTATGGAACGCAGAGGTTCAAACGGAACCCCTTGAAGAACTTTAAGAACTAAATTTAAACTCCATGGCGGAGCAACAGGATTAAACACAGGCTTGATTCTAACTAAAGCCTGACAAAACGCCTGAAAGTCTGGAACATCTGCCAGACGCTTCTGCTGAAGAATAGACAGAGCAGAAATCTGTCCCTTTAAGGAACTAGCTGACAATCCCTTCTAAAATCCTTCAAGGAGAAAGGATAATATCCTAGGAATCCTGACTTTACTCCATGAGTAACCCTTGGATTCACACCAATGAAGATATTTACACCATATATTATGATAGATTTTCCTGGTGACAGGCTTTCGAGCCTTCAAGGAGAAAGGATAATATCCTAGGAATCCTGACTTTACTCCATGAGTAACCCTTGGATTCACACCAATGAAGATATTTACACCATATATTATGATAGATTTTCCTGGTGACAGGCTTTCGAGCCTGAATTAAGGCATCAATGACCGACTCGGAGAAACCACGTTTTGATAAAATCAAGCGTTCAATCTCCAAGCAGTCAGCCGCAGAGAAATTAGATTTGGATGTTTGAATGGACCTTGGAGTAGAAGGTCCTGGCTCAGCAGCAGAGCCAATGGTGGAAGGGATGACATGTCCACCAGATCTGCATACCAAGTCCTGCGTGGCCATGCAGGTGCTATCAAAATCACTGAAGCTCTCTCCTGCTCGATCTTGGCAATCAGACAAGGGAGGAGAGGAAATGGTGGGAACACATAAGCCAGGCTGAAGGACCAGGGCACTGCTAGAGCATCTATCAGCGCTGCCTGGGGATCCCTTGACCTGGACCCATAACAAGGAAGCTTGGCGTTCTGACGAGACGCCATCAGATCCAGTTCTGGTTTGCCCCATAGTTGAATCAGCTGGGTACATATATACAGGTAAATGCATGCATCCATGTATACATCTATCTAAGCTCCTAACACTAGGGATTATTACACTGGCTAGACACCTTGCATAGAACCCTAGCACTGGGAACCACGGGCCTTTTATATACAGCTCGCATGGGACACAACACATTGCTCTGCGCGCCCAGGGGGCTTGACAGTTTTGGATATTTGTATCTATCAGAATGTCAGGTTAGTACATATAGCTCAAATACTTTTATAGGATTGGTCATAGCAAGCTTTGAGATGAATATGGGGGACATTGAACTAGCACTAACAGACCTCATATGTATATTTGATTGACTTATTTTTTTACCTATTTCAAATGTAAGAGGTTTAAATGCCTAATCTGTTTTGCAATGTTTATATGTTATGGCTTATGTGAATATTCCCTTAAGATTGATTCCTGCAACTGGATACAGGGAGGTTAATATGGTTTTGCACAGTGCAACTGATAGATTCCTCTTCTTGCATGATGTTTACTTTTATTATTTGATTAGTGTGTTTTCCATCATTGCTTGTCAAAATATACTTTAACCTACTTAGACTGGATCAGTAACTGATTACAGTTATACTTTTGCAACTACTTAATATCCACTATCCAATATTTGTATATATTAATGTTCAGCTATGAGGTAATGCAAGATACTTGCATATGCAGTTTGATTTATTTCTGATTTTGTTTTCTGGTGGTATGGTCATTAGGCCTGGTTTATGTGTTACCATGGTGATGGATTTTTGGCACAATTTTGATGTTTGTGATTGGTGGGGCTAGTGCTATATATTGCACACTTTGTTCACTTGCACTGTTATCTGGTCTGAGGAAGGGGTCTGCGAACCCCGAAATGTTACCATAATAAAGATTTGAAGGTTTCTTAAACCAAATCCAGCGAGTGCAGACCCTTATTGGATATAGACTGTATACTTGATTGACTTTGCACCCTGGTTGATGACTACACAGCATTGGGAGTGCAGACACACACGGAGGATAGATAGAATATATATATATATATATATATATATATATATATATATATATATATATATATATATATATGTTATATAGTATACTGAATTATTAGGCAGTAGGAAAATGTGTATTATACAATTTATGCGTGGGTGCAGACCCTGTTACACACATAGATTCACTATAACAATAGAGAGAAACACGAAGAGGACACAGTAGTGTCCTCTCCAATGAAAGACAGGGATTTCAGCACTCCAAAAAATAACTATTTATAAGAAAATTAGATAGATATCTAAGTCTATGTATTAAATATATTGAAGATAGGTGCTCTCCACTGCAGCGTGAACTAGTCAACGGCCGGGAAAAACACCTGAGGATCTATGCCGAATACTTTGATTTATACAAAGATAGTACATGTGAAATATCAATTACATGTTAAACTTTTTACACATTCGTATTAATAAACAACACCCCTACCAGAGGGTAGCACCAATATAATAAAAAAGGTACCAGCTACCATGGTGAAGCATTTGGGGATCTATGTTTATAAAATACTACTTGTGTAATCACAGCAAGTATGAACCATTTATCTCATATGTATCAAGCAGGCAAAGATAGACATTTGAACTCTTATTATAGAGAGTTACTTATTTTTCATTGCAACATATATTGAGACTTGCAAATAGAGTTCATTCTATTACTTTATTTCCCAGAGGATGCATTCCATTTGAAAAAACATAATTTATGCTTACCTGATAAATTTATTTCTCTTGTGGTGTATCCAGTCCACGGATCATCCATTACTTGTGGGATATTCTCCTTCCCAACAGGAAGTTGCAAGAGGATCACCCACAGCAGAGCTGCTATAGAGCTCCTCCCCTAACTGCCATATCCAGTAATTAGACCGAAAACAAGCAGAGAAAAGAGAAACCATAGGGTGCAGTGGTGACAGTAGTTTAAAATTAAAAAATACCTGCCTTAAAATGACAGGGTGGGCCGTGGACTGGATACACCACAAGAGAAATAAATTTATCAGGTAAGCATAAATTATGTTTTCTCTTGTAAGGTGTATCAAGTCAACGGATCATCCATTACTTGTGGGATACCAATACCAAAGCTATAGGACACGGATGAAGGGAGGGACAAGGCAGGTACTTAAACGGAAGGTACCACTGCCTGTAAGACCTTTCTCCGAAAAATAGTCTCCGAAGAAGCAAAAGTATCAAATTTGTAGAATTTTGAAAAAGTATGAAGCGTAGACCAAGTCGCCGCCTTGCAAATCTGTTCAACAGAAGCCTCATTTTTAAAGGCCCATGTGGAAGCCACAGCTCTAGTAGAATGAGCTGTAATCCTTTTTGGAGGCTGCTGGCCAGCAGTCTCATAGGCTAAGCGGATTATGCTTCTGAGCCAAAAAGAAAGAGGTTGCCGAAGCCTTTTGACCTCTCCTCTGTCCAGAATAGACAACAAACAAAGCAGATGTTTGACGAAAATCTTTAGTAGCTTGTAAGTAGAACTTTAAAGCACGAACCACGTCCAGATTGTGTAATAGACGTTCCTTCTTTGAAGAAGGATTAGGAAACAAAGACGGAACAACAATCTCTTGATTGATATTCTTATTAGATACCACCTTAGGTAAAAACCCAGGTTTGGTACGCAGAACTACCTTATCTGCATGGAAGATCAGATAAGGAGAATCACATTGTAAGGCAGATAACTCGGAACTCTACGAGCCGAGGAAATAGCTACCAAAAAAAGAACTTTCCAAGATAAATGTTTGATATCTATGGAATGAAGAGGTTCAAACGGAACCCCCTGAAGAACTTTAAACCTGTTGCTCCATCTTGGAGCTTAAATTTGGTTCTTAAACACAGGCTTGATTCTAACTAAAGCCTGACAAAAAGCCTGAACGTCTGGAACATCCGCCAGTCGCTTGTGCAAAAGAATAGATAGTGCAGAAATTTGTCCCTTTAAGGAACTAGCTGACAATCCTTTCTCCAATCCTTCTTGGAGAAAAGATAATATCCTGGGAATCCTGACCTTACTCCATGAGTAGCCCTTGGATTCACACCAATAAAGATATTTACGCCATATCTTATGATAGATCTTCCTGGTGACAGGCTTTCGTGCCTGAATTAAGGTATCAATGACTGACTCAGAGAAACCACGCTTTGATAAAATCAAGCGTTCAATCTCCAGGCAGTCAGCCTCAGAGAAATTAGATTTGGATGGTTGAAAGGACCTTGAAGTAGAAGGTCCTGTCTCAGTGGCAGAGTCCATGGTGGAAAGGATGACATGTCCACCAGATCTGCATACCAAGTCCTGCGTGGCCACGCAGGAGCTATCAAGATCACCGATGCTCTCTCCTGCTTGATTTTGGCAATCAGACAAGGGAGCAGAGGAAACGGTGGAAACACATAAGCCAGGTTGAAGGACCAAGGCACTGCTAGAGCATCTATCAGCGTTGCCTTGGGGTCCCTGGACCTGGATCCGTAACAAGGAAGCTTGGCGTTCTGGCGAGATGCCATGAGATCCAGTTCTGGTTTGCCCCAACGATGAATCAATTGTGCAAACACCTCCGGATGGAGTTCCCACTCCCCCGGATGAAAAGTCTGACGACTTAGAAAATCTGCCTCCCAGTTCTCTACACCTGGGATATGGATAGCTGATAGGTGGCAAGAGTGAATCTCTGACCAGCGAATTATCTTTGAGACTTCTAACATCGCTAGGGAACTCCTTGTTCCCCCTTGATGGTTGATGTAAGCCACAGTCGTGATGTTGTCCGACTGAAATCTGATGAACCTCAGAGTTGCTAACTGAGGCCAAGCCTGAAGAGCATTGAATATCGCTCTCAGTTGCAGAATATTTATTGGAAGAAGTGACTCCTCCTGAGTCCACGATCCCTGAGCCTTCAGGGAGTTCCAGACTGCACCCCAACCTAGAAGGCTGGCATCTGTCGTTACAATTGGAAGATAAACAAGGGGCGCCAACATAGTGTGAATCGTTAAAACAACAAATATAAAAGTGATGTGCAAAAAACTACTCACAAGGAAAGCGGCACCTTAAATGAATAAGGTGCGATAAAGCAGGCTGACATTCAAATTCCAGCAGTCAGTACGCTGGAGGTCTCACCCAGAGGACCTGTGGAATCCAGATAGGCGTCTAGAAAGTAGCACCCACGTTTTTTAGGGCCAATGGCCGGACCAGGTGAGCTGCAAGCTGATAGGTGTTCTCCTGCTGCACTCACACCACCGAGACTTTTCTCCAAAACTGACAGTGTCAGTGTATGAAAGTTTCCGTGGTAAAAGTCCTGTTTCAAAAACAAGTGGATCGTGGAAAGAAGCAAAAATACCGGGTCGTGGTATAAAACAAACAGTATTTATTTTGCAACTGTTTGTTTTATACCACGACCCGGTATTTTTGCTTCTTTCCACAAAATTTTTACAATGTGTATAATAAGCTAACAGAGCATTGCACCCACTTGCAAATGGATGATTAACCCCTTAGTTAAAAAAACAGATAAAAAAAACGATATAAACGTGGGCCTACCTTCCCCAACAAACTATTTTGGAAAGCCTAAGAGCCCTTTAGAGATGTCCTATGGCATTCAGGGGACTCCTGGAGGAAGCTGGATGTCTCAGTATGTAAAAGTTACTGCACGAAAAAGCGCAAAATTAGGCCCCTCCCACTCATAGTAAAACAGTGGAAAGCCTCAGGAAACTGTTTCTAGGCAAATATAAGCCAGCCACGTGGAAAAAACTAGGCCCCAATAAAGTTATATCACCAAAGTATATATAAAAACGTTTAAACATGCCATATTGTAAATATAAAAAAAGAGTATTACCTCAGAAAGTAAGCATGATACCAGTCGCTATTAAACCACAGTATTCAGGCTTACCTTACATAAATCTGGTATCAGCAGCATTTTCTAGCATTCACATCTTCTAGAAAAAATCTTAACTGCACATACCTCATAGCAGGATAACCTGCACGCCATTCCCCAGCTGAAGTTACCTCTCTCTTCAGTCATGTGTGAGAACAGCAATGGATCTTAGTTACAACCTGCTAAGATCATAGAAATCACAGGCAGATTCTTCTATTTTTCTGCCTGGGACAAAATAGTACATTTAAAAATAAACTTTTGATTGAAGCAAGATAACAGCTACATTTCACCACTTTCCTCTTACTACCTCCATGCTTGTTGAGAATTGCAAGAGAATGACTGGATATGGCAGTTAGGGGAGGAGCTATATAGCAGCTCTGCTGTGGGTGATCCTCTTGCAACTTCCTGTTGGGAAGGAGAATATCCCACAAGTAATGGATGATCCGTGGACTGGATACACCTTACAAGAGAAATACTTAGACTCAACAGTCCAAAGATACTTTACACTTAACTTCTGGGTAACGAGATCCTTCTCCATTACGTTGACACAACATATTTATATGCTGTTCACAACGGCATATAACAGCATATAAATATGTTGTGTCAATACCGCTAATAATTTCACCAATCCAGAAGGGCTGAGCTTAAATAGAACAAGCATGGGACTTTGAAGTATACGCCCTGAGGAAGCCCTAATGACGTTTGAGTCACGTGGGGGGTGAAACGGCCGTTGGCGTGGTACGTCATTCTGCACAGCTGGGAACCAGGCCCCAATTTGTTGCTAGACGCAAGTTGCAAACACAGCTTTGGAACCGTGCAGGTTGTAAACACAGCTCTGGAACCGTAATAAGAAGCAGGCTCTATACCCGGACCAAGTTACTTTATGGGGACATAAGGAGAAGGATCTCGTTACCCAGATGTTACGTGTAAAGTATCTTTGAACTGTTGAGTCTAAGTATTTTTCAAATGGAATGCATCCTCTGGGAAATAAAGTAATAGAATGAACTCTATTTGCAACAGTCTCAATATATGTTGCAATGAAAAACAGAATTTATGCTTACCTGATAAATTACTTTCTCCAACGGTGTGTCCGGTCCACGGCGTCATCCATTACTTGTGGGATATTCTCCTCCCCTACAGGGAAAGGCAAGGAGAGCACACAGCAGAGCTGTCCATATAGCTCCCCCTCTAGCTCCGCCCCCCAGTCATTCGACCGACGGTTAGGAGAAAAAGGAGAAACTATTGGGTGCCGTGGTGACTGTAGTGTATAAAGACAAAAAAAAATTCAACCTGATTAGGAAAACCAGGGCGGGCCGTGGACCGGACACACCGTTGGAGAAAGTAATTTATCAGGTAAGCATAAATTCTGTTTTCTCCAACATTGGTGTGTCCGGTCCACGGCGTCATCCATTACTTGTGGGAACCAATACCAAAGCTTTAGGACACGGATGAAGGGAGGGAGCCAATCAGGTTACCTAAATGGAAGGCACCACGACTTGCAAAACCTTTCTCCCAAAAATAGCCTCCAAAGAAGCATAAAGTATCAAATTTGTAGAATTTGGCAAAAGTGTGCAGAGAATACCAAGTCGCTGCCTTACATATCTGATCAACAGAAGCCTCGTTCTTGTAGGCCCATGTGGAAGCCACAGCCCTAGTAGAGTGAGCTGTGATTCGGTCAGGAGACTGTCGTCCTGCAGTCTCATAGGCCAATCGGATAATGCTTTTTAGCCAGAAAGAGAGAGGTAGCAGTAGCTTTTTGATCTCTCCTCTTACCAGAGTAAACGACAAACAAAGATGAGGTTTGTCTAAAATCTTTTGTTGCTTCTAAATAGAACTTTAAAGCACGAACAACATCTAAATTGTGTAATAAACGTTCCTTCTTTGAAACTGGTTTCGGACACAGAGAAGGAACAACTATTTCCTGGTTAATATTCTTGTTGGAAACAACTTTTGGAAGAAAACCAGGCTTAGTACGCAAAACAACCTTATCTGAATGGAAAACCAGATAGGGTGGATTACACTGCAAAGCAGATATTTCAGAAACTCTTCTAGCAGAAGAAATAGCACCCAAAAACAGTACTTTCCAAGATAATAACTTAATATTTATGTAATGTAAAGGTTCAAACGGAACCCCTTGAAGAACTGAAAGAACTAAATTTAGACTCCAAGGAGGAGTCATGGTTCTGTAAACAGGCTTGATTCTAACCAAAGCCTGAACAAAAGCTTGTACATCTGGCACAGCTGCCAGTCGTTTGTGTAACAAGACAGATAAAGCAGAAATCTGTCCCTTTAGAGAACTAGCGGACAACCCTTTATCCAAACCTTCTTGGAGAAAGGAGAGAATCCTTGGAATTTTTATTTTACTCCAGGAGAATCCCTTGGATTCACACCAACAGATATATTTACGCCATATTTTATGGTAAATCTTTCTAGTCACAGGTTTTCTGGCTTGGACCAGAGTATCTATCACCGAATTCGAAAACCCACGTTTGGATAAAATCAAGCGTTCAATTTCCAAGCAGTCGGCTGCAGAGAAACTAGATTTGGATGTTCGAATGGACCTTGTACTAGAAGATCCTGTCTCAAAGGTAGCTTCCATGGTGGAGCCGATGACATATTCACCAGGTCTGCATACCAAGTCCTGCGTGGCCACGCAGGAGCTATCAGAATCATCGAGGCCTTTTCCTGTTTGATCCTGGCTATGAGCCTGGGAAGGAGAGGAAACGGTGGAAACACATACGCTAGGTTGAACGACCAAGTCGCCACTAATGCATCCACTAGAATCGCCTTGGGATCCCTGGATCTGGACCCGTAACAAGGAATCTTGAAGTTCTGACGGGACGCCATTAGATCCATGTCTGGAATGCCCCATAATTGGGTTAACTGAGCAAAGACCTCCGGGTGGAGTTTCCACTCCCCCGGATGGAAAGTCTGACGACTCAAATAGTCCGCCTCCCAGTTGTCTACTCCTGGGATGTGAATAGCAGATAGATGGCAGGAGTGATTCTCTGCCCATTGGATGATCTTGGTTACTTCCTTCATAGCTAGGGAACTCTTTGTTCCCCCCTGATGATTGATGTACGCAACAGTCGTTATGTTGTCCGACTGAAATCTTATGAACCTGGCTTTCGCTAGCTGAGGTCAAGCCAGGAGCGCATTGAATATTGCTCTTAGTTCCAAAATGTTTATCGGGAGAAGCGACTCTTCCCGAGACCATAGGCCCTGAGCTTTCAGGGAGTCCCAGACCGTGCCCCACCCCAAGAGGCTGGCGTCGGTCGTGACAATGACCCACTCCGGTCTGCGGAAACTCATTCCCTGAGACAGGTGATCCTGGGTCAACCACCAGAGAAGTGAGTCCCTGGTTACCTGGTCTACTTGAATTTGGGGAGACAAGTCTGTATAGTCCCCATTCCACTGATTGAGCATGCACAGCTGTAATGGTCTTAGATGAATTCGAGCAAAAGGAACCACGTCCATTGCTGCGACCATTAGTCCTATTACTTCTATGCACCGAGCTATGGAGGGTTGAGGAATAGAATGAAGAACTCGACAAGCGTTTAGAAGCTTTAACTTTCTGACTTCTGTCAGGAAGGTCTTCATTTCCATAGAATCTATTGTTCCCAGAAACGGAACCCTTGTGGACGGTGACAGTGAACTCTTTTCTATGTTCACCTTCCACCCGTGAGATCTGAGAAAAGCCAACACAATGTCTGTGTGGGCCCTCGCTTTGGAAAGAGACGACGCTTGGATTAGGATGTCGTCTAGATAAGGTGCTACAGCGATGCCCCTCGGCCTTAGGACCGCTAGAAGGGACCCTAGCACCTTTGAGAAAATTCTGGGAGCGGTGGCTAAACCGAATGGAAGAGCCACGTGAAGGATGGAACTCTGAGGAAATTGTTTAATATCTTTAAATCCAGGATTGGCCTGAAAGTTCAGAGCGGCAAGGAGAATGACTGGGGGGCGGAGCAAGAGGGGGAGCTATATGGACAGCTCTGCTGTGTGCTCTCCTTGCCTTTCCCTGTAGGGGAGGAGAATATCCCACAAGTAATGGATGACGCCGTGGACCGGACACACCAATGTTGGAGAAAATAAGTAACTCTCTATAATAAGAGTTCAAATGTCTATCTTTGCCTGCTTGATACATATGAGATAAATGGCTCATACTTGCTGTGATTACACAAGTAGTATTTTATAAACATAGATCCCCAAATGTTTCACCATGGTAGCTGGTACCTTTTTTATTATATTGGTGCTACCCTCTGGTAGGGGTGTTAATTGATACGAATGTGTAAAAAGTTTAACATGTAATTGATATTTCACATGTACTATCTTTGTATAAATCGAAGTATTGGGCATAGATCCTCAGGTGTTTTTCTCATGATAACACATTTCCAATTAGTTTGGGTTATCCTCTGAGAGAGGTGTTGCCAATACTATTCTGATGTTCTTTAGTTATTTTGCATGGATCCCCTTTTCTATCCATGGTAGCAGATTCCTGTGCAATCACAGGGCTACCCACTGGTAGGGGTGTTGCTTAACTTTTTATTGCCTCTATCTAAGGTTAATAACCTGCATCGTGAGCAACTGTTGTGAGCTGGCCAGCTTTATCTATGTGTCTTTTTTATATTTGAAACACTTTATATTTATTTGCACTTACAATAAAATTTATTAATTAACTCTACGTGTGTGGTTTGATTTAGGGGACCCGGCCGTTGACTAGTTCACGCTGCAGTGGAGAGCACCTATCTTCAATATATTTAATACATAGACTTAGATATCTATCTAATTTTCTTATAAATAGTTATTTTTTGGAGTGCTGAAATCCCTGTCTTTCATTGGAGAGGACACTACTGTGTCCTCTTCGTGTTTCTCTCTATTGTTATAGTGAATCTATATACATATATATACACATACATATATACATATATATATATACATATATATATATATATATATATATATACACACATACACATATATATATATATACACATAGATATACATATACATATATATATACACACACACACACACACACACACATATATATATATATATATATTTTACAAAGAAGAAAGTACTATTTAAAAACAGAATTTATGCTTACCTGATAAATTACTTTCTCTTACGGTGTATCCAGTCCACGGATTCATCCTTACTTGTGGGATATTCTCATTCCCTACAGGAAGTGGCAAAGAGCACACAGCAGAGCTGTCCATATAGCTCCCCCTCAGGCTCCGCCCCCCCAGTCATTCGACTGACGGTTAGGAGAAAAAGGAGAAACCATAGGGTGCAGTGGTGACTGTAGTTTAACAAAGATAAATTTGAACCTGACTTAATTGTCAGGGCGGGCCGTGGACTGGATACACCGTAAGAGAAAGTAATTTATCAGGTAAGCATAAATTCTGTTTTCTCTTACTTGGTGTATCCAGTCCACGGATTCATCCTTACTTGTGGGATACCAATACCAAAGCTTTAGGACACGGATGAAGGGAGGGAACAAGTCAGGTAACCTAAACGGAAGGCACCACTGCTTGTAAAACCTGTCTTCCAAAAATAGCCTCCGAAGAAGCAAAAGTATCGAATTTGTAAAATTTGGCAAAAGTATGCAGTGAAGACCAAGTCGCTGCCTTACAAATCTGTTCAACAGAAGCCTCATTCTTAAAAGCCCATGTGGAAGCCACAGCTCTGGTGGAATGAGCTGTAATTCGTTCAGGAGGCTGCTGTCCAGCAGTCTCATAAGCCAATCTGATGATGCTTTTCAGCCAAAAGGAAAGAGGTAGCAGTCGCTTTCTGACCTCTCCTCTTACCAGAATACACAACAAACAAGGATGATGTTTGTCTGAAATCTTTAGTTGCTTTTAAATAGAATTTTAAAGCCCAAACCACATCAAGATTGTGCAAAAGTCGCTCCTTCTTAGAAACTGGATTAGAACATAGAAGGAACAATGATTTCCTGGTTAATATTCTTATTAGAAACAACTTTCGGAAGAAAACCAGGTTTAGTACGCAAAACAACCTTATCTGCATGAAACACCAGATAGAGTGAATTACACTGCAAAGCAGACAATTCTGAAACTCTCCGAGCAGAAGAGATAGCTACCAAAAACAAAACCTTCCAAGATAATAACTTAATATCTATGGAATGTAAAGGTTCAAACGGAACCCCTTGAAGAACTGAAAGAACTAAATTAAGACTCCATGGAGGAGCCACAGGTTTATAGACAGGCTTGATTCTAACTAAAGCCTGTGCAAATGCCTGAACGTCTGGTACTGCTGCCAGCCGCTTGTGTAACAGGATAGACAGAGCAGATATCTGTCCCTTTAAAGGGACAGTACACTGTAAAATTGTTTTTCCATAAATGTATTTTAAATGACTTGTTATACCAAATGCAGAGCATAAAATATTTGAGAAATTGCATTTTCAGGTTTATTTGTTTATCTGAAGTAGCTGGTTTTGTGCTTTGAAACCACAGCCTATTACAATGGGTTGAGCTTCAGGTAATATCAGATCTCATTATGTTGTCACTTTTATGTACACAGACTTGTTTCCTTATCTTATATTTGTCTGGAACACTAAAGCTCAATACATAGAGAGAGCAATGGCAAATTATCATTTTATTACTTAACTTTCATGCCCCCCACTGAGGGTGTAATCTCTTCTGCTGGCTGTGTTTACTTAGGCTTGTCAATAGCGTATACGCCAGTATCAAAACTTTCAGTATAGGTTGGGAAACCACAAGCTAAATCAGCTATTTCAAATGCTGAAATATGAGTAAAGGAGCTACTTACAACCAATTTAATACACTCTAGCAGGTAAAAAGGATCATGGGGAATAATTTAAAGGGGAGACAGTTTTTGGGTGAACTGTCCCTTTAAGGAACTAGCTGACAATCCTTTCTCCAATCATTCTTGGAGAAAAGACAAAATTCTGGGAATCCTAACTTTACTCCACGAGTAATCCTTGGATTCACACCAACAAAGATATTTCCGCCATATCTTATGGTAAATTTTCCTGGTGACAGGTTTTCTGGCCTGGATCAGAGTATCGATAACTGATTCAGAGAACCCACGCTTAGCTAGAATTAAGCGTTCAATCTCCAAGCAGTCAGTTGCAGAGAAACTAGATTTGGATGCTTGAATGGACCCTGTATTAGAAGATCCTGCCTCAATGGCAGCTTCCATGGTGGAACAGATGACATGTCCACTAGGTCTGCATACCAAGTCCTGCGTGGCCACGCAGGCGCTATCAAAATTACCGAAACCTTCTCCTGTTTGATTCTGGCTACCAGCCGAGGGAGAAGGGGAAACGGTGGAAAGACATAAGCTAGACTGAAGGACCAAGGCGCTACTAGAGCCTATATCAATGCCGCCTTGGGATCCCTGGACCTCAATCCGTAAAGAGGAAGTTTGGTGTTCTGACGGGACGCCATCAGATCCAATTCTGGAATGCCCCATAGCTGGGTCAGCTGAGCAAAAACCTCCGGGTGGAGTTCCCACTCCCCCGGGTGAAAAGTCTGACGACTAAGAAAATCCGCCTCCCAGTTGTCTACTCCTGGGATGTGAATTGCCGAGAGATGGCAGGAGTGATCCTCCGCCTATTTGATGATCTTGGTTACTTCCTTCATCGCTAGGAAACTCTTTGTTCCTCCCTGATGATTGATGTACGCTACAGTCGTGATGTTGTCCGACTGAAATCTGATGAATTTGGCCTCCGCTAGTGGAGGCCATGCCTGGAGCGTGTTGAATATCGCTCTCAGTTCCAAAATGTTTAACGGGAGAAGAGATTCTTCCCGAGACCATAGGCCCTGAGCTTTCAGGGAGTCCCAGACCGCACCCCAGCCTAACAGACTGGCATCGGTCGTGACAATGATCCACTCCGGTCTGCGGAAGCACATTACCTGAGACAGGTGATCCTGAGACAACCACCAGAGAAGAGAATCTCTGGTTTTCTGGTCCAGTTGGATTTGAGGAGACAAATCTGCATAATCCCCATTCCACTGTTCGAGCTTGCACAGTTGCAGTGGTCTGAGATGAATTTGGGCAAAAGGGACCACGTCCATTGCTGCGACCATTAATCCGATTACCTCCATGCACTGAGCTAAAGAAGGCCGAGGAATGGAATGAAGAACTCGGCAAGTAGTTAAAAGCTTCAACTTCCTGACATCCGTCAGAAATACTTTCATTTCTACCGAGTCTATTAGTGTTCCCAGGAAGGGAACCCTTGTGAGCGGGGACAGAGAACTTTTTTCGACGTTCACCTTCCACCTGTGAGACCTTAGAAAGGCCAGAACAATGTCCGTATGAGCCTTGGCTCTGTGAAAAGACGCCGCCTGTATTAAGATGTCATATACAAAAAATGGACTATACCAGCTAAATAAGCCAGTTGGTCCTAAAGAAATGCTTTTTTACACTGTGAATAGATTATGGAAATTAGTTCGGTTGATTACTGGAACTTGCAGTTAAGGTAAGTATATGACAAGATTAAAATATAACCTTTATTTATTAAGTTAAAAAAGACAGCATCAAATATGTGTGTATGCTACCCTTGAAAGAGTTAAAAACACACTCTCTGTTGATTGTGCAATACTTAGCTTGTGCAGTGCAAAAATATATGGAGTACTAAGTATCCTTCTATAAGACCAAGATTTTATTAAAGGTATATTAGTATGTTAATCTGAGAAAGGATTATATGGCCTTGTAGGTGGCCAATCCTTCAGATTACCCCTAGGGGATATTAAATATAAGGTATACCCGTTATGCTTAAACTCTATGATCTTTATAGATATATGTTCATATTAGGGCATTTTGAACAGCAGTATACAACTTCGTCACTAATACACAGTAAGTGAATACTAATATGTACACTTGCAATTAGATATATGTTGGTTGCTCTAGATTTTTTAAAAAGTTGCCTTTATGTCAATTGCTTCAATGCAGGGCTTATACCTAGGTATTGTGATGATTTTATCAACTCTGACAGATATTAATTAGATTCTGTGTGGTTGTCCATATACAGCTACATAGAGGAGTAATCACAGTCTTGTGATGGTGCGATTATAAAATAATCTGCACTCAGAAGTGCTACACCAAGTGGTGTCAGAATAATTATAGATATAGCATCATAATGGGTTTAGTGATTGCCCAGCCAATATAGAGCTGTATAATCAGTATATACTTAAATTAGACCTTGTTTATTGCGTTTTAGTCCAAAGTGAACTTATATTTTCTGTCACGCTGTTTCTACTAAAACAGTGCTACAGCGTTGTTAAATTACAGCTTTTTGATAATTGTCACAATGTATCAAAATTTGATTATATTATTGATACAGTATGTAAGGGTAATAGTACTATATTGTACTATACCACTCTGTAATAGTATCCGGTATTACTGTGACAATATTGTCTCTAATCTTTATCACTTAGTGAAACGCTGCGTCAGGGGTCCTCGCTATTTTTAACTGCCTCTCTTGTTGTTAAAACAAATAGAAATACTTTAGCTTAAAAAAACTTAATCTAGCTAATTTGTACTTAGTAACCTGTGGCTTATTACAGGCTTCAGCAGCAATAACGTTTATTTATCCCGGTGTATACATAGTTAACCGGTGCACTCGCACAGCATAATTTTGAATACGGGGGGTTAATTGATACTAGGTGATAAAGATTAGAGACAATATTGTCACAGTAATACCGGATACTATTACAGAGTGGTATAGTACAATATAGTACTATTACCCTGTATGTAGCTGTATATGGACAACCACACAGAATCTAATTAATATCTGTCAGAGTTGATAAAATCATCACAATACCTAGGTATAAGCCCTGCATTGAAGCAATTGACATAAAGGCAACTTTTTAAAAATCTAGAGCAACCAACATATATCTAATTGCAAGTGTACATATTAGTATTCACTTACTGTGTATTAGTGACTAAGTTGTATACTGCTGTTCAAAATGCCCTAATATGAACATATATCTATAAAGATCATAGAGTTTAAGCATAACGGGTATACCTTATATTTAATATCCCCTAGGGGTAATCTGAAGGATTGGCCACCTACAAGGCCATATAATCCTTTCTCAGATTAACATACTAATATACCTTTAATAAAATCTTGGTCTTATAGAAGGATTACTTAGTACTCCATATATTTTTGCACTGCACAAGCTAAGTATTGCACAATCAACAGAGAGTGTGTTTTTAACTCTTTCAAGGGTAGCATACACACATATTTGATGCTGTCTTTTTTAACTTAATAAATAAAGGTTATATTTTAATCTTGTCATATACTTACCTTAACTGCAAGTTCCAGTAATCAACCGAACTAATTTCCATAATCTATTCACAGTGTAAAAAACATAATTTATGCTTACCTGATAAATTCCTTTCTTCTGTAGTGTGATCAGTCCACGGGTCATCATTACTTCTGGGATATTAACTGCTCCCCTACAGGAAGTGCAAGAGGATTCACCCAGCAGAGCTGCATATAGCTCCTCCCCTCTACGTCACTCCCAGTCATTCGACCAAGGACCAACGAGAAAGGAAAAGCCAAGGGTGAAGTGGTGACTGGAGTATAAATTAAAAAATATTTACCTGCCTTAAAAACAGGGCGGGCCGTGGACTGATCACACTACAGAAGAAAGGAATTTATCAGGTAAGCATAAATTATGTTTTCTTCTGTTAAGTGTGATCAGTCCACGGGTCATCATTACTTCTGGGATACCAATACCAAAGCAAAAGTACACGGATGACGGGAGGGATAGGCAGACTCTTTATACAGAAGGAACCACTGCCTGAAGAACCTTTCTCCCAAAAATAGCCTCCGATGAAGCAAAGGTGTCAAATTTGTAAAATTTGGAAAAAGTATGAAGCGAAGACCAAGTTGCAGCCTTGCAAATCTGTTCAACAGAGGCCTCATTCTTGAAGGCCCAAGTGGAAGCCACAGCTCTAGTAGAATGAGCTGTAATTCTTTCAGGGGGCTGCTGTCCAGCAGTCTCATAAGCTAAACGAATTATGCTACGAAGCCAAAAAGAAAGAGAGGTAGCGGAAGCTTTTTGACCTCTCCTCTGCCCAGAGTAAATGACAAACAGAGAAGACGTTTGTCGGAATTCCTTAGTTGCCTGCAAGTAAAATTTTAGAGCCCGGACTACATCCAGGTTGTGCAGTAGACGTTCCTTCTTTGAAGAAGGATTTGGGCATAAAGAAGGAACAACAATCTCTTGATTGATATTCCTGTTAGTAACTACCTTAGGTAAGAACCCAGGTTTAGTACGCAGGACTACCTTATCCGAATGAAAAATCAAATAAGGAGAATCACAATGTAAGGCTGATAATTCAGAGACTCTTCGAGCCGAGGAAATAGCCATTAAAAATAGAACTTTCCAAGATAACAACTTTATATCAATGGAATGAAGGGGTTCAAACGGAACGCCCTGTAAAACATTAAGAACAAGGTTTAAACTCCATGGTGGAGCAACAGTTTTAAACACAGGCTTAATTCTGGCCAAAGCCTGACAAAAAGCCTGGACGTCAGGAACTTCTGACAGACGTTTGTGTAACAGAATGGACAGAGCTGAGATCTGTCCCTTTAATGAACTAGCAGATAAACCCTTTTCTAAACCTTCTTGTAGAAAAGACAATATCCTAGGAATCCTAACCTTACTCCAAGAGTAACCTTTGGATTCACACCAATGTAGGTATTTACGCCATATTTTGATGTTTGAAGGGACCCTGTATCAGAAGGTCCTGTTTCAGAGGTAGAGACCAAGGCGGACAGGATGACATGTCCACCAGGTCTGCATACCAAGTCCTGCGTGGCCACGCAGGTGCTATTAGAATCACTGATGCTCTCTCTTGTTTGATTCTGGCTATCAATCGAGGAAGCAACGGGAAGGGTGGAAACACGTAAGCCATCCTGAAGTCCCAAGGTGCTGTCAGAGCATCTATCAGGACTGCTCCTGGATCCCTGGATCTGGACCCGTAACGAGGAAGCTTGGCGTTCTGTCGAGACGCCATGAGATCTATCTCTGGTTTGCCCCAACGTCGAAGTATTTGGGCAAAGACCTCCGGATGAAGTTCCCACTCCCCCGGATGAAAAGTCTGACGACTTAAGAAATCCGCCTCCCAGTTCTCCACTCCCGGGATGTGGATTGCTGACAGGTGGCAAGAGTGAGACTCTGCCCAGCGAATTATCTTTGATACTTCCATCATAGCTAGGGAGCTTCTTGTCCCTCCCTGATGGTTGATGTAAGCTACAGTCGTGATGTTGTCCGACTGAAACCTGATGAACCCCCGAGTTGTCAACTGGGGCCAAGCCAGGAGGGCATTGAGAACTGCTCTCAATTCCAGAATGTTTATTGGCAGGAGACTCTCCTCCTGACTCCATAGTCCCTGAGCCTTCAGGGAATTCCAGACGGCACCCCAACCTAGAAGGTTGGCGTCTGTTGTTACAATTGTCCAGTCTGGTCTGCTGAATGGCATCCCCCTGGACAGGTGTGGCCGAGAAAGCCACCATAGAAGAGAATTTCTGGTCTCTTGATCCAGATTCAGAGAAGGGGATAAGTCTGAGTAATCCCCATTCCACTGACCTAGCATGCACAGTTGCAGTGGTCTGAGGTGTAAGCGTGCAAAGGGTACTATGTCCATTGCCGCTACCATTAAGCCGATTACCTCCATACATTGAGCCACTGACGGGAGTTGAATGGAATGAAGAGTGCGGCAAGCACTTTGAAGTCTTGATAGCCTGTCCTCTGTCAGGTAAATCTTCATTTCTACAGAATCTATAAGAGTCCCCAGGAAGGGAACTCTTGTGAGTGGAACGAGTGAACTTTTCTTTTCGTTCACCTTCCATCCATGTGACCTTAGAAATGCCAGCACTAACTCTGTATGAGATTTGGCAGTTTGAAAGCTTGAAGCTTGTATCAGAATGTCGTCTAGGTATGGAGCTACCGAGATTCCCCGCGGTCTTAGTACCGCCAGAAGAGCACCCAGAACCTTTGTGAAGATTCTTGGCGCTGTAGCCAATCCGAATGGAAGAGCCACAAACTGGTAATGCCTGTCTAGGAAGGCAAACCTTAGGTACCGGTAATGATCTTTGTGAATCGGTATGTGCAGGTAAGCATCTTTTAAATCTACAGTGGTCATGTACTGACCCTCTTGGATCATAGGTAAAATTGTCCGAATAGTCTCCATCTTGAACGATGGAACTCTTAGGAATTTGTTTAGGATCTTTAAGTCCAGGATTGGTCTGAAAGTTCCCTCTTTTTTGGGAACCACAAACAGATTTGAGTAAAACCCCTGTCCCTGTTCCGATCGTGGAACTGGATGGATTACTCCCATTAACAAGAGCTCTTGTACGCAGCGTAGAAAAGCCTCTTTCTTTGTCTGGATTGTTGACAATCTTGACAGATGAAATCTCTCTCTTGGAGGAGAGTATTTGAAGTCCAGAAGGTATCCCTGAGATATTATCTCTAGCGCCCAGGGATCCTGAACATCTCTTGCCCAAGCCTGGGCGAAGAGAGAAAGTCTGCCCCCCACTAGATCCGATCCCGGATCGGGGGCCCTCAATTCATGCTGTTTTGGGGGCAGCAGCAGGTTTCCTAGTCTGCTTGCCCTTGTTCCAGGACTGGTTAGGTTTCCAGCCTTGTCTGTAGCGAGCAACAGCTCCTTCCTGTTTTGGTGCAGAGGAAGTTGATGCTGCTCCTGCTTTGAAATTACGAAAGGAACGAAAACTAGACTGTCTAGTCTTGGCTTTGGCTTTGTCCTGAGGCAGGGCATGGCCTTTACCTCCTGTAATGTCAGCGATAATCTCTTTCAACCCGGGCCCGAATAAGGTCTGCCCTTTGAAAGGTATATTAAGCAATTTAGACTTAGAAGTAACATCAGCTGACCAGGATTTTAGCCACAGCGCCCTGCGTGCCTGAATGGCAAATCCTGAATTCTTCGCCGTAAGTTTAGTAAGATGTACTACGGCCTCCGAAATGAATGAATTAGCTAGTTTAAGGACTCTAAGCCTGTCCGTAATGTCGTCCAGAGTAGCTGAACCAATGTTCTCTTCCAGAGACTCAATCCAGAATGCCGCTGCAGCCGTGATCGGCGCAATGCATGCAAGGGGTTGCAATATAAAACCGTGTTGAACAAACATTTTCTTAAGGTAACCCTCTAACTTTTTATCCATTGGATCTGAAAAAGCACAGCTATCCTCCACCGGGATAGTGGTACGCTTAGCTAAAGTAGAAACTGCTCCCTCCACCTTAGGGACCGTTTGCCATAAGTCCCTTGTGGTGGCGTCTATTGGAAACATTTTTCTAAATATCGGAGGGGGTGAGAACGGCACACCGGGTCTATCCCACTCCTTAGTAACAATTTCAGTAAGTCTCTTAGGTATAGGAAAAACCTCAGTACTCGTCGGTACCGCAAAATATTTATCCAACCTACACATTTTCTCTGGTATTGCAACTGTGTTACAATCATTCAGAGCCGCTAACACCTCCCCTAGTAATACACGGAGGTTTTCCAGTTTAAATTTAAAATTTGAAATATCTGAATCCAGTCTGTTTGGATCAGAACCGTCCTCATGTTCTGCCACCTGTGACGCAGTGTCTGACATGGCCCTAATATTATCAGCGCACTCTGTTCTCACCCCAGAGTGATCACGCTTACCTTTTAGTTCTGGTAATTTAGCCAAAACTTCAGTCATAACAGTAGCCATATCCTGTAATGTGATTTGTAATGGCCGCCCAGCTGTACTCGGCGCTACAATATCACGCACCTCCCTCTGAGCGGAAGATGTAGGTACTGACACGTGAGGCGAGTTAGTCGGCATAACTCTCCCCTCGTTGTTTGGTGAAATTTGTTAAATTTGTACAGATTGATTTTTATTTAAAGTAGCATCAATACAGTTAGTACATAAATTTCTATTGGGCTCCACTTTGGCATTGCAACAAATGACACAGGTATCATCTTCTGAATCAGACATGTTTAACACACTAGCAAATAAACTTGCAACTTGGAAATACAATTCAAATAGAATAATATTAAAACGTACTGTGCCTTTAAGAAGCACAGAAGATCTATGACAGTTAAAAATTAATAAATTGAAACAGTTATAGCCTCAATCCTTGTAAACAACACAACTTTAGCAAAGGTTTAATCCCAATAGCAAAGATAACAATTTCTGAAAGCAGGAAACAAATTACAGAATAAAAGTTTTTATTTCAGTCAAACTATAATTCTCACAGCTCTGCTGAGAGAAATTACCTCCCTCAAAATAAGTTTTGAAGACCCCTGAGCTCTGTAGAGATGAACCAGATCATGCAGGGAATACAATGAGTTGCTGACTGAAATATCTGATGCATAGTAAAAGCGCCCCTCCCCCCCACACACAGCAGTGAGGGAGAACAGAAACTGACAGAAAAAACAGATTTAAGCAACTGCCAAGTGGAAAAATGGTGCCCAAACATTTATTCACTCAGTACCTCAGCAAATGAAAACGATTTTACATTCCAGCAAAAACGTTAAACATAATCTCTAGTTATTAAACAGCTTTATGTCTTTCTTACAGTGTAATTCTAGTGAAGTACCATTCTCCCAGAATACTGAAGTGTAAAGTATACATACATGACATTATATCGGTATGGCAGGATTTTCTCATCAATTCCATTGTCAGAAAATAAAAACTGCTACATACCTCTATGCAGATTCATCTGCCCGCTGTCCCCTGATCTGAAGTTTACCTCACTCCTCAGATGGCCGAGAACAGCAATATGATCTTAACTACTCCGGCTAAAATCATAGCAAAACTCTGGTAGATTCTTCCTCAAACTCTGCCAGAGAGGTAATAACACACTCCGGTGCTATTTTAAAATAACAAACTTTTGATTGAAGATATAAAACTAAGTATAATCACCATAGTCCTCTCACACATCCTATCTAGTCGTTGGGTGCAAGAGAATGACTGGGAGTGACGTAGAGGGGAGGAGCTATATGCAGCTCTGCTGGGTGAATCCTCTTGCACTTCCTGTAGGGGAGCAGTTAATATCCCAGAAGTAATGATGACCCGTGGACTGATCACACTTAACAGAAGAAAAGCATTTCTTTAGGACCAACTGGCTTATTTAGCTGGTATAGTCCATTTTTTGTATATTAAGTCTTTCATATGCTTATGCACTGCTCCTTAAGTGTTCAGTTATAAATCTTAAATTGCATTACCTCAAGCAAAAATTAAAGTTAAGTAACAAAACACTTAGGCAGATAATTATTTAAGTTTCAAACAACAAAAGGTTCAAAATTTCTCCCTCAACATAATTGTATTAAGATGTCGTCTAGGTAAGGTGCTACTGCAATGCCCCGCGGTCCTAGTACTGCTAGGAGTGACCTTAGCACCTTTGTAAAATTTCTGGGAGCAGTGGCCAACCCGAAAGTTAGGGCCGCAAACTGGTAATGCTTGTCCAGAAAAGCGAACCTTAGGAACTGATGGTGATCTTTGTGGATAGGAATATGTAGGTACGCATCCTTTAAATCCACGGTAGTCATATATTGACCTTCCTGGATCATCTGCAAAATTGTCCGAATGGTTTCCATTTTGAATGATGGAACTCTGAGGAATTTGTTTAGAATTTTTAGATCCAGGATTGGCCTGAAAGTTCCTTCTTTTTTGGGAACTACAAACAGGTTCTATAATTGGAACTGGGTGTATCACTCCAATCTTTAGTAGATCTTCTACACAGCGTAAGAACGCCTGTTTCTTTCTCTGGTCTGAAGACAAAACGAGAAATGTGGAACCTTCCCCTTGGAGGAGAGTCCTTGAATTCTAGAAGATACCCCTGAGCAACAATTTCTAATGCCCAATGATCTGGAACATCTCTTGCCCAAGCCTGAGCAAAGAGAGAAAGTCTGCCCCCTACTAGATCCGGTCCCGGATCGGGGGCTACCCCTTCATGCTGTCTTGGTAGCAGCCGCAGGCTTCTTGGCCTGTTTACCCTTGTTCCAGCCCTGCAAGGGTTTCCAGGTTTCTTTGGGCTGTGAAGCGTTAGCCTCTTGCTTTGCGGTAGCAGAGGTTGAAGCAGGTCCGCTCCTGAAGTTGCGAAAGGAGCGAAAATTAGCCTTGTTTTTGGCCTTAAACGGTCTATCTTGCGGAAGGGCATGGCCCTTTCCCCCAGTGATATCCGCGATAATTTCTTTCAACTCTGGACCGAAAAGGGTCTGTCCTTTGAAAGGAATATTTAGTAATTTTGTTTTGGACGACACGTCAGCCGACCATGATTTGAGCCAAAGCGCTCTTCGTGCCATAATGGCAAAACCAGAGCCGCTAACTTAGCTAATTGGAAAGCGGCATCTGTGATAAAAGAATTAGCCAGCTTTAGAGCATGAATTCTATCCATGACTTCGTCATATGAAGTCTCCCTCTGGAGCGACTCCTCCAGCGCCTCAAACCAAAAAGCCACTGCAGTAGTTACAGGAATAATGCAGGCAATTGGTTGAAGAAGGAAACCTTGCTGAACAAATATTTTCTTCAGTAAACCTAATTTTTTATCCATAGGATCTTTGAAAGCACAACTGTCTTCTACTGGAATGGTTGTGCGCTTAGCTAGTGTTGAAACTGCTCCCTCTACCTTAGGGACCGTCTGCCACACGTCCCGCCTGGGGTCAGTTATAGGGAACATTTTCTTAAAGATAGGGGGGGGGGACAAAAGGTACGCCTGGTCTCTCCCACTCCCTAGTCACAATATCCGCCACCCTCTTCGGGATCGGAAACGCATCAGTGTATACAGGGACTTCTAGAAACTTGTCCTTTTTACACAATTTTTCTGGGACCACCATGGGGTCACAATCATCCAGCGTAGCTAAAACCTCCAGCTTAAATTTAAACGCTAAGGAAGGTGTTCCAGCTTAAATTTAAACGCTAAGGAATCTGATTCTGCCCGCTGATAAACCTTTCCTGTGTCAGAAATTTCTCCCTCGGACAGCCCGTCCCTCACTGCCACTTCAGAGTGTTGTGAGGGTACAACAGATAAATCATCTAAAGCTTCTGATTGCTCATCCTCTGTTCTTAAAACTGAGCTATCACGCTTCTTAGGAAAAACTGGCAGTTTGGATAGAAATGCTGCAAGGGAATTATCCATGACTGCTGCTAATTGTTGTAATGTAATAGGGCCCAATGCGCTAGAGGTACTAGGCATCGCTTGCGCGGGCTTAACTGGTGTCGACACATGGGGAGAGGAAGGAGGACTATCCTCGTTACCTTCCGTCAAAGAATCGTCTTTGGCTACATTTTTAAGTGTCACTGCATGGTCTTTAAAATGTTTAGAAACCTTAGCACACTTTAAACACAAATGTAAAGGGGGTACTGCCATGGCTATTAAACACATAGAACAGGGTCTATCTGTAGGCTCAGACATGTTAAACAGACTTAGACAGCACTCAAATACAGTAAAATACAATTTTTTTAAAAACGGTACTGTGCCTTTAAATAAAAAGTGCACACTTTTTTACTAAAACTCAAAAAAAACGTCCAATCTTTATTTTCACCATATGATCCTAATGCTTTGAAATGATTGCACCGTAAATTTCAAGACAATTAACCCCTTACTGTCCAAACCGGAGCGAATTAAAGCAGGCCACCGGTTTAACAAACAAAATAGGTGTCTAAAGATATGCCATGCGGAATAAAACCCCAAAAAAGTGTTTCAGATGTAATACACACTTGTACAAATATCAGATTATTGTAATAAAATAATCGATTTCCCCTTAACAGTGTCCACCAGAGTTTTAAGCCCTTTTAACTAAGCCATCCTTCTATACTAAGTCTCAGAATATGGCTTACCTTCCCCACATGGGGATTCTTGTCAGTCTTCTAGCATTACTAAGTTTTGACTAGAAAAAAAGTGACTGAGCATACCTTAAAGCAGTTAAGCCTGCAAACTGTTCCCCCCAACTGAAGTTCTCCGGTACTCAACAGTCCTGTGTGGGAACAGCAATGGATTTTAGTTACAACATGCTAAAATCGTTTTCCTCTCAGCAGAAATCTTCATCACTTTCTGCCACAGAGTAAATAGTACAAACCGGCACTATTTTAAAATAAACTCTTGATTGAAGAAATAAAAACTACAAATCTAACACCACATTCACTTTACCCTCCCGTGGAGATGCTACTTGTTAGAGCAGCAAAGAGAATGACTGGGGGGGGCAGAGCCTGAGGGGGAGCTATATGGACAGCTCTGCTGTGTGCTCTCTTTGCCACTTCCTGTAGGGAATGAGAATATCCCACAAGTAAGGATGAATCCGTGGACTGGATACACCAAGTAAGAGAAAATGGTTAAACATTTTTTGGATGAAAAATATTAGGTTAAAAGTATGGGAGTGAGTAATGAAGCAAACCAGTTTAAAAAAGGGCACTAAAGTCAAAATTAAACTTTAATGATGCAGATAGAGCATACCTTTAAACTTGGTAAGCAACCTGAACACATAAAAAGGCATGCTATTATTCAAAACATAAATTTCTTACCTTTATCTTCTTTAGATGTCTTGTTTTCTTTAGAGTCCTTGGAGGAACTACAAGAGGCAAGTCATTAAGAGAATAAAATAAGTAACAGCCTTTACTCAAAAAAAAAAAAAAAAATATTCTAAAAACCAAATCAAACAAACAATTTAACAGGATAACAAATGGATTCCCTTAAAACTTCTTGCTCTTATTCTCCCCAGGATGCCTGAAGAGCTAGATTCTGACAACTCTATTCAGTGTGGACAAATGGTAATCTTCTCCCGATTTCAAAAATGGGACTTGACTTCATTTTGTGTTCTTAGAACGGACAGCTGTTCTTTAGCTCAAGGATTTTTAGAAACTCATCAATTTGGAAAAAAAAATAAGTGCTGGTAATTCGAAATCAGAAGAACATACTAGGAAGCTCTTGAATTAAAAAAAATATTAAAAAAAAATAATAGGAATTTATCAGGCTCAAAAACACCATTACATACACAAGGTTAGGTACTAATAATAATCTTGATGCTACCCCTTAATGTAGAGTAATGTAGAGTGCTCATAGGGAACGCTGGTAAATCAGTATCGGAAAGAACTGACATAAAAACAAACCTCTTTGCTTGACCAGAGGCCCCTGCAGAGGAGGACCCTTTCTTCTGAGAATCCTTGTCTTTGCTGTCTCCAGATTCAGCTTTCTTAGCACCATCTCTGGTTTCCTTCTTAGCTGCATCTCCTGATGTGCTGACCTCCTTCTTATCTTTTTGGTTCTCAGCCAATCCATCATTTTTCTTTTCTTCAAGGCCATCTTTTGAGTCATTCGTACCCTGTGGATCCTTTGGCTTGCTTGTCTCAGAATCTGCAAGTTTCACATGTTTACCTGTTTCTAGGAGGTCATCACCATCACAATCGATCGTAATAGCATCTTCAGCCTGGATTGTGACCGAAACATTATCGTCATCTGCTTCTTTCGAGGAAGTGCTAGTTTTCAATTCTCTCTTTTCTGATCTGTTTCCTTCTGATTGGAGAGGTTTAGATACTTCTTGTGAAACATCACCAGAACCTGCTATATCTAAGAGGATTTAACAGGAATAAACATGGCAAAATAAGACGTTTTAACAAATTTAAATTTCTATAGCAGGACCTAGAAAAAATAAATCTGGTTAACAGTATTGAAGGAAGATTAGGAAAACACAATGCTTAAGTTTATAAACAATCTATAAAAGGAGAATAATCTTCAGAGTAAGAATATAAATGAATGTAATCCTCGATATTTTTCCAATTTTCTGTGATTTCTTCACTTATAGCATCATTGCAAAGTATTCCTGTGTAGTTAGAACAAAGCAGAGCAGTAAACGATGTAAAAACTATGGTCTCTTCAACAGCAATAAAACAGGACGAGTAATGACATCTCAAACCTTCTGACACACAGAGCAAGATTACAGGGTATTCTTCAGCATATTGTCCACATATCAGACAGTTACAATGAAGTGCAGCTCATTACAGGTTACAGCAAAGACAGTTCCAACGAAGCTTAGCTTGGTCTTCATTATGTATTTCACAGGTGACTGCTAAACATGCCAAGTCCACAAAACATTCAATTTTCTTAACTACCAATAAGGCAGATAAAAAAATAATTAAGAGGAAAAAAAAAAAAAAAAAAGTATCATCTTGGTATAAAAGTCCAGTCCTCTGAAACACGCTGATGCCAAAAAGAGATAATGTTCCATTTTTAATTCTTCTATGTAGAATCCAAGGTCTGATTTTTCTTACAACTATTGGATGCTTTAAATTCTTCAAGAGAACTTCCAATAACAAACCAATCCAAAACATTTATACAATCCATAAATGAAAAGTAATAAATCCAAGTCCTCAGTTGCTAATGTTATGCAATGAAAGTTATTACAAAAAGTAAAAAAACATTTTTGCATGGAAATATATAAATAAATAAAAAAGAAAGTTTGCCTAACTTACCTGGCATGAGACAAATCTTTAGCAAACTATAATATCTACTATATATATATATATATATATATATATATATATATATATATATATATATATATATATATATATATATATATATATATATATATACACACATACATACACACACACACATATATATTTTTATGCTAAGTCCAGCGAGTGCCATTTTTTCTCTTTTGGCATACATATACACACACACACACAAACATGCCTTTAACAAAAAAAAAAATTTAATTTTTTTTTAAATCTTTTTTTAATTTTGGGAAAAAACTGCTGGTGATTCCAGTTCATAAGTTTCAATTAAAGTGCTAATTTGAGAAACATCAGTTTGTAACCATCTACAGGAAAAACAAATTAAAAATATATAAACTAACCTTTACTTTCATCCTCTTCCGCTACCTAAAAAATAAATAAAATAAAAAATAAAAAAAATTAAGTAAAACAGGAAAGTTATATAAAAATGCAGTTTTATATATGTATCTTTGTAGTGTGTTTTTAGTTTTTAACGTCTCTTTATAGAATGATGGATTCAAACAAAAGATTAGTCTGAGAACAACATGTAAATGTAGTTTTTGAATGTTTCATTAGATCTAAACATACACACATATACATACATATACAGTCATGGCCAAAAATATTGCCACCCCTGCATTTCTGCCAGATAATGCACAACTTCGCACAGAAAATTGTTGCAATTGTAAAAGTTTAGGAATTCTCATGTTTATTTCTTTTGTATATATTGGTATGACACAAAAAAGTTGAGAGAAAAAAGCCAATTCGGACACATTCCACGCAAAACTCAAAAAATGGACGGGACACAATTATTGACACCTCATAATTGTAATAATTGCATTCCATGTTTGTGATGCTCCTGTAATTTGTAATTAAACTCACCTGTATCAATTAACAGGAGCCGACAATATAGAATTGACACCGTCAACTAGTTAAAGGTACAGTCTAGTATAAATTAAACTTTCATTATTCAGATAGGACATGTAATTTTAATCAACTTTCCAATTTACTTTTATCACCAAATTTGCTTTTTTCTCTTGGTATTCTTAGTTTAAACTAAACATAGGTAGGCTCATATGCTAATTTCTAAGACTTTGAGGGCTGCCTCTTATCACATGCTTTTTAAATCTCTCTTCAACACAAAGAGACAGAAAGTACACATGGGCCATATATGGTGAAAAGAAAATTTATGCTTACCTGATAAATTTGTTTCTTTTTAGACACGATGAGTCCACGGATTTCATCCTTACTTGTGGGATAACGCCTCCTGGTCAGCAGGAGGAGGCAAAGAGCACCATAGCAGAGCTGATATATTTATCTCCTCCCTTTCCTCCCACTCCAGTCATTCGACCGAAGTTAGAAAGAGAAAGGAAAAGTCAAGGTGCAGAGGTGTCTGAAGTTTACAAAAAATAATAACCTGTCTCAGAGAACAGGGCAGGCCGTGGACTCATCGTGTTTAAAAAGAAACAAATTTATCAGGTAAGCATAATTTTTCTTTTATTTTTAAAGACACGATGAGTCCACGGATTCATCCTTACTTGTGGGATACAATACCAAAGCTATAGTACACGGATGATAAGGGAGGGACAAGACAGGGAACCTAAACGGAAGTCACCACTGCTTGAAGAACCTTTCCCCCAAAAACAGCCTCTGAAGAAGCAAAAGTATCAAATTTGTAAAATTTAGAAAAAGTGTGAAGAGAAGACCAAGTTGTAGCCTTGCAAATCTGTTCCCCAGAAGCTTCATTTTTTAAATGCCCATGAGGAAGCAACAGCCCTAGAGGAATGAGCCGTAATCTTTTCAGAAGGCCGCTGTCCAGCAGTCTCATATGCAAAGCGGATGATACTCTTCAGCCAAAAGGAAAGAGAGGTAGCCGTAGCCTTCTGACCCCTACGTTTCCCTGAAAAAACAACAAATAAAGAAGACTATTGACGAAAATCTTTAGTCGCTTGTAAGTAAAATTTCAATGCACGGACCACATCCAAATTGTGCAGCAGACGTTCCTTCTGAGAAGGATTAGGACACAAGGAACAACAATCTCCTGATTAATGTTCCTGTCCGAAACAACCTTAGGAAGAAAACCTAGTTTAGTACACACCACCACTTTATCTGCATGAAAAATAAGGTAAGGGGAATTATATTGCAATGCCGAAAACTCAGATACTCTTCGAGCAGAAGAGATAGCAACAAGAAATAGAACTTTCCAAGACAACAACTTAATATCTATGGAATGCATAGGTTCAAACGGAACCCCCTGAAGAACCTTAAGAACTAAATTCAAACTCCAAGGAGGAGCAATTGGTCTAAACACAGGCCTGAGTGTAGTCAGAGCCTGAAAAAAGGATTGAACATCTGCCAGACGCTTATGCAATAAAATAGATAAAGCACAGATCTGCCCCTTTAGGGAACTCGCCGATAACCCCTTCTCCATGGAGAAAAGACAAAATCCTAGGAATTCTAACCCTACTCCATAAGTAGCCCTTGGACTCACACCAATAAAGATATTTGCGCCATATCTTAAGGTAAATTTTCCTAGTGGCAAGCTTACGTGCCTGAATCAAAGTATCTATGACCGAATCAGAGAAACCTCGCTTGGCAAAAATTAAGCGTTCAATCTCCAAGCAGTCAGCTGCAGAGAAACTAGATTCGGGTGATGGAAGGGACCCTGAATGAGAAGGTCCTTCCTCAATGGAAGCTTCCACGGTGGCAAAGATGACATGTCCACCAGATCGGCATACCAAATCCTGCAAGGCCACGCAGGAGCAATGAGGATCACTGATGCCCTCTCCTGTTTGATTCGAGCAATCACCCAGGGAAGAAGAGCAAACGGGGGAAATACATATGCTGGGCTGAAAGACCAAGGAACTGCCAACGCATCTATCAGCTCTGCCTGGGGATCCCTGGACCCGTATCTCGGAAGCTTGGCTTTCTGACGAGACGCCATAAGGTCCAAATCCGGCTGACCCCATCTGAGAATCAGGTTAGAAAATACTTCCGGATGAAAAGACTACCTGCTCAGAAAATCCACTTCCCAGTTGTCCACCCCTGGGATGTGGATCGCCGACAAATGGCAAGAGCGAGTCTCCACCCACTGAATTATTCTGGCTACCTCGGTCATCGCCAAGGAACTCCTGGTTCCTCCCTGATGATTGATTTAAGCCACTCTGTCGTTATGTTGACCGATTGGAATCTGATGAATTGGACCGAGGCCAACTGAGGCCAGGCCAGAAGCGCATTGAAGATCACCCTCAACTCTAGAATGTTGATGGGAAGGAGAGACTCTGCCTGAGTCCATACTCCCTGAGCCCTGAAAGAGCCCCAGACAGCTCCCACCCCAAAAGACTGGCATCCGTTGTCACAATCACCCATGGCGGTCTGCGAAAGCACGTTCCCTTGGATAGATGATCCGGAGACAACCACTACAGAAGAGAGCCCCTCGTCTCCTGAACTAGGGTTATTCGAGGAGACAAATCTGTATAATCTCCATTCCGCTGTCTGAGCATGCTCAGTTGCAGAGGTCTGAGGTGAAACCGAGCAAACTGAGATTGTCTGTGAGATTAACAAACTCTTTCCCAGATTTACCTTCCACCCGTGAGATCTCAGGAAGGACAGAACAATGTTGGTATGCGACCTTGCTAGTTGATGACACCAGGATCAGAATATCGTCCAGATAAGGCGCCACTGCAAAGCCGCATGGTCTTAAAACCACCAGCAGAGACCCCAGAACACCTTTGTGAAAATTCTGGGCGCTGTGGCCAAACCGAAAGGGAGAGCCACAAACTGAAAATGTTTGTCCAGAAAGGCAAACCTCAGAAACTTGTGATGATCTGCGTGTATAGGAACATGCAGATATGCATCCTTTAGATCCACTGTCATAAATTGACCCTCCTGGATCAACGGAAGAATGGTACGAATAGTTTCCATCTTGAAGGATGGAACTCTGAGAAACTTGTTTAGACTTTTGAGGTCTAAAATAGGTCTGAAAGTTACCTCTTTTTTGGGAACTACAAACAGATTTGAATAAAACCCCTGTCCTGGTATTGGAACGGGACACATTACTCCCATGGAGGAGAGGTCTCTTACACAACGTATGAACTCCTCTTTTTATCTGGTCTGCAGATAATCGTGAAAGAAGAAACCTTCCTCTGGGGGAAGAATTTCTGATCTCCAATTTGTATCCCTGAGACACAATTTCTATTGTCCAGGAATAAGAGAAAAAGAGAAAAAGAGAGAGAAAGAGAGAGAAAGAGAGAGAAAGAGAGAGAAAGAGAGAGAGAGAGAGAAAGAGAGAGAAAGAGAGAGAAAGAGAGAGAAAGAGAGAGAAAGAGAGAGAAAGAGAAAGAGAAAGAGAAAGAGAGAGAGAGAGAGAGAGAGAGAGAGAGAGAGAGAGAGAGAGAGAGAGAGAGAGAGAGAGAGAGAGAGAGAGAGAGACTGCCCCTACTAGATCCGGTCGCGGATTGGGGGCCGACCCTTCATGCTGACTTAGAAGCAGCAGCAGGCTTCTTGGATTGTTTACCATTGTTCCAAGACTGGTTGGGTCTCCAAGTGGACTTGGTTTGTGAATAGTTCCCTTCCTGTTTAGAGGGAGGGGGGACTCCCTTGAAATTTCAAAAGGCACGAAAATTACTCTGTCGCCCTCACTGTTTGGCCTTTTTATCCTGAGGGAGGAGATGACCCTTTCCTCCCGTGATGTCAGAAATAATTTCCTTCAAGTCCGGTCCAAACAGTGTCTTCCCCTTGTAAGGAATAGCCAAAGGTTTAGACTTGGATGATACATCCGCAGACCAAGACTTCAACCATAAGGCCCTGCGAGCTAAGATGGAAAAGACCGAACACTTAGCTGCCAATTTAGTAATCTGCAGAGAAGCATCCGTAATAAACAAATTAGCTAATTTAAGAGCTTTAATCCGATCCTGGATATCTTCCAAAGGAGTCTCAGCCTTAAGAGACTCTTCCAGAGCATCAAACCAATAAGCAGCTGCACTGGTAACTGTAACAATGCAAGCTGGTGGTTGCAATAGAAATCTCTGGTGAACGTAAATCTTCTTAAGGAGACCCTCTAACTTCTTATCCATAGGGTCCTTGAAAGCACAACTATCTTCGATAGGGATAGTAATCAGTTTGGCCAGGGTTGAAATAGCTCTCTCCACCTTAGGGACCGTTTGCCAGGAATCCCGAATGGTGTCAGATATGTGACACATTTTCTTAAAAGTAGGACAGGGAGAGAACGGAATGCCTTGTCTTTCCCATTCCTTAGTAACAATGTCCAAAATTATTTTAGGGACTGGAAAAACATCAGTGTAAGTAGGTACCTCTAGATATTTATCCATCTTACTCAATTTCTCTGGTGGTATTACAATAGGGTCACAATCATCCAGAGTCGCTAAAACCTCCCGGAGTAACAGACGGAGGCGTTGAAGCTTAAATTTAAAGGCCGTCACGTCCTAGTCTGTCTGAGGGAACACATTTCCAGAATCTGAAAGCTCTCCCTCAGACAGCAATTCCCCGACCCCCAAATCAGAACACTGTGAGGGTACATCGGAAATGGCCAATAAAGCATCAGAGGGCTTAGCATTTACCCTAATACCGGACATGACCTACTGCGCTTACCGTGTAAACCTGGCAGTTTAGATAATACCTCTGTAAGGGTAGTAGACATAACTGCAGCCATATTTTGCAGGGTAAAAAAATTAGACGCACTAAAAGTACTTGGCATCGCTTGAGTAGGCGTTAAAGGTTGAGACACTTGGGGAGAATTGGATGGCATAACCTGATTCTATTCAGACTGAGAATCATCCTTAGACATACTTTTATCACTTAAAATATGTTCTTTGCAATGCAAGGCCCTTTCAGTACACGAGGGACACAAAGTAAGTGGGGGTTCCACAATGGCTTCTAAACACATAGAGCATTGACTTTCCTCAATGTCAGACATGTTGAACAGGCTAGTAATAACCACAAAAAGTCTTGCAAACACTTTATTTAATGAAAAAAACACCAATTTTGAAAAAACGGTACTGCGCCTTTAAGAAGCAAAAAAGCGCATAATTTTTTCAAATCTGCTTTAAAATGTTATAACTCTCACAATTTTAGCATATATGTAGTAACCTAAGATTGCACCACAAGTAAGGGACAAATTAACCCTCTATGAGAAAAAAGTTACCCAAAAACGTTATAAAAAATAGATTAGCAACCCCCTGCACCTCGCCACAGCTCTGCTGTGGCGCCTACCTGCCCTCAGGGGTCTGAGCAATCTCACTATAACTTCGTTAGGCTATGTATTCAGTTTGGGCCCACCAGAGCTGAAGTTTGCTGCCTTCATGTGAAAATCAACTGCGCATCTGAGGCGCGAAAATTAGGCCCCGCCCATCCTATGCGATGTGTGTCTGCCTAACAAAACCGCTGTAAAGCGGTATAGGAAGTAGCCATGTGGGGTTTTTGTATCCCCAAATAAACATATAAGCCATGTGAAACCCTCCAGTACAATTGAACATAAAAACGTTTCTTCATAAAAACGTTATGTTGCCCAAGTGTCAACCATGCTGCCATTCCTTTGCTGCATTTTAGCCCATACACAATAATATACAGGTCCCAGTAATACCCCTTCATATATATAGGATTACTGCTTACCCCTTCCCTCATGGGAACTATGTCAGCCTGTTCTTAAATATCACAGTCTCTCCAGAATAAAATGACTGAACATACCTCAATGCTAGTAGCATGAAAAACATTCCCCACACTGAAGCTTCTCAAGTACTCCTAAGCCATTCTGTGGGAACTCCTCTGGATCTTAGTGACAACTGCTAAGATAATCAACCTCCATGCAGAAATCTTCTTCCATCTGCTGCCTGAGGAAAAATAGCACTCACCGGTACCATTTAAAATAAAAAAGTCTTGCTTGAAGAAAATAAAAACTATTTTATCACCTCTTTCACTTTACCTCTTCCTATTACTAGTATAGGCAAAGAGAATGACTGGGGTGGATAGAAGGAAGGAGCTATATATACAGCTCTGCTGTTGTGCTCTTTGCCACTTCCTGTTAGCAGGAGGATAATATCCCACAAGGATGAATCCGTGGACTCTTATCTAGTAGAAGAAAATAAACTCTTGATTGAAGAATGTAAACTAACTCCTCACTTTACCTCTTCCTATCACTAACACAGGCAAAGAGAATGACTGGAGTGGGAGGGAAGGGAGGAGCTATATATACACAGCTCTGCTGTGGTGCTCTTTGCCTCCTCCTGCTGGAGGCGTAATCTCACAAGGATGAAATCCGTTGATTCATTGTGTCTTTAAAAAGAAACCTATATCGGGGGGCAGAGCCAGCGTGTGTGTGAAGCGCACCTGGCATTAATCAGCTGATTTGGAGCTATTTTTTTTTTTAACTCTAACTTAATTTTCTTGTTGGAAAACATAAGCCACACAACCTTGTGGTGTTCAAGAGAAGTCTGGGAATATCTAACACTATATGGACCTACCCATGTTCCACAACCAAATGCATTGCGACTAGCCATGAAGTCGAGAAGCCTTCATTGACTGATTGTCAGGGTAGTTAAAGCTACCGCATATATACTCCCCCAGGACCCTGGTTTACTAAACCAGTTCAACTGTAACTGGACAGTTTATTTTTTGATTAATCTATCAATCTTTGAAATAAGATAAGAGAGTCTAAATCAACATGTTGCCAACTATCCAAGAAGTGGAAGCACCTACCATTGAGCTACTCGAGAACCACTTTCAAAGGTTTGGTAGGTTTATCGCAAACTGCTTTCAACGCGATTTCCCATATGAAGAGGATGATGGAGATTTCACTTTGATGCTTCTTGCAGCCGAACGACTAACTGGGAGCAGCGAGAACTGTTTGGAGGGAGGAGAGGTACCTAACCTGAAGGCAGAAGATACGGCACCTACACTCATAATGGAAGAAAAAGTGCAGAGAGATTCTGCAGATCTGGCTACCGGTTGCAGCCACTTGTATGGATCAAGCTGTGACCTAACAGGGGCAGATGAGGTGAATTTGGTCAGGATCTCCTTCCCAGCACACTGAGACCAGCAGCAGAGTCCGGGGAGGCAGTGTTTTAGTACTTGGCCCTGGGGAACTGTTGTGCTATTAAATTGTGTTGCAGCCTGCAATGCCCAGGTTCTTACAACCCTAGCAGACCAAAAAGGTACAAGACGGTAGAACCGGCATTGGGTATTTCAGTCTGCTTCTCCAACCTACTGGGGCTGAAAACGGGCTCCTGTCACTAGTATTGCTTCAAGTAAAAGTCGGCATTGGGTGGCATAATCATATTGAGAACTTTAGATCTCAAAGGTCTAGAGTGGGCTAGGGACTCTAGAGCACTGGTGTGGGGTGGGATCCTAAGCCACACTTTCACAGTTTATGCATTAATCTCTATTTAATAACGCAATTGAACTCCATCATTCCTATCAATCTGAACTACCTACGATGACATATGGGTCTGAAGCCCCAGGTCCCTAGATAAATAGAACAAACGGTTTAGCTTAGAATTAACTGCCATTCACGGTTTAATTTTATTAAAATAGATGCGAATATCCTACCATTAGTTCATTATATGTCTGTAGTCTCTCATTACATTTGCGGGAGCTTATACAAGCACTTATATATATTATGTTAACTACCTCTTATCAAGTCTGGCAAATGGCAATAAGTAATTTGCTTAGCAGTGTTAAAATTGTTTTTCTTGCCTCCTACATGTTCAGAGGAGTTTTACTTCCATGTTAACTGTGTAGAACCTTTACAAAATATCTGTACTTATTTAAACTCACTGCCGCTACATTTTTGAAATATTAGAAAATGCATCCCCGGGTAGACAGTGGATTTTCAGCAAGTTGTTACGAGATTTTACATAGATACCAGGTTTCTCCACTAGATGGGGGTAAAGTTTCAATTATTATTTACAAGTGAAGCAAGAATCTTTGTTTCTCCTACACTAGAGTAACATTCAGACCTGGGTGATATCCTTTCATAAAGATATAAAGTGGCCCTATTAAAGATTCTAACATACATCCCATGATAGTATTTCATTACTATAGTAATAATCTATTGGGATTAGTCACAGATAGACCAAATAACTGTTATAATATTTACTCATTCTGTTATGTACTGTTTTTTGTCTGCTGTGAAACTGTATTGATAGTTGAAAATGCATGCTTATTACAAGCTATACCATCTAATTGAGGGGGTACAAATTGCACAATATGCACCTTTCTACTACCTATTAGGGTGGGCTCATACGCCTTACACATTACATCAGATGTGGTTTGATATTTCAGTTTAATGGTTTCTCTCTATACCAGTGCAGTTTGTTTAGAACACTGATTATATAATTGTAAAAATTAAGTTTTACCACCCATCAGGACCCAAAAGTGGTCCCCTATATTCCTATTGCCTTCATTCAATTAAGCTCCCAAAGGTCAATAGGGTCCAAGAGTGACCCCTTTCAGTCAGTCAGTTAGGTAGGTCCTGTTATATGGTACTATGGAATCTGAAATGTCATAATTAATGTGCTCTCTCATTGTCTTTTAAAAAATGGTTATAACTTATTATTGTAAGTGTTTCAAGACTGTTTGCTTGTGTATTGTAATCTGCCTATTATGTACCACTTGGTAAACCTAAAAAAAAACCGATAAACTTCCAGACAAATTCAAGCTGACCTTCAGGCAAAGGGTAAATATGTGTCGGCTCACACTATACGTCGCCATCTGAATGAAAAGGGACGCTATGGTAGGAGACCCAGGGGGACCCACCGCTGACACAGAAATATAACAAAAAGCCAGATTTGAGTTTGCCAAAGCTTACCTGAGGAAGCCAAAATCCTTTTAGGACAATGTGCTGTGGACTGACTAAACAAAATTACAACTTTTTGGTAAAGCCCACTATTCTACAGTTTTTGGAAAAAGAAATGAGGCTTTTAAAGAAAAGAATACAGTCCCTACAGTCAAACATTGTGGAGGTTCACTGATGTTTTGAAGTTGCTTTGCTTCTTCAGGCACTGAATCTCTTTACTATGTGCAGGGCCCAGTGTCAGAAAGTTGGGTCTCTGAGAGGTCATGGGTCTTTCAGCAGGACAATAACCCAAAGCCCCCAGAAATGGTTTAAGACAAAGCGCTGGTGAGTACTGAACTGGCCAGCAATGAGTTCAGATCTCAATCCCATAGAGCAAATGTGGAGAGATCTCAAAACCGCAGTTGGGAAAACAAACCCTTCCAATCAGAGACCTGGAGCAGTTAGCGAAATTAGATAGTGGTTCATAATTCCATTAGAGAGGTGTAAGAAACTTATTGATGGTTACAGGAAGCAATTGATTTCAGTTATTTTTTCCAAGTGGTGTGCTACCAAATATTAAATTGAGGGTGTCAATTTTGTCCAGTCCATTTTTGGAGTTTTGCGTGGAATGTCAGATTTTTTTTTTTCTCCACTTGTGTGTGTCATACCAATACAAACAAAAGAAATAAACATGAGAATGCCTAAACATTTGTAATTGCAACAACTTTCTGGGCGATGTGATGCATTATCTGACAGAAATGCAGGGGTGCCAATATTTTTGGCCATTACTATTATATTAGTGATGCACTGAAATTTCAGCCGCAGAAACGTATCAGCCGAAAAAGGCATTTTCGGTTTTTTCATTTTTGGGGGGTTTTGTCTGTTATTTTCGGTAAAATTATTGTGTAGCATATTTCAAATTTGATGCTAGCCTAAAGCTGCTTCTTGACTTACTGTTTTGCATATAATAGTTTTCTAGGACTATACTTTATTTGTATAATTATTAAAAAAAAAACAAAAAAAACAAAAAAAAAACACACAACTTAAAATCTGATTCTGTTACACAGAAGTAAATAAAGAATCACCATAGAACAGGCTAACAATGGTATTGAGCAGGTTGTTCGTTCCTGTCAGTGCGCTTCTCTCTGTATGATTATATATATATATATATATATATATATATATATATATATATATATATATATATATATATATATATATATTTATTATATGTGTATATATATATATATATATATATATATATATATATGTGCGCATATGTGTGTGTGCGCGTGCGCATATGTGTGTGCGCGTGTGCGCATATGTGTGTGTGCATATGTGCGTGCATATGTGTGCGCCTATGTGTGTGTGCGTGCATATGTGTGCGCCTATGTGTGTGTGCGTGCATATGTGTGCGCCTATGTGTGTGTGCGTGCATATGTGTGCGCCTGTGTGTGTGCGTGCATATGTGTGCGCCTGTGTGTGTGCGTGCATATGTGTGCGCCTGTGTGTGTGCGCGCGCGTGCCTATGTGTGTGTGCGCGCGCGCCTATGTGTGTGTGCGCGCGCCTATGTGTGTGCGCATATGTGTGTGTGTGCGCATGCGCGCGTGTGCATGTATGTGTGTATCACCCCATTCGCTCCTACAACAAAAGGCACTTCCAAAAGAACCCCCTAGGACTGGGTATAGAGAAGTGCAAAAAGATCCCAAGAAGATCTGGCACAACTCTCCTTGTCAGTCGCAACACAGTCTACTCTCCAACAGCTGGTCAAACAAGCCCCAGAGCAGCAGACGGCTGCCTCTCCTAAATAAAAAGTACTTGCTCCGAGAACAAGTGCTCTAACGAGAGCTTTGAGTGAGGCCTGAACACACGGCCTTCAGAGTAAGGAAACTGCCACACTAAATCAAGCTTTAACGGGGATGAGGCAGAAATGAACCCTAGTCTCTCAATCCCAGGCAGAAGGAATATACACAATGCCACAGGCAGTGGAACTAGGGTGCTCCTCCTGCACCCAAGGCAGGACCACGATCCTCCAATAGAGAGGGGAGACCCTCCTGCTGAAGGAGGCAATCTACCCCCCCAAAGGGAAAAAAACAGCACCCATGCCCACAAGGACGTGAGAAGCCATATGCTTATCAGTCGAGACTGAATGAAGACCATCCAGATAACCACTGTTCTATACAACAGAGAAAAACTCCCCGTAAAAAGGGAGCACACTCCATCCCTCCATCCTGAGGACAATCAGCCACCATAGAGAACTGGTTCGTCCTGACCAAGTCCACAGGATCATAAGTCCATAAGGATTCGATATAAGGACCCAAGAACTGTGACCCAGAGTCGACTTAAGACGAACAACCCCTCCAGGAAGCACAAGATAACCCGACTGAAGATTCAGACCTCACAGGGGAAGATATCCGGAGTAACCTGGAAAAGCGGGCACATGCCTGACTCAAATTCCCAGCCCAAAGGGAAGAGAACAACCCTAATAGGAGACCAACTCCCCCACTAACAAGGTGCTAGGCCGTAGTCATGCAAACTACTCTAGAGCCCTAAAGGCACCAAGGACCACACACGTGCAGTCCAAGACTAAGGGGAAAAAAATTACAAGAACAGAGATCACCCGAAGAAGAGTAGAAAACCACTTGTCTCCATAAACCGCACGGCCCTCAACTTCTGCCGAGAAAAAAAAAAAAAACAGAAGAAGTCCAAACAGTCTTGACTAAGGAAGAGGCTACAAGGAATAACCCTTAAAAGGACAATCCCAAGAACCTTGAAAGGCAAGGCCGCCAGAAACTGGCTGCACAAAGGACCTAGATCCTTCAACTCCTAACCCATAACAGAAAGTAAACACTCTAGATCCCAAGTCGGAACCAACAGAGTATCCCCACAAAGTCCCGGCCAACCAGATTGCAGGCTAATGAGGACCAAAAACAATCCTCCATGCCCCTAAACAAACCACTGATTCATGAAATCCTCTCGGAATGCTGGCTGAAATTTGTAAAATATAAACAAATAAAAAACAGAATTTATGTTTACCTGATAAATTACTTTCTCCAACGGTGTGTCCGGTCCACGGCGTCATCCTTACTTGTGGGATATTCTCTTCCCCAACAGGAAATGGCAAAGAGCCCAGCAAAGCTGGTCACATGATCCCTCCTAGGCTCCGCCTACCCCAGTCATTCGACCGACGTAAAGGAGGAATATTTGCATAGGAGAAACCATATGATACCGTGGTGACTGTAGTTAAAGAAAATAAATTATCAGACCTGATTAAAAAACCAGGGCGGGCCGTGGACCGGACACACCGTTGGAGAAAGTAATTTATCAGGTAAACATAAATTCTGTTTTCTCCAACATAGGTGTGTCCGGTCCACGGCGTCATCCTTACTTGTGGGAACCAATACCAAAGCTTTAGGACACGGATGAAGGGAGGGAGCAAATCAGGTCACCTAAATGGAAGGCACCACGGTTTGCAAAACCTTTCTCCCAAAAATAGCCTCAGAAGAAGCAAAAGTATCAAACTTGTAAAATTTGGTAAAAGTGTGCAGTGAAGACCAAGTCGCTGCCCTACATATCTGATCAACAGAAGCCTCGTTCTTGAAGGCCCATGTGGAAGCCACAGCCCTAGTGGAATGAGCTGTGATTCTTTCAGGAGGCTGCCGTCCGGCAGTCTCATAAGCCAATCTGATGATGCTTTTAATCCAAAAAGAGAGAGAGGTAGAAGTTGCTTTTTGACCTCTCCTTTTACCAGAATAAACAACAAACAAGGAAGATGTTTGTCTAGAATCCTTTGTAGCATCTAAATAGAATTTTAGAGCGCGAACAACATCCAAATTGTGCAACAAACGTTCCTTCTTTGAAACTGGATTCGGACACAAAGAAGGCCCGACTATCTCCTGGTTAATGTTTTTGTTAGAAACAACTTTCGGAAGAAAACCAGGTTTAGTACGTAAAACCACCTTATCTGCATGGAAAACCAGATAAGGAGGAGAACACTGCAGAGCAGATAATTCTGAAACTCTTCTAGCAGAAGAAATTGCAACCAAAAACAAAACTTTCCAAGATAATAACTTAATATCAACGGAATGCAAGGGTTCAAACGGAACCCCCTGAAGAACTGAAAGAACTAAGTTGAGACTCCAAGGAGGAGTCAAAGGTTTGTAAACAGGCTTGATTCTAACCAGAGCCTGAACAAAGGCTTGAACATCTGGCACAGCTGCCAGCTTTTTGTGAAGTAACACAGACAAGGCAGAAATCTGTCCCTTCAAGGAACTTGCCGATAATCCTTTCTCCAATCCTTCTTGAAGAAAGGATAGAATCTTAGGAATCTTTACCTTGTTCCAAGGGAATCCTTTAGATTCACACCAACAGATATATTTTTTCCATATTTTGTGGTAAATTTTTCTAGTTACAGGCTTTCTGGCCTGAACAAGAGTATCAATAACAGAATCTGAGAACCCTCGTTTTGATAAGATCAAGCGTTCAATCTCCAAGCAGTCAGCTGGAGTGAGACCAGATTCGGATGTTCGAACGGACCTTGAACAAGAAGGTCTCGTCTCAAAGGTAGCTTCCATGGTGGAGCCGATGACATATTCACCAGATCTGCATACCAAGTCCTGCGTGGCCACGCAGGAGCTATCAAGATCACCGACGCCCTCTCCTGATTGATCCTGGCTACCAGCCTGGGGATGAGAGGAAACGGCGGGAATACATAAGCTAGGTTGAAGGTCCAAGGTGCTACTAGTGCATCTACTAGAGTCGCCTTGGGATCCCTGGATCTGGACCCGTAGCAAGGAACCTTGAAGTTCTGACGAGAGGCCATCAGATCCATGTCTGGAATGCCCCACAATTGAGTAATTTGGGCAAAGATTTCCGGATGGAGTTCCCACTCCCCCGGATGTAATGTCTGACGACTCAGAAAATCCGCTTCCCAATTTTCCACTCCTGGAATGTGGATTGCAGACAGGTGGCAGGAGTGAGTCTCCGCCCATTGAATGATTTTGGTCACTTCTTCCATCGCCAGGGAACTCCTTGTTCCCCCCTGATGGTTGATGTACGCAACAGTCGTCATGTTGTCTGATTGAAACCGTATGAACTTGGCCTTTGCTAGCTGAGGCCAAGCCTTGAGAGCATTGAATATCGCTCTCAGTTCCAGAATATTTATCGGTAGAAGAGATTCTTCCTGAGACCAAAGACCCTGAGCTTTCAGGGGTCCCCAGACCGCGCCCCAGCCCATCAGACTGGCGTCGGTCGTGACAATGACCCACTCTGGTCTGCGGAAGGTCATCCCTTGTGACAGGTTGTCCAGGGACAGCCACCAACGGAGTGAGTCTCTGGTCCTCTGATTTACTTGAATCGTCGGAGACAAGTCTGTATAGTCCCCATTCCACTGACTGAGCATGCACAGTTGTAATGGTCTTAGATGAATGCGCGCAAAAGGAACTATGTCCATTGCCGCTACCATCAAACCTATTACTTCCATGCACTGCGCTATGGAAGGAAGAGGAACGGAATGCAGTGTTTGACAAGAGTTTAGAAGTTTTGTTTTTCTGGCCTCTGTCAGAAAAATCCTCATTTCTAAGGAGTCTATTATTGTTCCCAAGAAGGGAACCCTTGTTGACGGAGATAGAGAACTCTTTTCTACGTTCACTTTCCATCCGTGAGATCTGAGAAAGGCCAGGACTATGTCCGTGTGAGCCTTTGCTTGAGGAAGGGACGACGCTTGAATCAGAATGTCGTCCAAGTAAGGTACTACTGCAATGCCCCTTGGTCTTAGTACCGCTAGAAGGGACCCTAGTACCTTTGTGAAAATCCTTGGAGCAGTGGCTAATCCGAAAGGAAGTGCCACGAACTGGTAATGCTTGTCCAGGAATGCGAACCTTAGGAACCGATGATGTTCCTTGTGGATAGGAATATGTAGATACGCATCCTTTAAATCCACCGTGGTCATGAATTGACCTTCCTGGATGGAAGGAAGAATTGTTCGAATAGTTTCCATTTTGAACGATGGAACCTTGAGAAACTTGTTTAGGATCTTGAGATCCAAGATTGGTCTGAACGTTCCCTCTTTTTTGGGAACTACGAACAGATTGGAGTAGAACCCCATCCCTTGTTCTCCTAATGGAACAGGATGAATCACTCCCATTTTTAACAGGTCTTCTACACAATGTGAGAATGCCTGTCTCTTTATGTGGTCTGAAGACAATTGAGACCTGTGGAACCTCCCCCTTGGGGGAGGCCCCTTGAAATCCAGAAGATAACCTTGGGAGACTATTTCTAGTGCCCAAGGATCCAGAACATCTCTTGCCCAAGCCTGAGCGAAGAGAGAGAGTCTGCCCCCCACCAGATCCGGTCCCGGATCGGGGGCCAACATTTCATGCTGTCTTGGTAGCAGTGGCAGGCTTCTTGGCCTGCTTTCCCTTGTTCCAGCCTTGCATTGGTCTCCAGGCTGGCTTGGCTTGAGAAGTATTACCCTCTTGCTTAGAGGACGTAGCACTTGGGGCTGGTCCGTTTCTACGAAAGGGACGAAAATTAGGTTTATTTTTGGCCTTGAAAGACCTATCCTGAGGAAGGGCGTGGCCCTTACCCCCAGTGATATCAGAGATAATCTCTTTCAAGTCAGGGCCAAACAGCGTTTTCCCCTTGAAAGGAATGTTAAGCAATTTGTTCTTGGAAGACGCATCCGCTGACCAAGATTTCAACCAAAGCGCTCTGCGCGCCACAATAGCAAACCCAGAATTTTTCGCCGCTAACCTAGCCAATTGCAAAGTGGCGTCTAGGGTGAAAGAATTAGCCAATTTGAGAGCACGGATTCTGTCCATAATCTCCTCATAAGGAGGAGAATCACTATCGATCGCCTTTTCTAGCTCATCGAACCAGAAACACGCGGCTGTAGTGACAGGGACAATGCATGAAATTGGTTGTAGAAGGTAACCTTGCTGAACAAACATCTTTTTAAGCAAACCTTCTAATTTTTTATCCATAGGATCTTTGAAAGCACAACTATCTTCTATGGGTATAGTGGTGCGTTTGTTTAAAGTAGAAACCGCCCCCTCGACCTTGGGGACTGTCTGCCATAAGTCCTTTCTGGGGTCGACCATGGGAAACAATTTTTTAAATATGGGGGGAGGGACGAAAGGTATACCGGGCCTTTCCCATTCTTTATTTACAATGTCCGCCACCCGCTTGGGTATAGGAAAAGCTTCTGGGGGCCCCGGGACCTCTAGGAACTTGTCCATTTTACATAGTTTCTCTGGGATGATCAAATTCTCACAATCATCCAGAGTGGATAACACCTCCTTAAGCAGAGCGCGGAGATGTTCCAACTTAAATTTAAATGTAATCACATCGGGTTCAGCTTGTTGAGAAATTTTCCCTGAATCTGAAATTTCTCCCTCAGACAAAACCTCCCTGGCCCCCTCAGACTGGTGTAGGGGCATATCAGAACCATTATCATCAGCGTCCTCATGCTCTTCAGTATCTAAAACAGAGCAGTCGCGCTTACGCTGATAAGTGGGCATTTTGGCTAAAATGTTTTTGATAGAATTATCCATTACAGCCGTTAATTGTTGCATAGAAAGGAGTATTGGCGCGCTAGATGTACTAGGGGCCTCCTGAGTGGGCAAGACTGGTGTAGACGAAGGAGGGAATGATGCAGTACCATGCTTACTCCCCTCACTTGAGGAATCATCTTGGGCATCATTTTCAGTGTCACATAAATCACATCTATTTAAATGAGAAGGAACCTTGGCTTCCCCACATTCAGAACACAGTCTATCTGGTAGTTCAGACATGTTAAACAGGCATAAACTTGATAACAAAGTACAAAAAACGTTTTAAAATAAAACCGTTACTGTCACTTTAAATTTTAAACTGAACACACTTTATTACTGCAATTGCGAAAAAGTATGAAGGAATTGTTCAAAATTCACCAAAATTTCACCACAGTGTCTTAAAGCCTTAAAAGTATTGCACACCAAATTTGGAAGCTTTAACCCTTAAAATAACCGGAACCGGAGCCGTTTTTATCTTTAACCCCTTTACAGTCCCTGGTATCTGCTTTGCTGAGACCCAACCAAGCCCAAAGGGGAATACGATACCAAATGACGCCTTCAGAAAGTCTTTTTTATGTATCAGAGCTCCTCACACATGCGACTGCATGTCATGCTTCTCAAAAACAAGTGCGCAATACCGGCGCGAAAATGAGGCTCTGCCTATGATTAGGGAAAGCCCCTAGAGAATAAGGTGTCTAAAACAGTGCCTGCTGATATTATTTTACAAAAATACCCAGATTAAATGATTCCTCAAGGCTAAATATGTTATATATGAATCGATTTAGCCCAGAAAATGTCTACAGTCTTAACAAGCCCTTGTGAAGCCCTTATTTACTCTGTAATAAAAATGGCTTACCGGATCCCATAGGGAAAATGACAGCTTCCAGCATTACATCGTCTTGTTAGAATGTGTCATACCTCAAGCAGCAAAAGTCTGCTCACTGTTCCCCCAACTGAAGTTAATTCCTCTCAACAGTCCTGTGTGGAACAGCCATCGATTTTAGTAACGGTTGCTAAAATCATTTTCCTCTTACAAACAGAAATCTTCATCTCTTTTCTGTTTCAGAGTAAATAGTACATACCAGCACTATTTTAAAATAACAAACTCTTGATTGAATAATAAAAACTACAGTTAAACACTAAAAAACTCTAAGCCATCTCCGTGGAGATGTTGCCTGTACAACGGCAAAGAGAATGACTGGGGTAGGCGGAGCCTAGGAGGGATCATGTGACCAGCTTTGCTGGGCTCTTTGCCATTTCCTGTTGGGGAAGAGAATATCCCACAAGTAAGGATGACGCCGTGGACCGGACACACCTATGTTGGAGAAACAATCAATAGTGGGAACCACTGGCCGCCCTAACCGGACCAGCCAGGCTTAGCAGGCGCCACGTGTCTGAAATAGGCCTTAAAAAAAAAAGAAGGATTTGTACCCAGTCAGGACCAGCCTGAAACCAAGGGCTAATACACTGCAAGAGAACGATCCTTTACAAGGATGCAAGACTGTCTCTGAACTAGCTTTTGACTGGCTCTTTACATTTATAAGTACGGATTGTTGTTGTAATCCTATGTTTTGATACCACATTAAAGGAGATTTTCTTCTCCCTTTAATAGGACCAGGACGGCTTGTATTGAGAATCCAATTCAACTACTGCCCCACATTGCAGACTATATTTGTATAAACACATCTACCATTGGCGGTTTTCGTCATTTCACGATCGTATGTGATCTGTAATTGTATCTTATTTGTATCATTGTCTCATGAAATACTAGTTTTATTTTTAATCATTTGTTTTTAATACTAGTAAAACTACTTTGATATAGTTTTTTTTCCTTCATCCCCCTTTTTAACGCACACTTTAGCATTCTTTTGCGCAAATCAGGAATCTTTTTGTTTGATGGCAAGTGATAAATCACATAAAAAGCATGATTCCAGCCATCTTACAATGGACACATTTGTATGACAATATTACCATGTACCCATATTAAGTCAATATAAAAGAAGCATTTTCTATTTCATAAGTATTTTCATACCAGGTGTTCATCCTTATCTCCCTCTGTGTCTTCAGATATGAATTTCTGATTCAATCCTCTGCTTTTCAATACATCTGTGGACTTCTGTATTTCGTCATCATTTTCTTCCGAGTCCTTCATCTCCTCTTGATCACTTGCATCTTGAGTCTCTAAATCATTATCCTTTTTAAAGAGAGGGAAAAGAGAGGGGTAAAACAAACTACTACATATACAGTCTACTCGAGAATTTGTATTGTTTTAAAAGATAGATAATCCCTTTATTACCCATTCCCCAGTTTTGCATAGTCACTTATATTAATACACTTTATCTCTATGATTACCTTGTATCTAAACCTCTGCAGACTGACCCCTAATTTCAGCTCTTTTGACAGACTTGCATTTTATCCAATCAATGCCCTCTCATAAGTAACTTCTCGGGCATGAGCACAATGTTATCTATATGGCACACATGAACTAACATCCTCTAGCTGTGAAAAACTGCCAATGCATTCAGATACGAGACGGCCTTCAAGGGTTTACAAATTAGCATATGAGCCTCAGACTTAGCTTTCAACTAAGAATGCCAAGAGAACAAAGCAAATTGTATGATAAAAGTACACTGGAAAGTTGTTTCAAATTACATGCCCTATTTGAATCATGAACGTTTATATTTGACTAGACTGTCCCTTAAAAAATTATTTGCAAGTCAATATTTCTTTAAGGAAACAAAAAAAATAAAATGATTTCTTGGTATTGAAAGTCCACGATTTCTTACTCTTAGGATTACATCACCTTTCCCCAAGGAGGAGACAAAGACAACCTACTAGAGTTCTAATATCCATCCTACTTCCCCTTCCCGTAGTGCTTGTACCCAAGGAAAGAAGAAACCAGGACTGCCGTCACTAAAAGAAATGGATGGGTTGGTGGACTCACTACAAAGAAATAAATTAAATTTATCAGTTAAGAATAAATGTTTTCTTTGTAATGGTAGTGAGAATCCACGACTCACTTGCGAATAATCAAGCTGTAGAGTCCACACAAAAAATAAATAAAAAAAAAATGGGTGGAATACACAGTAATTTAATATCAGGTAACCTTCTATGAAAAAGAACTGACAAGGCAGATATCTGACCCTTAAACGTGCTGGACGTTAAACCCTTATCTAAAACATCTTGAAGGAACTGAAGAATCCAAGAAATTCTTACTGAATGCTGAGAGAAGCCCTGATCAGACCAAGAAAAATAAGCTTTCAATGCCTTATGGTAGGATCTTCCTGGTGACCCATTTACAAGCCTGTATCAAAGTGTCAATAACCCTAGTCGGAGAAACCCCTCTGTAGCAAGATTAAATCATTCAATTTTCAGGCAGATAAACTGAGAAATTGCAGATTTTGAAAAAAGAATGGACCTTGACTGAGTAGATCTGGTCTCTGTGGAAGACACCAGGAAGCAGCACTGGACATATGAATCAGGTTCTGCAAGGCCATGGAGGACCTATGAGAATCGCAGACACCTTCTGTTTGATCCGAGCGACCACTTTCAGAAGCAGGACAATCTGAGGAAACAGATAAACCAGAAGATACCACCAAGGAGCAGTCAATGCATCCATCAGTTCCACTTGAGGATCCATTGAACTCGAACGCTGGGGAGTATGTGATTCAAACCGGATGCCCATGAGATCTATTTCCGGAACACCCCACCTGGTCAGAAGGAGATTGAAAACCTCCAGATTCAGAGACCATTCAGCCTGAATTAAGAGACTCCGATAATCTGCTTCTCAATTTTCCACTCTTGAAATGTGGATGGCTGAAATGGGGCACTGATGCGTCTCCAGAAAATAAAAGAATGCAAGTCACCTGCTTCATGGCTAGGGAGCTCCTTGTTCCCCCTTGAGTGATGTACACCACCGTAGTAATAATGCACTGTGTTCTAGGAAATTGATGGGAAAAACAGTCTAACGAGGAGACTAAACTCCTTGAGCTCTCAGCTGACCTCAGACCGCCCCCCCACCCAGAGAAACTTGCATCTGTGGTAATTATTTCCCATGTCAGATGAAGGAAACTCATGTCCAGAGATACTGGGGAGGGGAAATCCACTAAGATAACCGTCTGGTGGAAGGATCCATATTCTTCACAGCAGCTCCAGCTTCCTCCACCCGTTGCAAAGCCTCTACCTGGGTCTAAAATGAGGAATCCGGCTTCCTCCAATCACAGTGTTGAATCAGACACTGATTCCAATGGGGCGGGGAAGCCGTGATTGGAGGATGACCTATCCATCATTTCTGACATCAGAAATGGCTTGCAACAACTGGAAGAAGCTGGAGCTGCTGTGAAGATTAAAAGGTAAGTTTTTTTTTCCACAACAGGAGTGAAATGTAAATTTAGATGAATTAAAGTGCCCCCGTTTTTAAATCGAATTTTTAAAAACCGGGCACTTTCGCATCAAAATTGACATTCACTTTAAGCAACTTCTATATTAAACTTTTTAGTTAGTCCCTTTTAAACTACCATCATATTCAGCACTGGATCTTCATGTTGCAAACAGACATTTTTCATCCCAGTTAGTTTATGAAAGCAGTCTGAAAGGGACAGTCTACATCTTAGTCATAGTAAAGTCATACCTTAGATCAGGGTCAACAACCTTAGAGCCCCAAAAGTTTTGTTACTAAATTTCCCATGATGTTTCTCCTACACCTTTTCTATGCAACACAGCAGGAATAGTAAAAATAGTTAAAGGGAAATTGTTTGCTAGATTTTTCTTTGCATGAATGTGTTGAAGATGATCCATTTATATAGCATGTTAGTGTTTTTGTAAAAATGTGTGTGTGTGTGTGTGTGTGTGTGTGTGTGTGTGTGTGTGTGTGTGTGTGTGTGTGTGTGTGTGTGTGTGTGTGTATGTATGTATGTATGTATGTATATATATATTATTTATTTTTTTAAGAACATTGTGCCGATTTTCAGACTCCTAACCAAGCCCCACAGTGTCAGATGTATATATGTGTTTACAGACTCTTGCTGGCCCCTGTTAAGGTTATCTGTCTTTTTACATGCAGGGAAGGGGGAAGGTGTCTGCTCCTTTTGCTTTCCCCCGAGACCCTTTCCCAGACTAACCTCATCAACAGTGCTAAACTAGGAGCTTCAAAGTAAGTTTTTTTTAAAGGTTTTATACTGGACTTTTATATCAGTATCTGTGCATATTCTTCGTTATAGTAGTGTCTATTACATGCAGTTATATGAAATTGGTGTATACCGTCCCTTTAATGTAAAATTAATATTGTTTCTGGCCACTTTGAAATGGCTGCCAAGCTCCACCCACTGAAGACATTACAATCTATCCTGCAATATTAGCATCCAATCACAAAAGGCTCATTAGTTGGATTCAAAAACCATCAATGCTATTCATCAGAGTGCCTAGATTAAAGGATTATTAACTTTTGCTATGCAAAACGGATCATTTATCATTGCAATTATCACAACAATGTAATGTACCTTTTTATTTTCAGAAACGAAGCTCCCTTTGGCAGTAAGAGTTTTATTTTATCCCCATGACATCACGTCATCCAGCCCTCAAATGTGGGCCGTCTAAGGTCTAACATGCTTGCCAATTGGATGGCGAGTATTTGCATCAAATTATAATACATTAGCGTCATTCAACACATGTGCAATAGGATTTGCTTAGTCTCGCATGCGCACATTGTGGCACAGAAGCCGACATGACAGACAACAGAATAAAAAAACGCATGCAGTGACGTATCCGTTAACATTGCGTCGAAGAGTTGCCATCTTCCAAATGCAGTTGTCACCTCGGATTGGTAATACGCAACGGCGAACAACTCAGTGGCTTTGGAAATTTTTTATATTTCAAATTAGATATATTTCAAAAACGATAAATATTTAATACATGATCAACACTGAAAAACACTATTTACAGGTATACTAGTGTAATAACACGATTCCATTTTTGTCTACAGTGTCCCTTTAAGCCCAAACTGTGATTTTATCAGTAGGCGAAGCTTGGCACCTATTTTTTTTAAAGTGGCCAGAAACAATATTCACTTTAAAATAACTTTTTTACTTTTCATGTTTTACGGTTTGCTGCATGATATAGAAAAAGATGCAGGGGGCTATTTGCCGCTTAATCTAAGGTATGACTTTAAGATGACTAAGGTGTTGACTGTCCCTTTTAATTCCTGAATCACATCCCAGTATTTTTTAGCAAAGAGCAGGATGTTAGAAAAATTCAACAACAATGAAAATAATTTTATAATATTTGGTTTATAAGACCACCTCAAATGTAAAATAAATCTAAAATAGAAGGTGGTTACTGAAATATAAAATGATAGCTCTGTGTACACAACAGGGTTAGTCAAGCTTATTACAAAGGTCAACAAAAATCCATGATGACAGCAAAGGTTCACAAAATGAGACCAGTCTAGAATTGAGACATCTGCCAAGAGCCATTTTCCTACAGAGATACGGTCCTGGCTGGCTGATTTGCAAATTGGCAATAGCATTGTCGAATTTTAATAGACTTTTGCTTAAATGCACTCTGGAAGCTTCTTACAAACCACAATGCCAGCAGTTGCTGCGCCCAGATTGGCAGGTTACCAATTAATTTGGATGGCTATGTTTCTAATATGTGAATGTATTGATAAAAACCCAGAAGTTATTTCCCTAAACCAATCAGCTTTTAAAAGTCAGTCATTTCCTACTCCTCACCATGCAATTTTATTTATTCCTATGCCTGAAGCTCTTTTCAAAGCTATTCTGTTTCATCCTTCAATATTAGATTAGTGAAGTTGTGCATGTTCACATTGGACACTGCAATCTTGTAAATGCAAGTATTCTTGTACCATGTGACAGAAACGGTGCACATTCACAGATCAGTGATATTATAATCTTCTTGACAAGCTGTATTGTGTTTTTTCTGATGACTTTTTTTCTGTAACTTTTAAACTCTGTTTTAAAAAACTAACAAAAAAAAACTGCTGTATCTTGCAAAAAAGTGCAAGATACAACTATGAAAAGGTCAGCAGTAACTGATCTGTGAAAGTGCACTTCTGTTAAAAGAAGCAGTATGTGCATACCAAAATGGCAGCATCCAGAAACAAGAAGTAGAGCTTTTCCAACTAGTAGTAACCATACTACTGTAGTTGTACTCAGCAGTTTTATGTCCCTTTAAATGTTCAAAGAGATATAAATCCCCTTTTACCTTGATAGAATCTTCTTCCATTGATGCTTCACAGCCAGATTCCTCTGCATCCTGCTTCTTACCTAAAAAAATATAATAAAACTGTTCTTTAGAGCAGTATAATCAGGTATAATATTTCTAACAGGAGCTGTAAAAAACAAACAAATAAAACAACATTTTTAAAACTCTCAATAGTATGGTCTATTGTCTTTTCTTTCATTTAAGTGGCAAGAGTCCATGAGCTAGTGACGTATTGGATATACATTCCTACCAGGAGGGGCAAAGTTTCCCAAACCTCAAAATGCCTATAAATACACCTCCCATCACACTCATTCCTTATTTTTACAAACTTTGCCTATTATGTAGGTGGTGAAGTAATTTGTGCTTGATTTCTTCTGCGATAGGTGCTTCTAAGCATTCTGAAGCCCAATTCCTCTGTGTTTGTCAAAGGGATGAGAAGGGAGTATTGCCTGTTGATTTAGTGGTTTCACCCATAAGAAAGCCTTTCAAAGGCTCTCTAATTCATCCCGTGTCTCCCTTTTCAGATCAACGTTATACTCCTATACCATTACCTCTGCTGATATTTTTCAGTACTGGTTTGGCTGTCCGCTATATGTGGATGGCTGTCTTCTGGTAAGTATGTATAATTTTTTAAGACACTCTCAGCTATGTTTGGCGCTTTATATTATATTGTAAAGTTTTAAATGCGTTTGCTTATATTTGCCATGAGTCAGGTCTATGTATATTTCCGTTTTTCTGCAGACTATCAGTTTCAGTATGGAAATTATGTTTGAAAAAAAATGTTTTTGTTTTTTTTTTCTTACCTGGGGTTCCAGATCTTTCAGAAGGAATGTCGAGTTAATTCAAAGATGCTACACTTGATCTCTTTTCAGCTAATCCCAGTGTAGGTGAAATAACCTCAAAAAAATCACCCAGATTTTTAAAAATGAAAGTGGAGATGATTGGGATAGCGCTAATCAGCTAAGAGAGGGCGAATTGTGAGAGTGATTGTATACAAGATATTGTGCTTTTAACTTAGAATATTAAAATATTATAATATCTTGCAGTGGTTTTTATTTTTCAAATGGTATGAGAAACAAGTGTTTGCTATCCAGATCCAGATATTTCAATTTGACTGTTTTCCAAAAATTTTCACGAGCAAATTAGGCTCGCGAGGACGCAAAATGCCTTTAGCATAAGCATTTTTTCCCATTCCTGATACTGAGGAAATTGGATATTTTGTTTAAAATGTTTTTTTTTTCTTTTTACATTTTACAAGATGTCACAGTCTGATCCTGCAGCTGATGTTGCTGTAGAAACCAGGCTGCCTGAACACAGTTCTACAAAAGCTAAGTGTGTCTGTTGTAAATTGGCTGATGTTATTTCTTCAGCTCAATTATGTGGCATCTGTCATGACAAGCTGTTGAATGCTGATAATGTTTCTATTAGTAGAAACACGTGATCTGTAGTTCCTTCAACATCTAATGTACCTGTTATTCCTGCAGATGTAAAGAATTATATTGCAGCTATAGAAAATGCTATGTCTGCTATTCCGCCTTCAAATAATCATAAAAAGTCTTTTAAAACTTCTCATAAGTAATCTCTGCTGATAAGGATCTCTCTTGTTTAGAGGAACTCTGAAATTGACGACAAATTTTCCTATCTGTTTAAGATTGATTACATTTGTTCTTTATTGAAGGAAGTGTTGGTTACTTTGGGTATTGAAGAATCTAATCCTCTTGATAACAAAGCTAGTAAACATTTAAATTCTGTTTTTAAACCTTCAAAGGTTGTTCCTGAGGTTTTTCCTATTCCTGATGCCGTTTCTGATATGATTACTAAGGAATGGTCTAAGCCTGGTTCTTCTTTTAATCCTTCTTCTAGGTTTAAAAAGTTGTATCCTTTACCTGTGGCTAATTTAGAGTTTTGGGGAAAAGTCCCTAAGGTTGATGGGGCTATTTAAACTCTTGCCAAACGTACTACTATCCCTATGGAAGATAGTACTTCTTTTAAGGATCCTTTAGACAGGAAGATTGAATCTTATCTCAGAAAAGCTTATTTACATTCTGGTTATATTCTTAGACCTGCCATTTCTATGGCTGATGTTGCTGCTGCTTCAACTTTTTTGTTGGACAGTTTAGCTCGTCAGGTAGAAGATTCTGATTTGTCTAGCATTGTTCTTCTGCTTCAACATGCTAATCATTTAATTTGTGACGCTATATTTGACATTAAGATCGATGTTAAATCTATGTATTTAGCAATTTTAGCTACAAGAGCTTTATGGCTTATATCTTGGAATGCTGACAAGGTGTCTAAATCTAGATTACTAGCTTTATCTTTCCAGGGTAAGAATTTATTTGGTTCTCAATTAGATTACATTATTTCCACTGTTACTGGTGGGGAGTTTTCTTAGCGCAAGATGACAAAAAATCTAAAGGTAAATTTAAGGCTCCTAATCGTTTGTTCCTTTCGTCAGAACAAAGAACCACTCCTTCCCCTAAGGCCTCTGGTTCCAATAGGAGACCATCTTCAAATTGGAATAAGACCAAGCCTTATAAAAAAACAAACCCAGCCCCCAAGATTGCATGAAGGTACGGCCATCAATACAGTTCAGCTGGTAGGGGGGGGAGGGGGGCAGATTTAAATTATTTCAGGAAATTTGGGAAGGTTCTGTTCAGAATCAGTGGATTAAGAATATTGTGTCTCAAGTATATCGAATAGGTTTCAGAATAAGACCTCACGTGGGAAGATTCTTCCTCTCTCATGTTCCAACAAATCCCGTGAAGGCTCAGGCTTTTCTGAAATGCATTTCAGATCTAGAGCTTTCGGGGGTGATTGTACCAGTTCCTCTTCCAGGAACAGGGTTTGGGGTTCTATTAAAATCTATTCATTATCCCAAAGAAAGAATTCTTTCAGACCAGTTCTGGATCTGAAGTTTTTAAATCATTTTGAAAGAGTCCCAACTTTCAAGATGGTTACTATAAGGACTACTCTGCCTTTTGTTCAGCAAGGTCATTTTATGTCCACAATAGACTTTCAGAATGCTTATCTTATATTCCAATTCATCCAGACCACTATCTGTTTCTGAGATTCTCTTTTCTAGACAAGCATTACCAATTTGTCGCTCTTCCATTTGGCCTAGCGACAGCTCTAAAAATCTTTTCAAAGGTTCTCGGTACCCTATCTGTAATCAGAGCAGGGTATTGCAGTGTTTCCTTATTTTAACAATATCTTGGTACTTGCTCAGTCTTTTCATTTAGCAGAATCTCACACAAAACAACTAGTGTGGTATCTTCAAAGGCATGGATGGAGGATCAATTTACAAAAGAGTTTCTTGATTCCTCAAACAAGGGTCACCTTTTTAGGCTTCCAGACAGATTCAGTGTCATGACTGTCTCTGACAAGAGACGGATGAAATTGGTTTTAGCTTGTCTAAACCTTCATTCTCGATCATTCCCTTCAGTGGCTATGTGCATGGCAGTTTTAAGTCTTATGACTGCAGCATCGGACGTGATCCCCTTTGCTCTTTTTCATGCTTTGCATGCTGAATCAATGGTGCAGGGATTATACTCAGATATCACAATTGATATACTTAAATCCCAACTTAAAACTCTCCGTCTTGGTGGCTGGACCATCACCAAATTGTTCAAGGGGACTATTTTGTTCGTCCTTCCTGGACTGTGGATCTCAACGGCTGCAAGTCTTACAGGTTGGGGAGCTGTCTGGGGGTCTCTGACAGCGCAAGGGGTTTGGAAACCTCACGAGGCGAGGTTACCAATCAATATTTTAGAACTCTGTGCTATTTCCAGAGCTCTTCAGGCTTGGCCTCTATTAAAGAGAGAACTTTGCATTCGTTTTCAGACAGACAATATCACAACAGTGGCATATGTCAATCAGGGAGGGACACGCAGCTCTTTAGCAATGAATGAAGTATCTCTGATACTTTCTTGGGTGGAGTCCAACTCTTGTCTAATTTCTGTGATTCATATTCCAGGTGTAGACAATTGGGAAGCGGATTATCTCAGCCGTCAGACTTTACATCTGGGGGAGTGGTCGCTCCATCCAGATGTGTTATATCAGATTGTGCAGATGTGGGGTCTTGTAGAAATAGATCTGATGGCCTCCCGTTGGAACAAGAAACTTCCCAGATATCTTTCCAGACAGATCCAAGTATCCTCAGCTGGAGATGGTGGATGCTTTAGCAGTTCCTTGGTTTTACCAACCCTCATACATTTTTCCATCTCTAGTCCTTCTTCCAAGGGTGATCTCCAAGATCATTATGGAACAATCTCATGTGTTTCTGATAGCACCAGCATGGCCTCACAGGTTTTGGTATGCGGATCTTGTCCGGATGTCCAGTTGCCAACCTTGGCCGCTTCCTTTAAGGCCAGAACTTCTGTCTCAAAGGCCGTTTTTCCCATCAGGATCTCAAATCTCTAAATTTGAAGGTATGGAAATTGAACGCTTAGTTCTAAGTCATAGAGGTTTCTCTGACTCAGTGTTTAATACATTGCTACAAGCTCTTAAGTCTGTTTCAAGGAAGATTTATTATCGGGTTTGGAAAACCTATATTTCATGGTGCTCTCAAATTCTCTTGGCATATTTTTAGAATTCCTAGGATTTGACAAATCTCTGCTCGTTCTGTTCTATTTCATAGAAAGATTGCTAAACTTCCTGATGTTCACTGTTTTGTTCAGGTTTTTGTTCGTATCAAACATGTTATTAAGTCTATTTCTCCTCCTTGGAGTCTCAATTTGGTTTTAAAGATTTTGCAAGCTCCTCCTTTTGAGCCTATGCATTCTTTGGATATTAAACTACTTTCTTGGAAAGTGTTATTTCTTTTGGCTATCTTTTCTGCTATAAGAGTTTGAGTTGTCGGCTCTCTTGTGAGTCTCCTTATATGATTTCCCATCAAGATAAAGCTGTTTAACGGACTTTGTTTACATTTTTATCTAAGGTTGTGAATATTAGTATGGAAATTGTTGTTCCTTCCCTGTGTCCTAACCCTGAGAATTCTCTTGAGAGATCTCTACATTCTTTGTATGTGGTAAGAGCTTTAAAATACTATGTTGAAGCTACTAAGGATTTCAGAAAGACTTCTAGTCTATTTGTTATTTTCTTTGGTTCCAGGAAAGGTCAGAAGAGGCCTCTGCAATTTCTTTGGCATCTTGGTTGAAACTTTTGATTCACAAAGATTTGGAGGCAGGGCAGTCTCCGCGTCAGAGAATTACAGCTCATTCTATTAGATCAGTTGCCACTTCTTGGGCTTTCAAGAATGAAGCTTCAGTTGATCAGATTTGCAAAGCAGCAACTAGGTCTTCTTTGCATACATTTACTAAATTTTACCATTTTGATGTATTGGCTTCTTCAGAAGCAGTCTTTGGTAGAAAGGTTCTTCAGGCAGCTGTATAAGTGATTCTTTTTTTTGTTTTGTTTTTTAAGAAAACTTATTTGGATTTAATTTTTCAGTGGAAATAGCCGTTTTTATTTTATCCCTCCCTCTCTAGTGACTCTGTGGATTTCCACATCTTGGGTATTATATCACATACGTCACTAGCTCATGGACTCTTGCCACTATGAAATAAATGAATTTCAGGTAAGTTCTTACATAAATGATGTTATTTATTATAAGGGCAAAATAAAAACATATGATATTACCAAGAACAAAAAAGGTTTGCATAGTGTTTGAGTAAGACAATAACTAACTTACACTAAATGTGTATAATAAATAATAATAATAAATAGATAATAATAATAGATAATAATAATAAATAATAATAGATAATAAATAATAATAGATAATAATTATAATATTATTATTATTATTATTATTGAAAAATGCATTTATAAAAAATATTTTAAAAAAACAAAACATGGTGTGCTTTATATAGTTGAAAGCAAACTAACCTTTGGTCTTGGATGCTCTCTTTGAATCAGAGCTGACAGGTACTTCTATACTATCAGGATCACCACCTTCATCTTCAATTGCCTAAAGGAGACAACGTTGCAAAATAAAGTGTGCCGTTAACTAATTGTTTTGAGGTCACATATACAGAATTAAATAATTGTACAACCTGAGAAATGCAGTTTCCCTGAAGGTTTGAGGCAAGTCAATACCACAATAGTTGGTCTTCAAAAACAAAACCTTAAAGGGACAGTAAACCTTAAAAATAATGTTATATAATTCTGCACATAGTGCAGAATTATATAACATTATTTAGGTGCTATAGCCATAAAAGCATTTTTTACCCGTTTAATTTGCTAAAATACGGCGCTTTTACAGACCCGCTCTCTGCTGAGCGGGTCTGTTATTCTTAGTCAGCGCATCGAGCCAGCTGTATAGTCACAGGCCGGCCCGACCGCGCCATAGCACTAAGTGCAGCTCGCTCCTGTCATTTACAAATGAAGTGTATTTTAAAAACATTTAATGAATTAAAGTGCCCATGATTTTAAGAATTTATATTTATACTGTGCAGTACACTGCTAAAGTCTACAGTCACTTGTTAAGAATATAACTTCAGGTTCCTAAAGATCAAACTTTTGTACAAAACTGCACAGCTCATTTAAAGGGCCATAATACCCAAATGTTTAAACACTTGAAAGTGATGCAGCATACCTGTAAAAAGCCGACTAGAAAATATCACCTGAACATCTCTATGTAAAAAAAGAAAGATATTTTACCTCAAAAGTTTCTCAGTAGCCACATTCCATTGTAAAGGACTTCTAAGTAGCATATCAGTATGTCTGTTCCGGGACAGCGTAAGGGGCGAGTTTACATGCACTCTCATCTTATTTCCCTATTCAGTTTAAAGGAAGTTTGCTATGAAATCTCATGAGAGTTAAGTGAAATCTCATAAAATCACAGTAAAAGAGTTCATGACCTCAGCACTGCAGATTGGCTGCTGTTCATTTCTTTGTTTTTTTTACCTGCAGCTGGGCTGCAGCAGAGTATAACTTTACGCAGAACTTACTCTGCTGAGCTGAGGAGATTGTGAGGTAAAATATCTTCCTTTTTTACATAGAGATGCTCAGATGATATTTTCCTGTCAGCTTTTTACAGTTATACTGCATAAGTTTCAAGTGATTTAGCATATGAGTATTATGTCCCTTTAAAACAGCTTTTTCCATATTCTTTACATGACCTGAATTTAAAACCCTACATCTGTCACGTGGCATGAATGAGGTCAGCAATGACTAATCTTGTGTCATACAAGCTGCCACCACTACATCGATAAATAGGAAAATTCCTTAAAACACAGGTAGAACATGTGTATAACATGAACCTGAAATGGTAATCTTTTAGACCAAAATTTATAAAAATGAAAGTTCAAGTAAATATAACATAATTTATGTAAGAACTTACCTGATAAATTCATTTCTTTCATATTAGCAAGAGTCCATGAGGCCCGCCCTTTTTTTGTGGTGGTTATGATTTTGTATAAAGCACAATTATTCCAATTCCTTATTTTATATGCTTTCGCACTTTTTTATCACCCCACTTCTTGGCTATTCGTTAAACTGAATTGTGGGTGTGGTGAGGGGTGTATTTATAGGCATTTTGAGGTTTGGGAAACTTTGCCCCTCCTGGTAGGAATGTATATCCCATACGTCACTAGCTCATGGACTCTTGCTAATTACATGAAAGAAATATATATTTCATAGGTAAATCAAAAGCTCTATTTGTTTAATCAGAGTGATAGCACAAATGCAAAAAATTCTCTGGGACTTTGTGGAAGTTTAACTCTGAAATTCCCGGTAGTGAACAGGTTAATAGAATCATGTTTGGTATGCAAAACTGGGGAATGGGTAATAAAGGGATTATCTATCTTTTTAAACACTAAACAAATCTGGAGTAGACTGTGCCTTTAGGGACTTTTTTTTATAGAAGATTCTGATATCTCATGAGAATGTAAGATACTGTCTGATAGTCAGGATCTTTCTTTGGAGTTAGAATGCATCTTAATTTTCAAGATGGAACATTTGCACACTTTGCTGAAATTAGTTCTTTTCTTTTTGTTTTTAACTCTGCAATTTCAAGATCCTGAACCTGAATTATTTAAAATTGAAGGTAAACTTACATTTATGCCTATCCAGGATTTTATTGGATTCACAAAATCAATATCACTTTCATTCATGATTCTTTCTAAATCTAATTACAAACCGAGTTATCATTATCGTTTCATTTGCGATTGTACACAAATGCAACCCGTAATTTGTATTTTTTTTTTTTTTTACTGCTGATCACATTTCTGTAGCAGCCAATTGAATTTCTGGCCGTTAGGCGGCTGTCAGTGCACGTCATCCGCACATTTGACCCTGTGCGCATGCACTATTGTTGGCTTCCATGAGCGTTCACAATTCGAGCATGCGTATTCCAAATATTTAGAAATCCATCATAGAACTTGCCCATTCTCGCTTGTACAGAACACTGTAAAAATCGGTAATTGGCACATGCGCTGTTTCACTGAGCCTCGTGAACGCGCTTTAGGAAGACGTAGAAAGCGGGTGGGACCGCTCTCTACGTCAAACACAAGAAAAGCCGGAACTGGTGTGTGGGAGGAGTTAGAGATCGCATAGGTAGGGAGATAATGTAAAAATAAGAAAATTGTGAAAAAAAAAAAAAAAAAGTTAGCGATTAGATTAGAGTAATATTAAAGAATGCATTCCTGTATTTCATATGCTGAAACTTAACCTTTACTTTAAACCTCCTAAGAGAGCAGAGTTTTTTTCTGGTACCTGAAGCAATGTCAGTCGGTCAATCTCCAAGGAATGGAGTAAACCTGGAGCAGGATGATACAATTAAAAGATTTTTTATTTTATTTATTTTAAAGGTTTTTTTTTTTTTTTAATTTGAAATAGGATTTTTTTTTTTTTTTTTTTTTTTAAATAAAATGCTTTTTGAGGACAAATCTAGATAATTATAATCTAAAATGTTATTCATCCTGAAATATAGATTTGTTTTTAATTATATAGCTGTAATACTGTTAGATGACACACACGGCTATTGGTTTAGAGGTGGAAACATCACCTCATTGTAAAGATTAGCACTGTGCCATGGGCTACGGCAGAAACATAGTAATAGCACTTACATTTTTTATTTTTTTATTTTATTTTTTAAATTAAGTGATGACTTAAACTACAGTTTATTTTTCTCCTTCGAATAAAAGTAAAGCTAAAAAATTGATCAAATATGAATGATTAGCCTATATATCCGGAGATAGTTAAACTCCCAATAATTTCATTCAATTTCAATGATCTATCTAATGATATATAACCAAATCAGTAATTGTCTGATATAAAGAAATAAGGCACATTAAGACTCATTCTAAATCAATATCTTAAACAAGTACCCAAGTGTCAACACATTCAAGATGGAGAAAATGCAGACATTTTACCCTTTGTACAAAAAAAAAAAAAAAAAAAAAAGAGGGTAAATTTAAGACAGACTTAAAAGGATGTATACTTGCACATTCCTATTCACAAAGTTAATTTCCAATTTCTCGTTTGCTTTACCAGTTTGTAGAATTACCTTTTAGTTCAACTATTGCTCCCAGAAGTGCTGGGAGCTTTACTAGCTGTGCTTGGAACCAAGGTTATAGCAGCAGTGGCAACTTATTTGGGCAACATCTTGGTCCAGTTTCTCTCTTTACAATGAGAAGACATTGACACCAAGGTTAATTATTATCTTTGCATCCATGTGTGGAAGAAAAATATTCAAAAGAGTTTCTTAGACAAAAGTCTCCTTTCTAGCAGTATTCATAGATTCTATAGTCAAGCAGCTTTCTCTCATGGAGCAGCGCAGGATAAAGCTGCAGACAACTTATGCAAAGTTACGGGCTCTTTGGCATCCTTCAGTAGTTCGGTGCATGGCGGTAGTGGGCTTGAGATACCAGTTTGTCAGGATGGGGTGCAGTCTGAGTCTCAGAGAGCACAAGGATTCAAGATTACAAATCAACACTCTGGAACTCTGTGCTATTTTAAAGGCTCTATAGAGTTGGCATCTCCTCAAGCAGCAATCGTTTCTAAGATTGCAGTCAGACAACATTATGGCTGTGGCATAAATCAATTATCCGGGAGGAACTCAAAGTTCCTTAGTTATCAAGGTGGTGTTCCATTTTTTTGAGGTGGGTGGAAAGGAACCACTTAGGGCTGCAACTAACGATTATTTTCATAATCAATTAATCGGCCGATTATTTTTTCGATTAATCGACTAATTGGATTTTAAAAAAAAACAATAATTGTTTCCTATACTTTAAATAAAATCCACATACATACAGGCCCATTTATCAAGCTCCGTATGGAGCTTGAAGGGCCGTGTTTCTGGCGAGTCTTTAGACTCGCCAGAAAACATAATTTATGTAAGAACTTACCTGATAAATTCATTTCTTTCATATTAGCAAGAGTCCATGAGCTAGTGACGTATGGGATATACATTCCTACCAGGAGGGGCAAAGTTTCCCAAACCTCAAAATGCCTATAAATACACCCCTCACCACACCCACAATTCAGTTTAACGAATAGCCAAGAAGTGGGGTGATAAAAAAGTGCGAAAGCATATAAAATAAGGAATTGGAATAATTGTGCTTTATACAAAATCATAACCACCACAAAAAAAGGGCGGGCCTCATGGACTCTTGCTAATATGAAAGAAATGAATTTATCAGGTAAGTTCTTACATAAATTATGTTTTCTTTCATGTAATTAGCAAGAGTCCATGAGCTAGTGACGTATGGGATAATGACTACCCAAGATGTGGATCTTTCCACACAAGAGTCACTAGAGAGGGAGGGACAAAATAAAGACAGCCAATTCCTGCTGAAAATAATCCACACCCAAAATAAAGTTTAATGAAAAACATAAGCAGAAGATTCAAACTGAAACCGCTGCCTGAAGTACTTTTCTACCAAAAACTGCTTCAGAAGAAGAAAATACATCAAAATGGTAGAATTTAGTAAAAGTATGCAAAGAGGACCAAGTTGCTGCTTTGCAAATCTGATCAACCGAAGCTTCATTCCTAAACGCCCAGGAAGTAGAAACTGACCTAGTAGAATGAGCTGTAATTCTCTGAGGCGGAGTTTTACCCGACTCAACATAGGCAAGATGAATTAAAGATTTCAACCAAGATGCCAAAGAAATGGCAGAAGCTTTCTGGCCTTTTCTAGAACCGGAAAAGATAACAAATAGACTAGAAGTCTTTCGGAAAGATTTAGTAGCTTCAACATAATATTTCAAAGCTCTAACAACATCCAAAGAATGCAACGATTTCTCCTTAGAATTCTTAGGATTAGGACATAATGAAGGAACCACAATTTCTCTACTAATGTTGTTGGAATTCACAACTTTAGGTAAAAATTCAAAAGAAGTTCGCAACACCGCCTTATCCTGATGAAAAATCAGAAAAGGAGACTCACAAGAAAGAGCAGATAATTCAGAAACTCTTCTGGCAGAAGAGATGGCCAAAAGGAACAAAACTTTCCAAGAAAGTAATTGAATGTCCAATGAATGCATAGGTTCAAACGGAGGAGCTTGAAGAGCCCCTAGAACCAAATTCAAACTCCAAGGAGGAGAAATTGACTTAATGACAGGTTTTATACGAACCAAAGCTTGTACAAAACAATGAATATCAGGAAGAATAGCAATCTTTCTGTGAAAAAGAACAGAAAGAGCAGAGATTTGACCTTTCAAGGAACTTGCGGACAAACCCTTATCTAAACCATCCTGAAGAAACTGTAAAATTCTCGGTATTCTAAAAGAATGCCAAGAAAAATGATGAGAAAGACACCAAGAAATATAAGTCTTCCAGACTCTATAATATATCTCTCTAGATACAGATTTACGAGCCTGTAACATAGTATTAATCACAGAGTCAGAGAAACCTCTTTGACCAAGAATCAAGCGTTCAATCTCCATACCTTTAAATTTAAGGATTTCAGATCCTGATGGAAAAAAGGACCTTGTGACAGAAGGTCTGGTCTTAACGGAAGAGTCCACGGTTGGCAAGAGGCCATCCGGACAAGATCCGCATACCAAAACCTGTGAGGCCATGCCGGAGCTACCAACAGAACAAACGAGCATTCCTTCAGAATCTTGGAGATTACTCTTGGAAGAAGAACTAGAGGCGGAAAGATATAGGCAGGATGATACTTCCAAGGAAGTGATAATGCATCCACTGCCTCCGCCTGAGGATCCCGGGATCTGGACAGATACCTGGGAAGTTTCTTGTTTAGATGGGACGCCATCAGATCTATTTCTGGAAGTTCCCACATTTGAACAATCTGAAGAAAAACCTCTGGGTGAAGAGACCATTCGCCCGGATGCAACGTTTGGCGACTGAGATAATCCGCTTCCCAATTGTCTATACCTGGGATATGAACCGCAGAGATTAGACAGGAGCTGGATTCCGCCCAAACCAAAATTCGAGATACTTCTTTCATAGCCAGAGGACTGTGAGTCCCTCCTTGATGATTGATGTATGCCACAGTTGTGACATTGTCTGTCTGAAAACAAATGAACGATTCTCTCTTCAGCAGAGGCCAAGACTGAAGAGCTCTGAAAATTGCACGGAGTTCCAAAATATTGATCGGTAATCTCACCTCCTGAGATTCCCAAACTCCTTGTGCCGTCAGAGATCCCCACACAGCTCCCCAACCTGTGAGACTTGCATCTGATGAAATTACAGTCCAGGTCGGAAGCACAAAAGAAGCCCCCTGAATTAAACGATGGTGATCTGTCCACCATGTTAGAGAGTGTCGAACAAACGGTTTTAAAGATATTAATTGAGATATCTTTGTGTAATCCTTGCACCATTGATTCAGCATACAGAGCTGAAGAGGTCGCATGTGAAAACGAGCAAAGGGGATCGCGTCCGATGCAGCAGTCATAAGACCTAGAATTTCCATGCATAAGGCTACCGAAGGGAATGATTGTGACTGAAGGTTCCGACAAGCTGCAATCAATTTTAGACGTCTCTTGTCTGTTAAAGACAGAGTCATGGACACTGAATCCATCTGGAAACCCAGAAAGGTTACCCTTGTTTGAGGAATCAATGAACTTTTTGGTAAATTGATCCTCCAACCATGATCTTGAAGAAACAACACAAGTCGATTCGTATGAGATTCTGCTAAATGTAAAGACTGAGCAAGTACCAAGATATCGTCCAAATAAGGAAATACCACAATACCCTGTTCTCTGATTACAGACAGAAGGGCACCGAGAACCTTTGTAAAAATTCTTGGAGCTGTAGCTAGGCCAAACGGCAGAGCCACAAACTGGTAATGCTTGTCCAGAAAAGAGAATCTCAGGAACTGATAATGATCTGGATGAATCGGAATATGCAGATATGCATCCTGTAAATCTATTGTGGACATATAATTCCCTTGCTGAACAAAAGGCAAGATAGTCCTTACAGTTACCATTTTGAACGTTGGTATCCTTACATAACGATTCAATATTTTTAGATCCAGAACTGGTCTGAAGGAATTCTCCTTCTTTGGTACAATGAAGAGATTTGAATAAAACCCCATCCCCTGTTCCAGAACTGGAACTGGCATAATTACTCCAGTCAACTCTAGATCTGAAACACAATTCAGAAATGCTTGAGCTTTTACTGGATTTACTGGGACACGGGAAAGAAAAAATCTCTTTGCAGGAGGTCTCATCTTGAAACCAATTCTGTACCCTTCTGAAACAATGTTCTGAATCCAAAGATTGTGAACAGAATTGATCCAAATTTCCTTGAAAAAACGTAACCTGCCCCCTACCAGCTGAGCTGGAATGAGGGCCGCACCTTCATGTGGACTTAGAAGCAGGCTTTGCCTTTCTAGCTGGCTTGGATTTATTCCAGACTGGAGATGGTTTCCAAACTGAAACTGCTCCTGAGGATGAAGGATCAGGCTTTTGTTCTTTGTTGAAACGAAAGGAACGAAAACGATTATTAGCCCTGTTTTTACCTTTAGATTTTTTATCCTGTGGTAAAAAAGTTCCTTTCCCACCAGTAACAGTTGAAATAATAGAATCCAACTGAGAACCAAATAATTTGTTACCCTGGAAAGAAATAGAAAGTAGAGTTGATTTAGAAGCCATATCAGCATTCCAAGTTTTAAGCCATAAAGCTCTTCTAGCTAAAATAGCTAGAGACATAAACCTGACATCAACTCTGATAATATCAAAAATGGCATCACAGATAAAATTATTAGCATGCTGAAGAAGAATAATAATATCATGAGAATCATGATGTGTTACTTGTTGCGCTAAAGTTTCCAACCAAAAAGTTGAAGCTGCAGCAACATCAGCCAAAGATATAGCAGGTCTAAGAAGATTACCTGAACACAGATAAGCTTTTCTTAGAAAGGACTCAATTTTCCTATCTAAAGGATCCTTAAACGAAGTACCATCTGACGTAGGAATAGTAGTACGTTTAGCAAGGGTAGAAATAGCCCCATCAACTTTAGGGATTTTGTCCCAAAATTCTAATCTGTCAGACGGCACAGGATATAATTGCTTAAAACGTTTAGGAGTAAATGAATTACCCAATTTATCCCATTCTTTGGAAATTACTGCAGAAATAGCATTAGGAACAGGAAAAACTTCTGGAATAACCACAGGAGCTTTAAATACCTTATCCAAACGTTTAGAATTAGTATTAAGAGGACCAGAATCCTCTATTTCTAAAGCAATTAGTACTTCTTTATGTAAAGAACGAATAAATTCCATTTTAAATAAATATGAAGATTTATCAGCATCAACCTCTGAGACAGAATCCTCTGAACCAGAAGAGTCATCAGAATCAGAATGATGATGTTCATTTAAAAATTCATCTGTAGAGAGAAGTTTTAAAAGATTTTTTACGTTTACTAGAAGGAGAAATAACAGACATAGCCTTCTTTATGGATTCAGAAACAAAATCTCTTATGTTATCAGGAACATTCTGCACCTTAGATGTTGAAGGAACTGCAACAGGCAATGGTACTTTACTAAAGGAAATATTATCTGCATTAACAAGTTTGTCATGACAATCAATACAAACAACAGCCGGAGGAATAGCTACCAAAAGTTTACAGCAGATACACTTAGCTTTGGTAGATCCAGCACTAGACAGCGATTTTCCTGTAGTATCTTCTGACTCAGATGCAACGTGAGACATCTTGCAATATGTAAGAGAAAAAACAACATATAAAGCAAAATTGATCAAATTCCTTAAATGACAGTTTCAGGAATGGGAAAGAATGCCAAAGAACAAGCTTCTAGCAACCAGAAGCAATAAAAAATGAGACTTAAATAATGTGGAGACAAAAGCGACGCCCATATTTTTTAGCGCCAAATCAGACGCCCACATTATTTGGCGCCTAAATGCTTTTGGCGCCAAAAATGACGCCACATCCGGAACGCCGACATTTTTGGCGCAAAATAACGTCAAAAAAATGACGCAACTTCCGGCAACACGTATGACGCCGGAAACGGAAAAGAATTTTTGCGCCAAAAAAGTCTGCGCCAAGAATGACGCAATAAAATGAAGCATTTTCAGCCCCCGCGAGCCTAACAGCCCACAGGGAAAAAAGAGTCAATTTTTTGAAGGTAAGAAAAAAAAAATGATTAATTCAAATGCATTATCCCAAATATGAAACTGACTGTCTAAAAAATAAGGAAAGTTGAACATTCTGAGTCAAGGCAAATAAATGTTTGAATACATATATTTAGAACTTTATAAACAAAGTGCCCAACCATAGCTTAGAGTGTCACAGAAAATAAGATTTACTTACCCCAGGACACTCATCTACATGTTTGTAGAAAGCCAAACCAGTACTGAAACGAAAATCAGCAGAGGTAATGGTATATATAAGAGTATATCGTCGATCTGAAAAGGGAGGTAAGAGATGAATCTCTACGACCGATAACAGAGAACCTATGAAATAGACCCCGTAGAAGGAGATCACTGCATTCAAATAGGCAATACTCTCTTCACATCCCTCTGACATTCACTGCACGCTGAGAGGAAAACCGGGCTCCAACTTGCTGCGGAGCGCATATCAACGTAGAATCTAGCACAAACTTACTTCACCACCTCCATCGGAGGCAAAGTTTGTAAAACTGAATTGTGGGTGTGGTGAGGGGTGTATTTATAGGCATTTTGAGGTTTGGGAAACTTTGCCCCTCCTGGTAGGAATGTATATCCCATACGTCACTAGCTCATGGACTCTTGCTAATTACATGAAAGAAACACAATTTATGAAGCAGCGGTCTAAAGACCGCTGCTCCATAACCCTGTCCGCCTGCTCTGAGCAGGCGGACAGGAATCGCCGGAAATCAACCCGATCGAATATGATCGGGTTGATTGACACCTCCCTGCTGGCGGCCGCAAGTCAGCAGGGGGCGGCGTTGCACCAGCAGCTCTTGTGAGCTGCTGGTGCAATGTTAAATGCGGAGAGCGTATTGCTCTCCGCATTTAGCGGTGGTCTTGCAGACCTGATCCGCAAGACCTTTGATAAATTGGGGCCCGAGTGTTATAAATATAAACTTCAGACTAAAACTTTACATTAACACAACTGTTTGTCCAATTTTTAAGCAGCAGAGAACAGTTTTATAATTAAACAAAACAAAAACAAAACCTGCCTGAAAAGAGGTAGAACTAGAAAGAGACTATCACTGTTAATAACATTCTGTTATTCACTCTTTCAGAAACTTTGCATTGAAATGCAAAAATCTCAACATGTCCACATGCTTCTGGCTAAGGCTGGTTCTCTGTTTCCAGCTATATTTCCTGCAGCAGAGAAAAGGCACTCAAATAGTGTTGAGGTGCTTGAGATGTATAAGTAGGGTTTTGCCAATTTCACCAAAGTGGGATATTTATCTTTGTTAGCTCTTCACCAATGCAAAGGGGTTTTCACCTTGGCAAGGGGCCTCTCAATAAAGTAATCCTTGACTTCAATTCTTACATAAAAAAATATCTATATGCAATGGTAAATAACCAGCTATAAGGTTAGGGGAAATATCTAGTCCGCTCTAAACATAACAGATATATACATATAGGTTGAATCTGGTACATATTATCACAATATATTAAATATAAAAAAACAAAAACAAATCAAACACGCTAAGGACTGTATATCAATAACAGGACAAAGCCTTACACATTTATTTTTACAGTACATATAATGAGCAATAACAAGCAATACGCTAATAATTGTGCAAACAGATAATAGTGCACATCAATTTAAATAACTCCCTTCAGTCTAGGGGCTAGGTGTAAATAAGCTCAGCACTATATTATGCAAAGCATAGTTCCAAATCACCTGATTTAATATAAACAATCCAAATGATGACTATTATATCTGGGTTGCACATAAGCCTGGGGTAGTTGTAAACGTATACTGTCCTGAAAAAGTGAAAAGTAGATGTCTGTAGATGTCCTTTAGGCTAAGGACATAACCATAAAACACAATACCATATGCATGAGTTCATTGGAGTGAAGCAGCTGGTGTTGTGCACAGACCAACTATTTGCAAACCAACTAATCGATTAATCGATTATGAGATTCGTTGACAACTATTTTCATAATCGATTATGACGATTAGTTGTTGCAGCTCTAGAACCACTGTACAATTTCAGCAACTCATTTCCCAAAAATAAACAGTTGGGAAGCAGGTTCTCTCGACCGTCAGGTTCCCCCATCCAGGGGAATGTACACTGAAGCAGGAGAGGTTTAATCAAAAAGTGAGACAGTGGGGTCTCTCGGAAATAGACCCAATGGATTCTCTCCCAAATCACTTTCAAGATATTGTACCAGGATCCACTAGCAGAACTTATAGATGCTCTAGTAGTTCCCTGGTCATTCTGTCTAATGTACATCTTTCCACCATTTGTGTTGGTATCCAGATTGATACATGTCTAAATCATGAAGGGAAAAAAAAAAAAAAAAAAAAAAAGGGGGTTTTATGCAACTAAAACACACATTCCACAGGGAATTTGTATATATTTTTTTAGTGCTGGACAATAACTTAGATGCCTAGTGCAATGTTAAAGGGACAGTTTTCTCCAGAATTGTTATCGTTTAAAAAGAAAGATTATCCCTTTATTACCCATTCCCCAATTTTGCATACCCAACACATACATATATATACATATATACATATATATATATACATATACACATATATATATACACATACACATACACATATAAATGATTCCAAGCACTCACTGGACATCGGACAACAAATACAGATTTATTAGGGTTCCTAATAAATCTGTATTTGTTGTCAGAAGTCCAGTGAGTGCTTGGAATCATTTGCTACTACAGTACATACTTTTTGAGAGCACCCTGGCAGTTGTGGAGAGGTGGTGAGAGTGGATAGATGGATAGATAGATAGATAGATAGATAGATAGATAACATAATTTATGCTTACCTGATAAATTCCTTTCTTCTGTAGTGTGATCAGTCCACGGGTCATCATTACTTCTGGGATATTACTCCTCCCCAACAGGAAGTGCAAGAGGATTCACCCAGCAGAGCTGCATATAGCTCCTCCCCTCTACGTCACCCCCAGTCATTCGACCAAGGACCAACGAGAAAGGAGAAACCAAGGGTGTAGTGGTGACTGGAGTATAATTTAAAAAATAACTGCCTGCCTTAAAAACAGGGCGGGCCGTGGACTGATCACACTACAGAAGAAAGGAATTTATCAGCATAAATTATGTTTTCTTCTGTTAAGTGTGATCAGTCCACGGGTCATCATTACTTCTGGGATACCAATACCAAAGCAAAAGTACACGGATGACGGGAGGGATAGCCAGGCTCTTTATACAGAAGGAACCACTGCCTGAAGAACCTTTCTCCCAAAAATAGCCTCCGAGGAAGCAAAAGTGTCAAATTTGGAAAATTTGGAAAAAGTATGAAGCGAAGACCAAGTTGCAGCCTTGCAAATCTGTTCAACAGAGGCCTCATTCTTGAAGGCCCAAGTGGAAGCCACAGCTCTAGTAGAATGAGCTGTAATCCTTTCAGGAGGCTGCTGTCCAGCAGTCTCATAAGCTAAACGTATTATACTACGAAGCCAAAAGGAAAGAGAGGTAGCAGAAGCCTTTTGACCTCTCCTCTGACCAGAGTACACGACAAACAGAGAAGATGTTTGTCGAAATTCCTTAGTTGCCTGTAAGTAAAATTTTAGGGCACGAACTACGTCCAGATTGGGTAGTAGACGTTCCTTCTTCGAAGAAGGATTTGGGCACAAAGAAGGAACAACAATCTCTTGATTGATATTCCTGTTAGTGACTACTTTAGGTAAGAACCCAGGTTTAGTACGCAGAACTACCTTATCCGAATGAAAAATCAAATAAGGAGAATCACAATGTAAGGCTGATAACTCAGAGACTCTTTGAGCCGAGGAAATAGCCATTAAAAATAGAACTTTCCAAGATAACAACTTTATATCAATGGAATGGAGGGGTTCAAACGGAACGCCCTGTAAAACGTTAAGAACAAGGTTTAAACTCCATGGAGGAGCAACAGTTTTAAACACAGGCTTAATCCTCGCCAAAGCCTGACAAAAAGCCTGAACGTCTGGCACTTCTGACAGACGTTTGTGTAACAGAATAGACAGAGCTGAGATCTGTCCCTTTAATGAACTAGCGGATAAACCCTTTTCTAAACCTTCTTGTAGAAAGGACAATATCCTAGGAATCCTAACCTTACTCCAAGAGTAACCTTTGGATTCACACCAATATTAGGTATTTACGCCATATCTTATGGTAAATCTTTCTGGTAACAGGCTTCCTAGACTGTATTAAGGTGTCAATAACTGACTCAGAAAACCCACGTCTTGATAAAATCAAACGTTCAATTTCCAAGCAGTCAGCTTCAGAGAAGTTAGATTTTGATGTTTGAAAGGACCCTGTATCAGGAGATCCTGTTTCAGAGGTAGAGACCAAGGTGGACAGGATGACATGTCCACCAGGTCTGCATACCAAGTCCTGCGTGGCCATGCAGGTGCTATTAGAATCACTGATGCTCTCTCCTGTTTGATTCTGGCAATCAATCGAGGAAGCATCGGGAAGGGTGGAAACACATAAGCCATCGTGAAGTCCCAAGGTGCTGTCAGGGCATCTATTAGAACTGCTCCTGGATCCCTGGATCTGGACCCGTAACGAGGAAGCTTAGCGTTCTGTCGAGACGCCATGAGATCTATCTCTGGTTTGCCCCAACGTCGAAGTATTTGGGCAAAGACCTCCGGATGAAGTTCCCACTCCCCCGGATGAAAAGTCTGACGACTTAAGAAATCCGCCTCCCAGTTCTCCACTCCCGGGATGTGGATTGCTGACAGGTGGCAAGAGTGAGACTCTGCCCAGCGAATTATCTTTGATACTTCCATCATTGCTAGGGAGCTCCTTGTCCCTCCCTGATGGTTGATGTAAGCTACAGTCGTGATGTTGTCCGACTGAAACCTGATGAACCCCCGAGTTGTCAACTGGGGCCAAGCCAGGAGGGCATTGAGAACTGCTCTCAATTCCAGAATGTTTATTGGCAGGAGACTCTCCTCCTGACTCCATTGTCCCTGAGCCTTCAGAGAATTCCAGACGGCACCCCAACCTAGAAGGCTGGCGTCTGTTGTTACAATTGTCCAGTCTGGTCTGCTGAATGGCATCCCCCTGGACAGATGTGGCCGAGAAAGCCACCATAGAAGAGAATTTCTGGTCTCTTGATCCAGATTCAGAGAAGGGGACAAGTCTGAGTAATCCCCATTCCACTGACTTAGCATGCATAGTTGCAGTGGTCTGAGGTGTAAGCGAGCAAATGGCACTATGTCCATTGCCGCTACCATTAAGCCGATTACCTCCATGCATTGAGCCACTGACGGGTGTTGAATGGAATGAAGGGTGCGGCAAGCACTTTGAAGTCTTGTTAACCTGTCCTCTGTCAGGTAAATCTTCATTTCTACAGAATCTATAAGAGTCCCCAGGAAGGGAACTCTTGTGAGTGGAACGAGTGAACTTTTCTTTTCGTTCACCTTGCATCCATGTGACCTTAGAAAAGCCAGTACTAACTCTGTATGAGACTTGGCAGTTTGAAAGCTTGAAGCTTGTATCAGAATGTCGTCTAGGTACGGAGCTACCGAAATTCCCCGCGGTCTTAGTACCGCCAGAAGAGCACCTAGAACCTTTGTGAAGATTCTTGGAGCTGTAGCCAATCCGAATGGAAGAGCTACAAACTGGTAATGCCTGTCTAGAAAGGCAAACCTTAGATACCGGTAATGATCTTTGTGAATCGGTATGTGAAGGTAAGCATCCTTTAAATCCACTGTGGTCATGTACTGACCTTCTTGGATCATGGGTAAAATTGTCCGAATAGTCTCCATTTTGAATGATGGAACTCTTAGGAATTTGTTTAGGATCTTTAAGTCCAGGATTGGTCTGAAAGTTCCCTCTTTTTTGGGAACCACAAACAGATTTGAGTAAAACCCCTGTCCCTGTTCCGACCGTGGAACTGGATGGATTACTCCCATTAACAATAGTTCTTGTATGCAGCGTAGAAACGCTTCTTTCTTTGTTTGGTTTGTTGACAACCTTGACAGATGAAATCTCTCTCTTGGAGGAGAGTATTTGAAGTCCAGAAGGTATCCCTGAGATATTATCTCTAGCGCCCAGGGATCCTGGACATCTCTTGCCCAAGCCTGGGCGAAGAGAGAAAGTCTGCCCCCCACTAGATCCGATCCCGGATCGGGGGCCCTCAATTCATGCTGTTTTAGGGGCAGCAGCAGGTTTCCTGGCCTGCTTGCCCTTGTTCCAGGACTGGTTAGGTCTCCAGCCTTGTCTGTAGCGAGTACCAGATCCTTCTTGCTTTGGAGCAGTGGAAGTTGATGCTGCTCCTGCTTTGAAATTCCGAAAGGAACGAAAATTAGACTGTCTAGCCTTAGGTTTGGCTTTGTCTTGAGGCAGGGCGTGGCCCTTACCTCCTGTAATGTCAGCGATAATTTCTTTCAAACCGGGCCCAAATAAGGTCTGTCCCTTGAAAGGTATATTAAGTAATTTGGACTTAGAAGTTACATCAGCTGACCAGGATTTTAGCCACAGTGCTCTACGCGCCTGAATGGCGAATCCGGAATTCTTAGCCGTAAGTTTAGTTAAATGTACTACGGCTTCCGAAATTAATGAATTAGCTAGCTTAAGTATTCTAAGCCTGTCCGAAATGTCGTCCAGCGTAGCTGAACTAAGGTTCTCTTCTAGAGACTCAATCCAGAATGCCGCTGCAGCCGTGACCGGCGCAATGCATGCAAGGGGTTGCAATATAAAACCTTGTTGAACTAACATTTTCTTAAGGTAACCCTCTAACTTTTTATCCATTGGATCTGAAAAGGCACAGCTATCCTCTACCGGGATAGTGGTACGCTTAGCTAAAGTAGAAACTGCTCCCTCCACCTTAGGGACCGTTTGCCATAAGTCCCGTGTGGCGGTGTCTATTGGAAACATCTTTCTAAATATCGGAGGGGGTGAGAACGGCACACCGGGTCTATCCCACTCCTTAGTAATAATTTCAGTTAGTCTCTTAGGTATAGGAAAAACGTCAGTACTTGTTGGTACAGCAAAATATTTATCCAACCTACACATTTTCTCTGGTATTGCAACTGTGTTACAATCATTCAGGGCCGCTAACACCTCCCCTAGTAATACACGGAGGTTTTCCAGCTTAAATTTAAAATTTGAAATATCTGAATCCAATCTGTTTGGATCAGAACCGTCAGCCGCAGAATGAAGCTCTCCGTCCTCATGTTCTGCAAGTTGTGACGCAGTATCTGACATGGCCCTAGCATTATCAGCGCACTCTGTTCTCACCCCAGAGTGATCACGCTTGCCTCTTAGTTCTGGTAATTTAGCCAAAACCTCAGTCATAACAGTAGCCATATCTTGTAATGTTATTTGTAATGGCCGCCCAGATGTACTGGGCGCCACCATATCGCGCACCTCCCGAGCGGGAGATGCAGGTACTGTCACGTGAGGCGAGTTAGTCGGCATAACTCTCCCCTCGTTGTTTGGTGAAATTTGTTCAATTTGTACAGATTGACTTTTATTTAAAGTAGCATCAATACAGTTAGTACATAAATTTCTATTGGGCTCCACTTTGGCGTTGGCACAAATAGTACAGGTCTCATCCTCTGAATCAGACATGTTTAACACACTAGCAAATAAACTTGCAACTTGGAAATATTATTCAAGTAAAACACAATGAAAAAACGTACTGTGCTTTAAGAAGCACTGAAAGATATATAACAGTTGAAATCAATAAACTTTGAAAAACAAAACACAATTTAGCAAAGGTTTGTTCCCATTAGCAAAGAAAAACTAACCCTGATGGCATAAAAAAGTTAAAGAATAAACGTTTTTTATCACAGTCAACTATAATCTCACAGCTCTGTTAGATTACTTCCCTCAAACAAGCTTTGAAGACCCCTGAGTTCTGTAGAGATAAACCGGAACATGCAGGAAAAAACAATGAGCTTCTGACTGAAATTTTTGATGCGTAGCAAAAGCGCCAAAAAAAGGTCCCTCCCCCTTACACACAACAGTGAGAGAGATCAGTAAACTGTCATAATTAGATCAAGCAACTGCCAAGTGGAAAAATAGTGCCCAAACATTTTATTCACCCAGTACCTCAGAAAATGAAAACGATTTTACATTCCAGCAAAAACGTTTAACATAAATTAAGAGTTATTAAAAAACCTGTTGCTTTGCAATTAGGCTAAAGTCTTATATACACAGTGTAATTCCAGTGAAGTACCATTCCCCAGAATACTCAAATGTTAAATATACATATATGATATGTCGGTATGGCAGGATTTTCTCATCAATTCCATTGTCAGAAAATAAAAACTGCTACATACCTCTTTGCAGATTAAACTGCCCGCTGTCCCCTGATCTGAAGTTTACCTCTCCTCAGATGGCCGAGAAACAGCAATATGATCTTAACAACTCCGGCTAAAATCATAGTAAAAACTCTGGTAGATTCTTCTTCAAACTCCACCAGAGAAGGAATAACACACTCCGGTGCTATTAAAAAATAACAAACTTTTGATTGAAGAAATAAAACTAAATAAAATCACCATAGTCCTCTCACACATCCTATCTAGTCGTTGGGTGCAAGAGAATGACTGGGGGTGACGTAGAGGGGAGGAGCTATATGCAGCTCTGCTGGGTGAATCCTCTTGCACTTCCTGTTGGGGAGGAGTAATATCCCAGAAGTAATGATGACCCGTGGACTGATCACACTTAACAGAAGAAAGATAGATACACACACACACACAAGCAGTCACAGTACAAATTAAAGGAATGCCAGTTTTATATACATATATGCATACACACAGAATGGAAAACTTGCAAAAAAGGAAGAAAAAAAATCTGCACATTGCACTACAAATATAAATCAGTAATAAACCATTCCTGGTGAGTATGTTCATCTTATTTCCCTTGATTGAGACCAACAGAAGGCACAGTGTACTGTAAAATTGTTTCAAGTAACTTGTTATACCTGCTGCAGAACTTGAAATGTTCATTTATGTTTATTTTGTATATGAAATAGATGTTTCTTATAATTGAAACTGAAATCCAATCAAATGGGCTGAGCTCACAGGATGGCAGACAAAAACTGTGTTGAACACACAGACTCATATTTAAGACAAAATAATTTTAGTAGCATACCCCCACTGGGAGTTTGATTTCTTCTAAGCATTCTTGTTTACATAGCTTTTCTGTGTACTTTGAAGTACTGACTGAAATTGTCAGTATATAGATGGGGAAAAACGCAAAACTAACCATTTCAAAATGATAAAGTGAAAGTCAACGGGTGCTTTTGTAAACAATTTGACACACTTCAGCACCAAGGCAGAACATGATGTGATCTAAGAGGTCATCACAGAAAATGTATCATGTCTGTAGAAACAACAGGACACAAGCGAGAACTGTTAACACTTTCGCTTTGCAGTGCTACCCTGCATCAGGCTCTTCATACAGCACTGTGCTCCGGCTGCACTGTGTGTCAACACTGATTGGTGACTGGCTCTCAGGGATTTATTCAAAATTGCTTTATTCAGGGGCGGAGCCAGCTATCTATGGAGCGGTCGCATAATTGAGCTGCTCCTCATATACAAGAGGCAAATTTACCTCAATTTCATCAAAATAAGGGAGATGGACAAGCATAGCGACAGCACAACTACCCACGATCATTATGCTCTTGAGTGGAACCGTGCAGGGCGTTTCTGGCTTACTCTGAGATCATGGTCGGTCCTTGCTCAGTTTGCAGAGATTGACAGACGCCATCTTGGAACAGTGGCGTGGTGTGTTTGCTAAATCCCCTCAGGCCCTGTTAAAGCCATTCTACTCATTTTGTCTCTATCTAAGTAAGAGAGAGACCCTGCCTGAGTAGCCAGCAGCCGAAGCCCTATATTAAAATAAGAGGGAGGATTCAACTAGCCCACAAAGTGCCACAACTTTGTCCGTATGGGAAAAACAAAAACTCATAGCATAAAAGGAACGTAGCCTACTCCCTAAGTACTGACCTTAGACGACTGGGAGTCACGTCTTCAAGTTTTTGATGGTAATTTCACCGATCTAAAGAGTCTACTCAAAGAGACCTTCGCAAACTTACTTGCGCAAGTACACAAGTCGTCAATGGAGACAGTGACACATCCAGGGGCCTTTGTAGAGCAGGACCAGCTTCAGTTACATTCGGCAGCTCTGATTACACAATATCTGACTATTTGCCTTCAGACTACCTGACGAAACCACTGTGCGATCGGAACCTTACATCTACTTGCCAGCAGACTTCGCCCTCAGACCTTCTAATATGGTTTGATTTAACGGCCACTCTTGCTTGCCATGTGGGGGAATACTACTAATCTCCATATGAAAAGTTCACGATAACTCAAAAGCAGGCATAGGTTAACAATTGCAAGATTTTCTTATACTAGCTAAAGAGGATCCCTTGTTTATTCTTTTATTCTGACTATGTTATTTCATATGGCTAAACTTCTAATGCTTGGTGGCATAGAGGAATTTGTTATAGCTGACAAAGAGGCTATGAGTTTTTGTTCACATATTACTGTTCCAATTTTGTTTACTATTGTTCTGAGCCCAATCAAAGTATGCAGATACCTCTAATCCTACAACATGAGGTCCCCCTATATGATAGCTCAATATGGTCTGTTTTCTGGTGGAGCTCTCCCAACTCTGAAACTATCAGAGTGCACCATTCTTCTGAGAGTCAAGATATGTAAGGCAGAGGTTGGCTAACTTTATACCACCAACTGCTCTATTTCACTACCATTTAGGCTGAGAGACTGGAATAGGACTAAATATCTATGGGCGATTTGTATCCCCCAGTTTAATGTTTTAACACTACTTTTATGGTATTTATTTAGGGGGAAAATACTTACATGATGCCTATCAGCTGAACTTAAGATATAGCTCCCTGTTTTATACTAGAACACCCTTTGTCATAGAGCCTAATTGGGGACCCAGTTCAGTTACCATGTTATAATTTAGTTTCGTAATACACCTAAAAATGTCTATTAGGTTGAAATGTTCATCATGATACAGCCTCCAGCACCATATACCCCTTTGCAGGGAATATGAATAGACCGGTCTGGTCGCCAATGGCGACCTAAATTTCTTGCGGGCAAGTAAAATTTTTAAGTTACCAGACCGAGCGGCGAACTGGGATATAAGAAGCAATAATAAAAAATGTCAAATTGCCTTTCACATATGCGCACACACGAGAAAGGAGGGTAGAAAGGGGAGGTTCTTTCTGTTAAATGCATTCAAAGACCTCCACTTATCTCCATGGCTCTTGGTCTCTTCTTTGTCAGTTGCTACTTCCCACCCCTAGAGTTGTCTGCGCAGGAAGACATCCTGCTAGAGCGGTGAGTGTGTTAATTCTCTGTGTATGAATGAAGTATGGGTTAAAGTGACTATATAGTTATGGTAGGCAGCTTGCTCACGTACATTATGCTGACTTACTCCAGGGTCCTCTGCAGTACTTCAGCACAATGTACACGATCAAGCTGCCTACCATAACAATATAGGGCAGTGCCCAATTTCTCTGGATGCTATTAATGCTCAAAAAACTGACTTTACCAATTAGTAGAGAACATACCATCTCCATGCACCCAGTCAAATCTGCTAGCGCAGCACTGCAGTTGCGCTAGTAGTTGAAAGGCAGCTGGGCAGAAAGGAAAAAAAAAAAAAAAAAAAAAGTATTTTTAAAATGCTTGTTATGTCACTGTTCATTGTCCAGCTAAACGTAGTACTGCTCACAGTGCTGAAGGGTTAGTCAATCATAAACCCTCCACATATGCTGAAGTAAAAAAAAAAAAAAAAAAAAAAAAAAAAGCTCAATTATATCTTTGTTTTCCTTAGGGGGGAAAAATCAAGACGTACATACAGTATTACAAAGATAATATCCCTGTTTTTTTTTTTATCCCTATTTTCTAAAGTTAAAGTCTTTTATTAAGTCCCAAATATTAAGCAGCTTGCAGGGCATTCAAATTGGGACCTCTGTCTGCAATGCTTTGTGGGATTACAATAACACTATTTATATTGCCTTTTTACGATAGATAGATAGATAGATATATATATATATATATACACACACTAAATGCAGATACGCACGGGCGACTAAAGTTTCTTGCGGGCTGGTAAGTTTTGTCATTTTTGGGTATTCATAGGCCCTGCCTTTGTGATAGTTTTTTGCTCAAGAGTAATAGTGTCTGGCACCCCCCCCCCCCCCCACTTGCGGGTTAGCTTTACACACCACATACAATTTCTTTGAATGCTCCTTGTCATAATAGCTAGTATCTCACACATTTAAGATTGCAAGCCTGAGAAATGGGGAATCATATTATAGTTTAAGAGTGTAACAAATGGCCCTTTGTGTGATCCCTATCAATTCCTGGATGCACTCAGTCTCACTTAAAAATATATCTTTATATATGGCAGATTTTGAAAGATTAATATTTAGCACAACCCTAGTTAGTCATTACAACACACTATAACTTTCTATTCAACTCATCCTAGGAATTGTTTGTCCTTTTTTCAGATACATCCTATTTTACTTTTATTAAGGGCCCTAAGAATCTATCCTTACCAGGGACACGAAAGGGAAAGAGTATTGTAAATATTAGCCATAATTTATTCTAACTAATGGTTGCATGCCTCTACATTTAGTAGGACACATTACAATGTGTGTAGCCCATGCCAGGAAACAGCTATCCACTTTCATTGTAAAGGATTCAACTCCTACCCCTAGTCAATATTTTTCATAAGCTACGCTTTTGTTAATCTGAATTTGTTTCACATTCATTCCACTAGGGTAATTCTTAGAGGACCTTATCCAACAGCTGAGAAAGTAATTGTAAGGGTTCCTTTGAGTCTCTCACATCCATTATGGTATTTCTATACATTGTCATCTGTTTATTAGTTCATTGTTTATAATGTATGTTAAGGGTGACACGAAATTGATATTTCAGCCGTTATGTAACAATAGAAAAGTATTCTTAAAGGGACATTATACACTCATTTTTTCTTTGCATAAATGTTTTGCAGATCTATTTATATAGCCCATAATGTTTTGTTTTTAAATATCATTGCTATGATTTTCAGACTCCTAACCAAGCCCCAAGGTTTTAGGAGAATACCGTCAGCTACCTTCTCCAGCTTGCTCCTGTTTCTGTAAAGGGTCTTTTCATATGCAAAAGAAGGGGGAGTGTCTTATTTCCCACTTGCAGTGGACTTTCCAGCTACCTTTTCAACAGAGCTAAACTGAGAGCTTCTAAGTAAGTTTTTAAACAGTTTTATACTGGGTTTTTATATCAGTATCTGTGCATCTTATTTTTTATAGTAGTGTCTATTACATGCAGTTATATTAAAAATTGGTGTATACTGTCCCTTTAAGCTAAGCTCTCAGCTACTATAGTTCAATAATACCTAAAGTATAGTCTCATGGGGGCTATTCCCTGATTAACATACCCCCTTCTACGCCATGTCCTATGTGACGAGGTTGATATTAGCACAACAATTTCATATTACCTCAAGCAGCAACCTACTATGTATCTTCTTAATCCCTAACTAAAGAAAGCCTTTAACACCTAACATCTTACGGCATATAGCGTCGTTTTGGCTCCCATAAGGTCTATCATTACGACCCACTCCCTCAACTTCACCTTCCCCCCTCATACAAAGCGGCTCTTGCCCACTGATCTACCCTATTCCCCACCCAAACCATATTACTACCCATCCAAACCTGTAGGTGTGTCTGCCATCTAATTAATCCTCTGCCTCCCACCCACTAAAGGTGATTCACTAAATTAAGCTACTGAACCCCCTACATGTCACATGCATTGTTCTAGGCTTGCCAACCATTGGCATCTACACCATATTAAGATCTACAACATTAAGTAGAATTTGGTTTATTGAAAAAGAGTTTCCAAATTGTGATACCCAGTTTATATGCTTGTGACTTGCCTAAAGCTCTCGTTAGATAATACGGAATACTACTTGATAAAGTGACTGTTGTTGTCGCTTCCCAATGAGTGACGTGATGATGTATTTTTGTTATGTAAACTGGTATCTCATTGTTACATTATTTTTCAACCTCAAAAAATATTAAAAGAACAAAAAATTGCTTTATTCAGTTTATCCAGTAAATAAACACATTGCTGTTGAGCTACTGCTTTAGTGTAACTGCCTAATTTAAATGGGATAAGAAACCCAAAAATGTTCTTTCATGATTTGGATAAAACATACAATTTTACAAAACTTTCCAATTTACTTCTATTATCAAATTTAGAAAGTGATGTGATTGTAGGCACCTAGGCGTACAATAGGATGCGTTAAATAGGGGAAAATACAAAGTGTCTAACCTATATGTGGACGTGCACAAAAAGTGAGTATACGTGCTATATAACGTTATCTAATATAGCCAGGCCGGGGTCATCCAACAACAGTTAGAAGGTGTTGGCATTGAAATATCAAACTATTATAAAAAAGAGAGAGATATATATGTATATATAAAAAATCGTGTGAGACTGAAAAATAAATGAGCAAATAAGTGTAAAAAATATATATGCAAAAACCGTGTGATCTTCTTAAAGGGACAGTTCACCCAAATATTTTCTCCCATTTATTTTGTTCCCAATGTTCCATTTTACCTGCTGGAGTGTATTAAATTGTTTACGAGTTGCTCCTTTACCCCTATTTTGCCTCTTGAAATAGCTGATTTAGCTTGTGTTTTCCCAACCTATACTGAAAGTTTTGATACTGGAGTCTAAGCTATTGAATAGCCTAAGTAAACACAGCCAGCAGAAGAAATTAAACTCACAGTGGGGTGCAGGATAGTTAAGTAATAAAATGATAATTTTCCATTGTTCTCTCTATGTACTGAGCTTTAGTTTTCCAGACAAATATAAGATAAGGAAGCAAGTGTGTGTACACAAAGTGATAACATAATGAGATATATTACCTGAAGCTCAACCCATTGTAATAGGTAGTGGTTTAAAAGCACAAAACCAGCAACTTCATATACACAAAAAAAACTGAAAATGCTATTTCTCATACATTTTATACTCTGCAGCTGATATAACAAGTAATTGAAAATACATTAATATAAAAATAATTTTACAGTGTACTATCCCTTTAACTGTGTATCGGATATATAAAAATTTGATTAACCCAATATAGTGGTCTAACAATTAATACAAACATAAAGGGTATAATAATGCATATAAAATAGTTTTAAAAAAAATACCAAACAAAAAAAAAAGAATAAAATGAAGACAATATATCAAAGTCCAAAGTACCCTTTATATGTGATACACAAAGGGTACTCCCAAATAAAGTCCAGAACAAATATATGTATAGGTGTGTAAAAAAGTCTGATGTGGGATCACCAAAAAAAATGATCAGAGAAGGGTGGGCAGCTACTCTTCGGCACTGATGGTCAGTCAGGTAATCTAGAAATGGAGACAGGGAGAAAGAGAGCGCCTCATGGTGCAATATCGTAAATACAGAATTGGAACCCAAATGGATCACTAGTCAGTAGTGCCAACTCTTTTGTGAGTAATATTTCAATGCTGTGATCCATTTGGGTTCCAATTCTATATTTACGATATTACACCATGAGGCGCTCTCTCTGTCTCTATTATCAAATTTGCTTAAAGGGACAGTATACACTCATTTTCATATAACTGCATGTAATAGACACTACTATAAAGAATAAGATGCACAGATACTGTTATAAAAATCCAGTATAAAACTATTTAAAAACTTACTTAGAAGCTGTCAGTTTGGCTCTGTTGAAAAGGTAGCTGGAAAGCCCACTGCAAGTTGCAAATAAGACACCCCCCCCCTCCCCCTTCTTTTGCATATGAAAAGACCCTTTATACAAACAGCAGCAAGCTGGAGAAGGTAGCTGACCGTATTCACATAAAACTTTGGGGCTTGGTTAGGAGTCTGAAAATCAGAGCAATGTTATTTAAAAATAAGCAAAACTATACATTTATTTTTAAAAAAAAAAACTTTATGGGCTATATAAATAGATCATCTACACAACATTTATGCAAAGAAAAAATGAGTGTATAATGTCCCTTTAATTATTTTGTATGTGTTGAAAGAGCAGTAAGGCACTACTGGTTGCTCCAATCACAAGAGACAAATGTGTGAAAGCAGATATTTCCAACTAGTGTAGGATCTGTGTGTATTCTTTTACAAAGGATACCAAGGAAACAAGTATGTTTGAAAAAAAGTTAATTTAAGCGTCTTAAAATTACATGCTATCTGAATCATGCAGGTTTCGTTTTGACTTTCCTATCCCTTTAATTTCAAAATGACATGCAGAAAAAAATCTCCACTAAAACAAACAAAGTGAAAAAAGGCCTGCCTATGGGGACTTCAGCATGTAAATTACATCACTTGAAAAAAATAAAGTGGGGGGGGATCACAGTACACAATCCCTTTCAAAAAGTCATTGTAAAAATGGCATGCATACCTTACAGCATGACATTTTACCAATTGCAACACTGCAAAGCTGTGCGTTTACACCTGCATATGAATTAAAGGGGTGGTAAACTATACCCTTTTTAAAATCAGATCTGGAATGTTAGTGAAGTGTGCGGTGGAGCACAGGGTATTTTAAATCTATATTAAAATGTAAGTTGAGGCGCATCTTCATTACAACTGATGAATTAAACTCCATCTAAAATATCACTACCTTTATAGATCTGTTTTAATAAAAGGGGAGAGTTTACCAACACGTTAAACCCTTCCTGGGGTTGGGATGTTCCATGCCGTCCTAATCGTGCTAGGCTTTAGCACCGTTAGGACTAGGTTTAGTTTTAACTTAGAATACCAAGAGAACAAAGCAAAATATGATAAAAGCAAATTAGAAAGTTGATTAAAATTGCAAATTCTATTCGAATCATAAAAGTTTCGTTTTGACTAGACTGGCCCTTTAAGTAAAGTAGCACTCAGGTCCCAAACTGGAACTCCAGCTGATCCAATGTGCTGCTGATTTTTGTAAACACTAAATTGAAGCATCACTAGTGATAAAAAAAACCCCACTAAAAAACAAAGCTCTAACAAACATTTTATTTCTTCACGATAATGGCAATCTTTAGTAATTTGCGTTAGGTTATAGAGTTTATATTCAGGCCCGTATACAAAACACATTTAACCTTAAAAATGCTTGACTGCCTTCAGTCAACGTGCTCATCAACAAAAGTGTTACTATGTCACAAATACCAACGTTTTTGCTAGTTATGGCCACTCGATGTTTTATAATAAACAAATTCACATAAAAACAAACTGCAGCACTATCTTATTTAATGACAACCTTAAAAACGTTTCTCTCAATACTTGTGACATTCGGCTGCATAGGCACAATCTCCTCTCATTAACCAATCCGCCCATAATGCATACATAACCCGCACCGCAATAGCCGCATTTATATTTATGTGGCGTCCATTTCAATATGTAGATACACCAAACCTAAGCTGCAGCTCTCGCCATCTTGAGGCCTGTAACTGCATAGGCTGGCCCCGCCTCCCGAAAATACAGATTAGACAGTATTTTACCTGCTTAAGTCTTGACATGAGAGCGTGCTTTACCCCAGTCACGTCCAAATTCCTTCGCTGTAACTCGTGTTTAATGTCTATCACACGTAAATCAGCCAGTCTCCTTTTCTCGGTTATACTAGCTAACGCCATTACCATCCAGCGCACTCCGAGTAGTGTCGCGTCACGCGACACAGCCTTCAGCGGCAATACCCGGATGCATTGCTTATACCAAACGCGTCTATAAATAGGCACTTGACAGACAAGCCTCCTACTTGCACACAGGTGTATAGACTAAATTCTACCAGAGCACGTACCCCCAGTGTCACACAAGCTGTCTCTCTTTTAGAAAGCAAACAATGCCTGCTTTATGCATACTACAAATGATGATAAACAATACTGATAAACCAAAGCGCGAGTTCTAGTACACGTGTACATTCATATCTAAATATAAAACAGAATCCTGTACAAACACATTACCTGCTTGCGATCTCACAGATAATTTAAAATACACGTGCCAAGGAAAATTATATATGAACATATCCGTTATGTAATTGAGAGAGAGAGAAAAAAGTCCCACTGGAGGTCAATGATTGTCACGAAGAAATAAAAACATTTATTTTCAGCACAAAATCATCAATACAAATAATATTTTAAACTGACTTTTAAAGCAACCATTACTTTAAAAGGACATGTCACATGATACCCAAACGTTGAAGCACTTGAAAGTGCTGCAGCATAAGATGTTAAAAAAAAGCATACTAGAAAATGATCATCTCCGTTTAAAAAAAAGAAACATACCCCTTGCCTAAAAATTGCCTCAGTAGCCACATCCCATTGTAAAGGGACTAAGCAGCCAATCAGGATGTTAGTCCCAGGACTTGCAAGGGAGCGAGCATCTGGCATGTGCAGACAGTGTCATGTTATTTCAGTTTAAAGGGACAATCCAGTCAATTTAAAAGCACATAGATTAATTACATATTTGATTAGAAACATATTTGCAATATACATGTACAGGTGGCCCTCGGTTTACAACGGTTCAATTTGCACCGTTTCAGAATAACAACCTTTTTTTTCAGTCATGTGACTGCTATTGAAAAGCATTGAGAAGCACTGCATTGATTAAAATAGCCAGTAGGTGGAGCTGTCCGCTTGTGTTGCAGCAAAGATATGTAAGCCAAGCAAGCTAAAATGAATCAGTTTAACCAGACCTGAGCTATCGAGCAGCTTGCAAAGGAACAAGATCTTCCAGTCTATAAATCAGTCCAGATTGGAATGCATAGAAAGAACTGTTTGCAGAAAAATGCAAGTAAAGTCTGTGTTGTGTGGTTCTATTAGGTTTATAATGCTGTTTAGCAAATGTATTTGTTCATTTAACTAAGTTTAATTATATATTCTGTGTTGTGTGATTATTTTATTAGGTTTATAATGCTGTTTAGCATTTAAAGTCTTCATTTCAAAGCTTTAAAAATAATGTATTAGGTGTTACTTATGCCAATTTTGAGAGGGGCCTGGAACCTAACTCCCTAACTTCCCACTGACTTACATTATAAACTGGGTTTCAATTTACAACGGTTTTGATTTACAACCATTCCTCCTGGAACTTAACCCCGGCGTAAATTGAGGGCTACCTGTACTGTCAAAAATGCTTCTAGTAAAAGTTATCACTGTTTTAGTGTTAAAAATGTTCTCTACACATGAAGCATAGCTAGTTATTCTCAGTGCATCAGCATTTTAAATACTGCAGCTGCTCAGAGCACCAGGACGGCTTGTATTGTGTCAGAAATGAACAAATCAAGTCATTACCAGATTTTACAAGCACCTTAGGCTCTCTAAACAAGTGCTTTGTTTAAAATGCTGGTGCACTGTGAGTACTAAAATACACTTTTGAAACAGCTACAGCTTTTATTAGAAGCATTTTTGCTAATACTAGTATATTTAAAAAAATGATTCTGTTCAAAACTGAAATGCATCCATTCTAAATTAGACTGGAATGTCCCTTTGAGGAAGTTAAATATGAAATTTGGCAAGATTTTAGCAAAATCTAATGAGATCAAAGCTAAGTATATAAGCTAATCAGCTTTGTCAATGCTGTTCTTTTTCTTAAAAAAGCTGCTGACAGTAGCTTAAAGGGACAGTCAACCCAAATTTTCAAATATGTTATTTCTATAACGTTGCTAACGATATTTAGTTTGCACTTTATCCTAATTCATTACCCTAAATCGTTTCTGAGCATTACTACTTACTTGTTTGATCTTTGCAGTTTAAAATGCCCGCCTGCCCCCTCCCCTATTTCGTCATCAAGATCCTAAGTTTGTTCAGTCTCTATGTCGGCTACTTCTTGAGAATCCACACTCCTGGTACTTTAGCACATGCAGTCATTGCGTGAGAACTCATTTATAGAGGTAGCTTACAGATAGGCTGCGTGTACTGTTTATACTGTATACGTATACTAGTAAAGGACATTTGCTTACAATACATAAGTGCTAAAAGGCCGGCCACTAACTTCATTATTGTGCAGGTGCACATACATATTGCTGATTTATGTCCCTCAGTAATACCTTTGCCAAAATCAAAAAACGCTGGTTACAGATGTCAACGGATTTTGAAATAGAATGCATATGCATGAAAAATTTGTAAATCAAATAGTGAAATTAGCCCCTTCTCCTGTAAACCTGACTTAGCCGGCCGGCTCAGACAAAAAAAACCACACTGGATTTGTAAAGAAACAGCAAATTGTAGATTAATATCTTAAAAAATGTTCTAATACCGTATGTATTTACATAAAATGGTTACATTACATACAATCATTCTGAGAATGTCCAAAATGAAAAGACATTATTTAAATATTTTAAAGTCACTAAAATCATTTCTACCCTTCAAAAAATGCCTTTTATAAAGAAAATATTAAATACAATTTTAGAACATATAAAATTCCCACCCAGAAAATTTCAGCAAAAAATATTTAAATTTACAAAGAAAGAAAAAAAGGCAATAATTGGCTTTTTGTACAGTATAGCAGCATACAAATAACTGTGATAAACCGACATTTTTAACTTGCTCCTGAAACTCATATAAACATACAATCAAAAACAGAATTTATGCTTACCTGATAAATTACTTTCTCCAACGGTGTGTCCGGTCCACGGCGTCATCCTTACTTGTGGGATATTCTCTTCCCCAACAGGAAATGGCAAAGAGTCCCAGCAAAGCTGGTCACATGATCCCTCCTAGGCTCCGCCCACCCCAGTCATTCGACCGACGGACAGGAGGAAATATATATAGGAGAAATCATATGATACCGTGGTGACTGTAGTTAGAGAAAATAATTCATCAGACCTGATTAAAAAAACCAGGGCGGGCCGTGGACCGGACACACCGTTGGAGAAAGCAATTTATCAGGTAAGCATAAATTCTGTTTTCTCCAACATTGGTGTGTCCGGTCCACGGCGTCATCCTTACTTGTGGGAACCAATACCAAAGCTTTAGGACACGGATGAAGGGAGGGAGCAAATCAGGTCACCTAAACGGAAGGCACCACAGCTTGCAAAACCTTTCTCCCAAAAATAGCCTCCGAAGAAGCAAAAGTATCAAATTTGTAAAATTTGGCAAAAGTGTGCAGTGAAGACCAAGTCGCTGCCTTACATATCTGGTCAACAGAAGCCTCGTTCTTTAAGGCCCATGTGGAAGCCACAGCCCTAGTGGAGTGAGCTGTGATTCGTTCAGGAGGCTGCCGTCCGGCAGCCTCATAAGCCAAACGGATAATGCTTTTAAGCCAAAAGGAAAGAGGTAGAAGTCACTTTTTGACCTCTCCTTTTACCAGAATAAACAACAAACAAGGATGATGTTTGTCTGAAATCTTTAGTAGCCTCTAAATAGAATTTTAGAGCACGGACAACGTCCAAATTGTGTAATAAACGCTCCTTCTTTGAAACTGGATTCGGACACAAAGAAGGTACAACTATCTCCTGGTTAATATTTTTGTTAGAAACAACTTTAGGAAGAAAACCAGGCTTAGTACGCAAAACCACCTTATCTGCATGGAACACCAGATAAGGAGGAGAACACTGCAGAGCAGATAACTCTGAAACTCTTCTAGCAGAAGAGATTGCAACCAAAAACAAAACTTTCCAAGATAGTAACTTAATATCTACGGAATGTAAGGGTTCAAACGGAACCCCTTGAAGAACTGAAAGAACTAGATTTAAACTCCAGGGAGGAGTCAAAGGTCTGTAAACAGGCTTGATCCTAACCAGAGCCTGAACAAATGCTTGAACATCTGGCATAGCTGCCAGTCGTTTGTGTAGTAAGACAGATAAAGCAGAAATCTGTCCCTTTAGAGAACTTGCAGATAATCCTTTCTCCAAACCTTCTTGTAGAAAGGATAGAATCTTAGGAATCTTTATCTTGTTCCATGGCAATCCTTTGGATTCACACCAACAGATATATTTTTTCCATATTTTATGGTAAATTTTTCTAGTTACAGGCTTTCTAGCCTGAATCAGAGTATCTATTACAGAATCTGAAAACCCACGCTTTGATAAAATCAAGCGTTCAATCTCCAAGCCGTCAGCTGGAGGGAAACCAGATTCGGATGTTCGAATGGACCTTGAACAAGAAGGTCCTGTCTCAAAGGTAGCTTCCATGGTGGAGCCGATGACATATTCACCAGGTCTGCATACCAAGTCCTGCGTGGCCACGCAGGAGCTATCAAGATCACCGAAGCCCTCTCCTGATTGATCCTGGCTACCAGCCTGGGAATGAGAGGAAACGGTGGGAATACATAAGCTAGGTTGAAGGTCCAAGGTGCTACTAGTGCATCTACTAGAGTCGCCTTGGGATCCCTGGATCTGGACCCGTAGCAAGGAACCTTGAAGTTCTGACGAGACGCCATCAGATCCATGTCTGGAATGCCCCATAATTGAGTTATTTGGGCAAAGATTTCCGGATGGAGTTCCCACTCCCCCGGATGGAATGTCTGACGACTCAGAAAATCCGCTTCCCAATTTTCCACTCCTGGGATGTGGATCGCAGACAAGTGGCAGGAGTGATCCTCCGCCCATTGAATTATTTTGGTCACTTCTTTCATCGCCAGGGAACTCCTTGTTCCCCCCTGATGATTGATATATGCAACAGTCGTCATGTTGTCTGATTGAAACCTTATGAATTTGGCCTTTTTAAACACCAAAAAACTCTTAACCATCTCCGTGGAGATGTTGCCTGTGCAACGGCAAAGAGAATGACTAGGGTGGGCGGAGCCTAGGAGGGATCATGTGACCAGCTTTGCTGGGACTCTTTGCCATTTCCTGTTGGGGAAGAGAATATCCCACAAGTAAGGATGACGCCGTGGACCGGACACACCAATGTTGGAGAAATCATAGTTATTACATAAGTATTAAAGTAACACAGTTTGAAAATACTGTTTTAAAATACCATCTTATTGCTGTCACAGAAATAAGCTGTTTGCCAAGGAGGACACGGACTTGATCGTACTGCCCAGAATAATTTATAGCAACATACTTATAACGATAAAGTCCGTCTCCTCCTGGGCAAATGGCTTATTTCTATGACAGCAATAAGATGGTATTTTAAAACAGTATTTTCAAACTATGTTACTTCAATACTTATAAACATACAATCAAAATCATAGTTATTACATAAGTATTGAAGTAACACAGTTTTCCATACACGATAAAGAAACTTCTCCTCTAAATATCTACATTAAAGGGACAGTCATGGTAGGTATATGTGTAGAATAAAGAAGAGCTTTTAGACAAAATTTACTTAGAGATTTTTTTTTAATATGTTTCTAGATCTCTAGTTTAAAAGGTAGAGTCTTTAAAAAGTGAAATTTCATTTTGAGTATATGATGGCTGCAAATGCATTTGTCCTGTTCATTTAACACAAACTGTTTTGTGGCAAGTGTTAGCTGCATAGTTATCAAGTTTTTCAAAAAATGATTATCGCCATGTCAAAGAAAATAATTCCAGAGGACATTGTGTTTGGTACAGTATTGAAGTAACAGTTTGAAAATACTGTTTTAAAAAAGCCTGTCCCAAAATTCAGCTTTTTTATTGTTCTGCAAGTTGAAGCAACATTCCATAGCTATAAAAACATGCTCCCATAACTGCTTGTTTAGTAAAGGATGTATGTATGTATGATAATGTTACAAAGCACAGTGTATTTGTGTGATAGCAGATATCGTATCAGAGTGATGTCCAGGTATCAAAGGCAGCTCCACACAACTGAACAGAACATTTAACCAAACACAAACTTTTAGTAGGAGCGCACTAACTTCCCAATTAAACGTCTCACCTATAGCCGGCCAGTGTGTAGGAAACCAACGGCTCAATGGTGACTAGCACATATGCAGCAGTAAAGCGCGTCTCTCCTAGACCCAAATAAAAGCAAATAGAATCCTAAAAATTGCACACAGTGATGCAAAACTCTCAAAAGCATCCAAAGTAAAAACGTTACTGATGATGCCATTGCAATGCCTTTATCCTTTGAGTAGAATTGGGGAGAAATATATTGAGGTTTAATGGTCATGCCCTCATCACAGTTTTTCTTCAAGAGACTTGGTAATGATACATTATTACTTCCATTTAATCAATTGCATAATTATTATATGTCTAGAATTGTTGTGTCATCTTTGCATACAAATTCTAGACTTATGCATTGTGCATACCTTAGAGAGAGCTGCTATCACACAAATACACTGTGCTTTGTAACATTATCACATGCTCCCACAACTGCTTGTTTAGTAAAGGATGTATGTATGATAATGTTACAAAGCACAGTGTATTTGTGTGATAGCAGCTCTCTCTAAGGTATGCACAATGCATAAGTCTAGAATTTGTATGCAAAGATGACACAACAATTCTAGACATATAATAATTATGCAATTGATTAAATGGAAGTAATAATGTATCATTACCAAGTCTCTTGAAGAAAAACTGTGATGAGGGCATGACCATTAAACCTCAATATATTTCTCCCCAATTCTACTCAAAGGATAAAGGCATTGCAATGGCATCATCAGTAACGTTTTTACTTTGGATGCTTTTGAGAGTTTTGCATCACTGTGTGCAATTTTTAGGATTCTATTTGCTTTTATTTGGGTCTAGGAGAGACGCGCTTTACTGCTGCATATGTGCTAGTCACCATTGAGCCGTTAGTTTCCTACACACTGGCCGGCTATAGGTGAGACGTTTAATTGGGAAGTTAGTGCGCTCCTACTAAAAGTTTGTGTTTGGTTAAATGTTCTGTTCAGTTGTGTGGAGCTGCCTTTGATACCTGGACATCACTCTGATACGATATCTGCTATCACACAAATACACTGTGCTTTGTAACATTATCATACATACATACATCCTTTACTAAACAAGCAGTTATGGGAGCATGTTTTTATAGCTATGGAATGTTGCTTCAACTTGCAGAACATTAAAAAAAGCTGAATTTTGGGACAGGCTTTTTTAAAACAGTATTTTCAAACTGTTACTTCAATACTGTACCAAACACAATGTCCTCTGGAATTATTTTCTTTGACATGGCGATAATCATTTTTTGAAAAACTTGATAACTATGCAGCTAACACTTGCCACAAAACAGTTTGTGTTAAATGAACAGGACAAATGCATTTGCAGCCATCATATACTCAAAATGAAATTTCGCTTTTTAAAGACTCTACCTTTTAAAATAGAGATCTAGAAACAGATTAAAAAAAAATCTCTAATTAAAGGGACAGTCTAGTCAAAATTAAACTTTCATGATTCAGATAGGGCATGCAATTTTAAACAACTTTCCAATTTACTTCTATTATCTAATTTGCTCAATTCTTTAAATATCCTTTGTTGAAGAAATAGCAATGCACATGTGTGAGCCAATCACACAAGGCCTCTAGGCGCAGCAACCAATCAGCAGCTACTGAGCATATCTAGATATGCTTTTCAACAAGTGATATCAAGAGAATGAAGCAAATTAGATAATAGAAGTACAATAGAAAGTTGTTAAAAATTACATGCTCTTTCTAAATCACGAAAGAAAAAAATTGTTTTTCATGTCCCTTTAAGTAAATTTTGTCTAAAAGCTCTTCTTTATTCTACACATATACCTACCATGACTGTCCTTTTAATGTAGATATTTAGAGGAGAAGTTTCTTTATCATGTATGGAAAACTGTGTTACTTCAATACTTATGTAATAACTATGATTTTGATTGTATGTTTATAAGTATTGAAATAACAGTTTGAAAATACTGTTTTAAAATACCATCTTATTGCTGTCATAGAAATAAGCCATTTGCCCAGGAGGAGACGGACTTTATCGTTATAAGTATGTTGCTATAAATTATTCTGGGCAGTACGATCAAGTCCGTGTCCTCCTGGGCAAACAGCTTATTTCTGTGACAGCAATAAGATGGTATTTTAAAACAGTATTTTCAAACTGTGTTACTTCAATACTTATGTAATAACTATGATTTTGATTGTATGTTTATATGAGTTTCAGGAGCAAGTTAAAAATGCCGGTTTATCAAAGTTATTTGTATGCCGTTATTCTGTACAAAAAGCCAATTATTGCCTTTTTTTCATTCTTTGTAAATTTAAATATTTTTTGCTGAAATTTTCTGGGTGGGAATTTTATATGTTCTAAAATTGTATTTAATATTTTCTTTATAAAAGGCATTTTTTGAAGGGGAGAAACGATTTTAGTGACTTTAAAATATTTAAATAATGTCTTGTCATTTTGGACATTCTCAGAATGATTGTATGTAATGTAACCATTTTATGTAAATACATACGGTATTTGAACATTTTTTAAGATATTAATCTACAATTTGCTGTTTATCTTTACAAATCCAGTGTGGGTTTTTTTTGTCTGAGCCGGCTAAGTCAGGTTTACAGGAGAAGGGGGTAATTTCACTATTTGATTTACAAATTTTTCATGCATATGCATTCTATTTCAAAATCCGTTGACATCTGTAACCAGCGTTTTTTGATTTTGGCAAAGGTATTACTGAGGGACATAAATCAGCAATATGTATGCGCACCTGCACAATAATGAAGTTAGTGGCCGGCCTTTTAGCACTTATGTATTGTAAGCAAATGTCCTTTACTAGTATTCGTATACAGTATGAACAGTACACGCAGCCTATATGAGACGTGTCGGAACTTGATAAAGTATTTTTAGTTCCTCCCCCCTAGCGTTAGCAGAGCAATGCGCATGCGCTAAAGTACCAGGAGCGTGGATTCTCAAGAAGTAGCCGACATAGAGACTGAACAAACTTAGGATCTTGATGACGAAATAGGGGAGGGGGCAGGCGGGCATTTTAAACTGCAAAGATCAAACAAGTAAGTAGTAATGCTCAGAAACGATTTAGGGTAATGAATTAGGCTACAGTGCAAACTAAATATCGTTAGCAACGTTATAGAAATAACATATTTGAAAATTTGGGTTGACTGTCCCTTTAAGGATAATAGGAGTATATTAGAAACTTTAGAAAGTTGTTAAAAATTGAAAGCGTTGAATCATGAAAGTTTAATTTTTACTAGACTAACCCTTTAAATCTTCACTGATGCAATGCACACCAACACAAGCTTTAAATGTTAAAAAAAATTACACTGATGCCATAGTTTATTTCTGTCTGGCAGCCAAGCAGTTGGCAAAAAAATATTTAAGTCCCTTTAAATCAGGGCTTGACGAGATATACACACACACAGAGCTGGACATTGTTTGTAGATGATCCATTTAAATAGGCCATCTGGGTGTGTTTTTGAAAAAAAAGTGTATAGATTTGCTTATTTTTAAATAACATTGTGATGATTTTCAGACTCCTAAACAAGCCCCAAAATGTTAGATGTATACAGACTTCAGACTGCTTCTATTTGTATAATGGATAGGCAGGGGTGGGGGTCTGCTTTCAGCCCTATTCAGTGGTTGACCCAGGCTAACCTCAACAGTGCTAAATTGGGAGCTTCTAAGTAAGTTTTTAAAAGGTTTTATAATGGATTTTTATATCAGCATCTGTGCATATTATTCGTTATGGTAGTGTCTATTACATGCAGCTAAATTAAAAAGGGGGTATAAAGAGAAGATATGGCCTGGGAGTGAAGGGATATGGTAAAAAGAGAGATTGAAGAGGATTAAATGGATATAGAGAGAGAGAGAGAGTAGATGATTATAAGTTAAAAAAAAAAAAAAATCTCCAGGTCTGTTATGACCTCCCATGTATGTCAGCACTGAGTTTAACAACTTCCTTTCTCTATCCAACTGTTGTCTTCCCCAGAACCCCTAGTTGATGTTACTGCAGGGGTCGATAAATCTGTTTAATGTTTTGGAGCCAGTAAGAATACTAAGTAGCCGGACATACTTTTAGGAGCCAGAAAGTGGTATCTGTATAGAGATCTATGGAGAATAACCCAAAAAGTTAGGAGCCAGGGGTAAAATTCGAGGAGCCAGTGGCTCCCAGGCTCCTGGGTTTGTCAAGCCCTGTGTTACTGTTATGCGCTTATTTTTGTTAATTTATTAATGTATGTAGCATTAATTTGATATAAAAAAAATAATATTAAAAATCACTGCACAATTGAAAACAAATGCAAAGAGGGGGTGGAGTAAGGGGGTGTGACGTGGAATCAGAAGTGTCGAGTTTAGGACTAGTGATTTGGAGTATATCTCGCCTATATACTACAATTTTGGTCTGCTCATATTGTAACATTTGTGAAATTATCTACACAACTACACATTTTGCTGTTCATTATATCACAGACATATCTTTTTGTCTCCTATGTGTAGTGTATATCAGTCCAATAATAAAAATTATGTTCAAACCACAAAATATGAGGCCCAGCAAAAGGATCCATACTCCAAAGGTAAAAAACACTAAAATATTTCCAGCAGCTATCAGAACTCTCCTCCACTTATGTCACACTAAGGTAAGATTATTTAATTGGGACTATCAAGATATAATTATGTATCATTTATATATTACTAGAGAAATGTCAGTTAATTGCATAAGCCGGCACACACCCAGGCCACTATATCATCACTGTTGTTGGTGGCCTAGCTTGCAATTGCTACTAAAACATGGACGGATTGGGCACGGTGTCAACGTTCAGCTTTTAAAATTTACTATGGTTACTTCCCCTGCGGCTGCAGATAAAACACGCATGCGCGAATTACACTATTGATATATTGTTGTACACTTCTAAGCCTGATCTTTATGATACTAATTAGCAACAATGTTATATCTATATCATAAATCTTCATACAGCAAAAAACAGAATCCTATTACATTGTACCCTCATTATATAGACATCGAAATATGGTTCTGGGTATTTTATTCAGATATCGTATGTTAAGGCATTGTTGTAATGGTTAAAACGCTAGTTTGAAGGTGTAACACTGTCCCTTTACGATGGGCGGCTGTACGGATTTAAGCACGGCACAAAGAATGTCTTAATCACGGTGATGCATACTCTAAATAGCGACGGGGTTAATGTCCCTCGTCCAGAAGAGGTTACAAAACATCAATATTTTATACAATTTACTGAGAGGAAATGCTCTATAGCTCCCTCCAGCAGCAAATTGTTAATTATATATTATGGCCATCACTAAACGTATCCGAGGAGGAAGCAGCCATATTGCGGCCTCTAGCAGCCACTCCAAACAACATACTACAATAGACATCTCACCTGCTTCAGCCTGGCCATCAGAACAGTTTTCACACCTGTAACGTCCAGATTTCTCTGCTTGAGTAAAGTTTTGAAATCAATAACCCGCAGGTCAGCCAATTTTTTCCTCTCAGTAGTTACACTGGGAGAAGCCATATTCCGCGACTTGTTCAACAAAATCTACAGCCCAACCTGCAGCAAGGCCCGAATGCAAGAAACCAATCGGTCACGTGACGTCACGAAGCCTAAGAGCCGCCCATACTGTATAAGGGCGGGTCTTACAAGAACTCCCTTGGTTAAACTGCTTGTGGGTAAACCGAAACTAATCATCGAAGAAGAGTGAAGGGAAATCATGTATATATTTTTTTAACCCGTGTCTGATTATTTCCTACTTGAATAATAGTTTAGCTATAATTTGTCACCCAAAGCAAGTTCTCTACCAGTTAACTGTTGTAAAACACGCCGTATCCCTGTTTATCACGGTGTAAAATGAAACCATTTAACAGAGCATTGTATTGTTGCACTGTTGTTTGCGGTGTCTAACCCATGCAAATTGATTCAAAACATTACATCAGCTATAGAACAGCAATGTACTACTGGGAGTTAGCTATCTGAACGCGGTGAAATCTGAGTTTAACGTTCTAAATTATTTTCTCTGCCATATCTCATTATTTTCCTGCAATGTGGGGGTTACTAACAATGCTGCAGTGTTTGTGTCCCCAGGAACAAAAAGGGGAGCCATATTTTGGGGTGTAAAGTCCCTGTTTTCCCCATAGACTTTCCACAGCTACCTCTGCTCACCTACAAGGATACGTTGTATCAATCCCTCAGTTTACATGTTTATATATTTGTAACTGTTTACTGTACACATACAGTTCACAAAAACTGCTTGTGCAATGATAAATGCCGACAGCGTATGTGCGGCAGGCATGATACGCTACATTGTATCATGTCCGTCCGTACTTTAGTAAATCGGCCCCTAAGAGATGGCTCAAGGCAATCATAAACAGAGTTACAGAGATTTTATGGCGTTCACACAAGCCATGAGCAGTGCTTTTAGCCTGTGAGTGTGTGGGGCCCATTTATCAAAGGGCTTGCGGACCTGATCCGACAGTGCGGATCAGGTCCGCAAGACCTCGCTAAATGCGGAGAGCAATACGCTCTCCGCATTTAACATTGCACCAGCAGCTCACAAGAGCTGCTGGTGCAACGCCGCCCCCTGCTGACTCGCGGCCAATTGGCCGCCAGCAGGGAGCTGTCAATCAACCTGATCGTATTCGATCGGGTTGATTTCCGGCGATTCCTGTCCGCCTGCTCAGAGCAGGCGGACAGGGTTATGGAGCAGCGGTCTTTAGACCGCTGCTTCATAAGTTGTGTTTCTGGCGAGTCTGAAGACTCGCCAGAAACACGGCCCTTCAAGCTCCGTACGGAGCTTGATAAATGGGCCTGTTTGTGTGTGTTTTGTTGTTGTTGAGCTAACGGTTTGAACGGTTCCCCAATCAGCCCTCTAGTCATACAGCACCTTTGTTTTAGAGAGATGATTGGAAAATATTTCAAACTGTTAGTTCAACAAACATATTACTTTTCACGTGGGCGGCCAGAGGGCAGAGTATTTGAATTTCAGCGCTACATTAAAAAGTAAGTTATAGTTACAGAGCGTCCTTGGACGTTAATCTTTATACTGTGCCTGTCTTACAATGATTATCCTAGCTTCTTAGTACAACTACTATGTTCAAAATCTATGTTTAAGCAATCTCCTACATAGGTAATTCATGGTCACAGTTTATCTCAATCTCCTGTGTAGGAATAATAATTAGTTGACTACGTTATCTCTGAGGGCATTCTAGGCTCCACCTCCTGTATAAAAATACATGCTAATGATACTCAGACCTTTGTTTTTACAGCAACTTCAGGCACTCTATTTATTGACACTTCTATGTCTCTGTTTCTCATGTTTTCTCATGTCCTCACATTAAGGTAGCATACTACATGAAGCTTCTCATATACATTTCCAGCATTATACACTCCCTCTTAATATATATATCTCAGTGGGTTATATATATTTAATTTAATGTTTCCTTATGTTTGTGGTTATGTATAGACCATTAATCAGATATGACTTACATCTACATTCTCTCTCTTTCGTCTCATATTCTCTGTCCTAAAATTATGAGATATACCATCTATATTACTTTGCTGCTTAGAACGGTCTTGATCTAAGAAAGCCCCTATATTTTGGTCTTTGCCTCTAGTAATAGCTCAGCCCACTCCATAAGAGTATCGTATATCACATATAATGAAAAAGACTAGAATTTATACTAGCCTCTCCCCCTTACACATAACTTCGCTAGGAGTTACCCTATATCGTTCTATACTAAAAAAAGTTCAGAGACCCAAGAGATCTGCCAGACAGACACCCTAACTGGCTCCGCCCCCTCACCACCCCCTTCCCTTTTCCTATCTATCCCGAGTGGCTCTTGCCCGCTGAATTTCCCTCCCCCCCAAAAAAGGTTAAAAAATTAGGTTTCACTGTTTTATGTCCCAGTCACCCATATTCCCCATACTCTAGTTTCTATTAGCATTAACCCTATATAGCATACACTTCATGATCAACACTCCAGACATACTACTATTACCCATGTCAGTTGCTGCTTTTTTACTATTGAACTTCATATATTGTTTAATAAAAGCTCTTAACTGTTTGTATATAGCACCGCTACAGATTGGACATGGCGTATATAATTGTGATACTGGCATTTTAATGTTGTAACTCACAGTTATTCTATGTATGAGAAATGTATGTTTGCTCCTATTAACTATGATTTGTGACTGGACACACTTTCAGTTTTGCTGTGATTATCCACTACCTCAATAAAAATTATTTAAAAAAAAAAAAAAAAAGTAAGTTATAGCGCATCTTCATAACATCAGTACGTTCACCTAACATCGCGGCCGCGGACCTGAATATGATCTCCATATTTATAAAAAAAGCAGGCAAAAAGACACACACCAAGTATGGGGCGATGAGCATCGGACTGTTGTTAACTAGCAGTCATCGATCTTGTGTCTATTCGTCTTTTTACCAACTTTATTTATACCCTGTCACTAAATGCCGCCACTATACTAAAATGTTTAACCCCTATCCCGCCACTCCCAGACCCCGCCGCGGCCTAAATAAAGTTATTAATCCCTATCCCGCTGCTCCCGGACCCCGCCACAACCTAAATCAAGTTATTAACCCCTATCCCGCTGCTTCCGCCACTAAATAAACGTATTAACCCCTAAATCTCTGGGATTGAGCTCTCATCCTATTGGCTGATTGGAACAGCCAATCGGATAAGAGCTGCTCAAATCCTACTGGCCGATTGGAAAAGCCAATAGGATTTTAGCAGCTCTAATCCTATTGGCTGATTGAAAATTTTCAGCCAATTGGAATGCAAAGGATGCCATCTTGGATGACGTCACTTGCATTGAAGTTCCAGTTTACCGCGGCGACCGAATGAAAAGGAGCTCCGCGCCAGATGTCTTCAGGATGGACCCGCTCCGTGCCGGATGGATGAAGATAGAAGATGCCGTCTGGATAAAGACTTCTTGCCGACTGGATGAGGACTTTGCCGGCTGGATAAAGATGGAAGAGGCCACTCGGATGAAGACTTCTTGCCGGCTGGATGGGTCCTTCAAGCGGGACTTCAATAACTGTAAGTGGATCGTCGGGGGTTAGTGATTTATTTAAAGGGACAGTCTAGGCCAAAATAAACTTTCATGATTCAGATAGAGCATGTAATTTTAAACAATTTTCCAATGTACTTTTATTACCAATTTTGCTTTATTCTCTTGGTATTCTTAGTTGAAAGCTTAACCTAGGAGGTTCATATGCTAATTTCTTAGACCTTGAAGCCCACCTCTTTCAGATTGCATTTTAACAGTTTTTCACCACTAGAGGGTGTTAGTTCACGTATTTCCTATAGATAACACTGTGCTCGTGCACGAGAAGTTATCTGGGAGCAGGCACTGATTGGCTAGACTGCAAGTCTGTCAAAAGAACTGAAAAAAGGGGCAGTTTGCAGAGGGTTAGATACAAGATAATCACAGAGGTTAAAAGTATATTATTATAAATGTGTTAGTTATGCAAAACTGGGAAATGGGTAATAAAGGGATTATCTATCTTTTTAAACAATAAAAATTCTGGTGTAGACTGTCCCTTTAAGGTTTTTTTGGGAGGATTTTTTTCTTAGATTAGGGTCTGGGCAGTAAAATAGCTAAATGCCCCTTTAAGAGCAATGCCCATACAAATGCCCTTTTCAGGGAAATGGGGAGCTTAGGTTATTTTAGATAGGTTTTTTATTTGGGGGGGTTGGTTGGTGTCAGGGTGCCAGGAATCAGACTGAGACGAGAAGTGCAAAAATAATCACACCTTTATTAATAGCAAAAAATAATAAAAAGTCCACAAGTAAAATAACAAGCCAGGAATCAAAAGCAGAGCTGGTAGTCAGACGAGCCGAGTCAGGAGCCAAAGCGAGTAGTCAGACGAGCCGGAATCAGGAACAAGGAGAACAGCAGAGTCAGGAACAAGCCAGGGATCAGGAACCAGGAGGGACGTCAGACAGCCAGGTAATACACAGGAGCTCTCACAAACAGGTCTGAGACAACGCAAGGGCAAAGCATACTGAACAGAGGCCCTTTAAATAATAAGTGATGACATCACAATTCTGAGACTGCATCCTGTCTCACACGGATGATGTACACCAGTCTGGCCATAAAAGGAAGTGCAGGAAATGAGCAGCATCACACAGTATGTACCAGAGTCAACAAGAGAGGTGAGTAAAATGACTATCAGCAGCACATGGCAAACAAAGCAAGAAAAAAAACCTGACAGTTTGTTGGGTGGTGGTTTTTACTGTTAGGGGGTGTTTGTATTTTTTTTTTACAGGTAAAAGAGCTGATTTCTTTGGGGAATGCCCCACAAAAGACCCATTTAAGGGCCATTGGTAGTTTATTGTAGGCTAGGGTTTTTTTTATTTTGGGGGGGCTTTTTTTATTTTGATAGGGCTATTAGATTAGGTTTAATTCTTTTTTTATTTTTGATAATGGGGTTTGTTTTATTTCGTAATTTAGTGTTTTTTTATTTTTTGTAACTTAGTGTTTATTTTTTTGTAATTTAGTAATTTTTAATAAGGTTTAATAGTATATTTAAATAATTTGAGTAGGGTTAGGGTTTTTAATATGTAATTTAGTTTATTTAATTGGTAGTTTAATTTAATTGTAGTATAATAGTTAGGGTAGGTTAATTAATAGTTTAAAAATAGTTTATTTTAATTCTACAGGTAAGTTTACATTTATTTGAAGATAGGGATGTTGTAATTTTAATTTAAAGTTAGCGGGTTGTTAGGTTTAGGGGTTAATAGCTTAATTTGGTTTATGGCGATGTGGGGGGCTGGCGGTTTAGGGGTTAATAGGTTTAGTTAGTGGTAGTGATGTGGGAGGCCAGAGGTTTAGTTAGTAAGTTTATTTAGTGGCGGTGGGGTTGGGGAGCAGCGGAATAAGGGTTAATAACATTATGTAGGTGGCTGTGATGTCGGGGGCGGCATATTAGGGGTGTTTAGACTCGAGGCTTATGTTAGGGTGTTAGGTGTAAACGTTACTTGTTTTCAACCATATAAATCAATGGGATATCTGGCAGCATCGAACATAAGCTTTCGCTGCTTTCAGACTCCCATTGATTCCTATGGCATCCGCGGCCTCCAGGGTGGCGGATTGAAAACCAGGTACGCTGGGCCTGAATGGCCGCAAGCGTACCTGTTAGAAATGTGATAACTGGGAAAAATTGTCAGATAGAGCCGAATGTATATTCGGAACATCTGTAATGACGTAAGCATTGATCTGCATCAGATTGAGACAGGCGGGTCGTATTTTACGTCACAAATTTCAAATTTTGCCGGTCTGTAGGCTTTGATAACTAGGTCGGATCAAGCTCGCAATAATTACGCTGCAGAATTCCGGCATATTTGTGGTTGACGGCTTGATACATATCCCCCAATGTATCCATGTAGGTGAGCAGAGCTGACTGACTGTGGAAAGTCTGAGGGGAAAACAAGGACTTTACACCCCAAAATATGGCTCCCCTTTTTGTTCCTGGAGACACAAACACTGCAACATTGTTGGTAGCCCTCATCTGAACCCCTACGCCAATTTTTGTAGGAAAATAATGAGATATGGCAGAGAAAATAATTTAGAATGCTAAACTCAGATTTTACCTGGAACGCATATGGTGAGCCAATGACAAGAGGCATATGTGTGTCACCAGCTAGCTTTCAGTGGTGCTGCTCCAGAACCTACCTAGGTATGTTTTTCAACAAAGGATACCAAGATAATAAAGTAAATGTGACAGTAGACACAAATTGAAAAGTCTCTTAAAGGGCCATTACAGAGGGAAATGACATGCTTTCATTTGTTAGAGAATGCCATTCTAACACTAATAACCCAACAACTCTACGTGTTTAATCCACATAAAGGGTTTAAATACATAGTTAAAAGTACCATTTGAGAGTCAAAGACAATTGCTGGTTCAGATTGGAGACTTTCACCGACCCATTTAGCAGCGGTAGTTGCACTACTTATCTGCAAAACTGAGGCTGCTGACTGGGTCAGCAGCAGTTTCTGCTTGAGACCAGCAGTTCTCTGCACTACCAAAGAAGTACTTTAAAGGGACTGTAAAGTCAAAGTTTCAGAGCATGCAATTTAAAAAAAACAACATAATTTATGCTTACCTGATAAATTATTTTTTTTCATGGTGGTGAGAGTCCACAATCCATTACTCCTGGGTAGTGATGTCCCGAACTGTTCGCCCGTGAACGGTTCATGGCCAACTCAGATTGTTCGCTTTCGCCGCTGCGGGTGAACACATGCGATGTTCGATCCGCCCCCTATGTGTCATCATTGAGGAAACTTTGACCCTGTATGTCACAGCCTTCTGACACATTAGAGCCAATCAGCATCAGACACTCCCTCACAGACCCTCCCATCTTCTTGGCAGCAGCCATTTTAGACTCATAACGACCTTGCTTTGTTAGTGAGAGGACGTTTTGCTGCTGCTGACATTATAGGGAAATAGATAGCTAGGCTAGTGTATTTAGTGTCCACTACAGTCCTGAAGGACTCATCTCATCTCTGCTGCAAGGACAGCACCCCAAAAAGCCCTTTTTAGGGCTATAACTTCAGCCGTTTTTATTTTTTTTCTTAGTATTTTTATTAGCATTTGCCTGGCTTTCAGCCTGTGTGTGAGGCTCACAGCATATGCTGTGATTACTGCCACCACTGATATCTGCCTAACAACATTAGTTTAAATTTAACCAACAAAAATTTGAAATTATTTTGCTAGTGTAATTTATTTTCATTTTCTATCAGGCCTGTGTCACACAGCATATACTCTGGTTCATTGCTCTGTGCCAGCCACCAGTGGTCATATCCGCTTATAACATTATTTTAAAATTTAAAAAAAAACTTTTAAATCATTTTGCTAGTGTAATCTAAATTCATTTTCTATCAGGCCTGTGTCTATCAGGCTCACACATTTTATACTTCAGTTTTTTTTGGTTAATTGCTCTGTGCCAGCAGCCACCACTCATATCTGCTTCACCTTATTTTAAATTAAAAAAAAAACTTTTAAATTATTTTGTTAGTGTAATTTAATATCATTTTCTATTAGGCCTGTGTGTTTTGCTGACTTACAGAGCATACTGTGTTTAATTGCTGCCCTCCCTAGTCTATGAGCCATGACTCATATGAGTTTAACCTTTTCTTAAATTCCCCCCAAAAAAAAACTTTAAATCATTTTGCTAGTGTAATCTAATTGTATTTTCTATCAGGCCTGTGTGTATCTGACTTACAGAGCCTACTGTTTTTAATTGCTGCCCTTCCAAGGCTATCAGCCACGACTCATATGTGCTTAACCTTTTTCTTTAAATTCCCCCAACAAATCTTTAAATCATTATGCTAGTGAAATCTAATTTAATTTTCTATCAGGCCTGTGTCTAACTGTCTATCTGACTTACAGAGCATACTGTTGTTAATTGCTGCCCTACGTAGCAGCCAGCCAGTGCCACCACTCATATCTGTTTAACATTATTTTAATATTAAAATATAAACTTTTAAATTATTTTGCTAGTGTAATTGTCATGAACCAAGCCTCCAGACTAAAAAGAAAAAGAAAAGGTCTGGGAGGCATTCTGCTAAGAAGGGCTGTGTGGGGGTTTGAACCTGTGGTTCTGTGCTTGTTATTTCTGTTTGCATACATGTTGAGCCACAGCCAGTTCTAGCAATAGCATGGATCTTAAAAGATCTGATAAATAACTATTTGCCTTACTTGTTATTACACCTGTGCAACACACAGGTGTTCTCAATTCTGGAATTAATCAGAACCAACCCTGTGCAAAACCTCCCTATTTAAGGATGGATTTTAGTCTGCATTAGTGTCTTCACATTGGATCTGTTTTGTCAAGTCAGAACCTGTTTCCTGTACTTCGTTGGAGAAAGACTTCACCTTTGCACCTGTTTACAAGGTATTACCAGGAGAAAGCCTTTACCTTTAAACCTGTTACCAGTTCACAAGTTTGTATCCTGCCTTGTGCAATTCCTGCACTCAGCTATAACCAGGAGAAAGACCTTACCTTTAAACCTGTTACCAGTTCACAAGTTTGTTTCCTGCCTTGTGCAATTCCTGCACTCAGCTATAACCAGGAGAAAGACTTTACCTTTACACCTGTTACCAGTTTACAAGTCTGTTTCCTGCCTTGTGCAATTCCTGCACTCAGCAATTACCAGGAGAAAGACTTTACCTTTAAAAAAACCTGTTACCAGTTTACAAGTTGTTTTCTGCCTTGTGCAAATCTTACATTTCAGTTATTACCAGGAGAAAGACTTTCCTTTTTGAATCTGCATCTCTGCTTACTTTGTTTGTTTATTTTCACTCCTGCCGTATGTGGTCTTAACATACCTGAGTAGCATATTTGCTTAATCAAAGTGTTTTGTTGTTTAAATAAATTTATCATTTTCAATCAGTATGGCTTCTACTAATCTTCCTTTAAAGCAACTGTTCCAGACAATGAGGCTCTCACATGATATCCTGAGACAGAACATGACAGTAATCTAACTTCATTTTCTACCAGGCCTGTGTTTTTCTCACTTACACAGCATACTGTGTTAAATTGCTGCCCTACCTACCAGCCATGACTCATATCTGCTTTACATTATTTAAAAGTTAAAAAAAAATTGTAAATCATTTTCCTAGTGTAATTTAATTTCTTTTTCCATCAGGCCTGTGTGTTTCTGGCCCACATCATATAGTGTTACGCAGTTTATTTATTTTTTTCCACCACTTATATCTGGTGTAACAACATTAGTGTCAATTGTATTTAAAAAAAAATTTAACATCAGTCCTCTTCTAGTATTATTAAATTTTAGTAGCCAGGCTGCCATTAGTGCCAGCCTGTTTGTCAGGCTGCCAGCATATACTGTGCCTACTTCCATCCTCAGTGCCAGTCCACCACTCCTATCTGTTGTAACATAACACTAAATGTTTTTTAAAAAAAGTTTAACATCACTCTTCGAGTGTTATTTAATATTAGTTCACAGGCCAGCCTGCCACCACTAGTGCCAGCCTGTGTGCCAGGCCCACTTGCCAACTAGTTACACCAATCACAGTTGTTGTAACAGTATTGTTAATATTTAAAATTAAAAATTGTTCGATTGTGAATCATCAGTTTGCTCGTGCCATTGAATTGCACTTTCTTCCTGCCTGCCAGCCTGTGTGCCAGGCCCACTTGCCAACTAGTTACACCAATCATAGTTGTTGTAACAGTATTGTTAATCTTTAAAATTAAAAATTGTTCGATTGTGAATCATCAGTTTGCTCGTGCCATTGAATTGCACTTTCCTCCTGCCTGCCAGCCTGTGTGCCAGGCCCAACTAGCCAATTAGTGCCACCAATCATATTTCTTGTAACAGTTTCGAAATAATTTTAAATCATAAGTTTTTTTACTGCAAATCTTCAGTCTCCTAGTGCCATTGAATTGCAGTTTCCTCCTGCATGCCAGCCTGTGTGCCAGGCCCACTTGCCAACTAGTTACACCAATCATAGTTGTTGTAACAGTATTGTTAATATTTAAAATTAAACATTGTTCGATTGTGAATCATCAGTTTGCTCGTGCCATTGAATTGCACTTTCCTCTTGCCTGCCAGCCTGTGTGCCAGGCCCAACTAGCCAATTAGTGCCACCAATCATATTTCTTGTAACAGTATTGAAAAAATTGTAAATCATCACTTTTTTGACTGTGAATCTGCAGTCTACTAGTGTCCTTGAATTGCATTTTCCTCCTGCCTGCCACCCTGTGTGCCTGGCCGACTTGACAATGCCCACTAGTTACACCAATCATATTTGTTGTAACAGTATTGTTAATATTTAAAATAAAAAATTGTTAGATTGTGATTGTGAATCATCAGTTTGCTCGTGCCATTGAATTATACTTTCCTCCTGCCTGCCTGTGTGCCAGGCCCAACTAGCCAATCAATGCCACCAATCATATTTCTTGTAACAGTATAGAAAAAATTGTAAATCATCACTTTTTTGACTGTGAATCTGCAGTCTACTAGTGCCCTTGAATTGCATTTTCCTCCTGCCTGCCAGCCTGTGTGCCAGGGCGACTTGCCAACTAGTTACACCAATTATATTTGTTGTCACAGTATTGTTAATATTAAAAATTAAAAATTGTTAGATTGTGATTTTGAATCATCAGTTTGCTTGTGCCATTGAATTGCACTTTCCTCCTGCCTGCCTGCCAGCTTGTGTGCCAGGCCCAACTAGCCAATTAGTGCCACCAATCATATTTCTAGTAACAGTATTGAACAAATTGTAAATCATCACTGTTTTGACTGTGAATCTGCAGTCTACTAGTGCCATTGAATTGCACTTTCCTCCTGCCTGCCAGCCTGTGTGCCAGGCCCAACTAGCCAATTAGTGCCAACAATCATATTTCTTGTAACAGTATTGAAAAAATTGTAAATCATCACATTTTTTTACTGTGAATCTGCAGTCTAGTAGTGCCATTGAATTGCAGTTCCCTCCTGCCTGCCAGCCTGTGTGCTAGGCCAACTTGCCAACTAGTTACACCAATCATATTTGTTGTTACAGTATTGTTAATATTTAAAATAAAAAAATGTTAGATTGTGATTCTGAATAATCAGTTTGCTCGTGCCATTGAATTGCACCTTCCTCCTGCCTGCCAGCCTGTGTGCCAGGCCCAACTAGCCAATTAGTGCCACCAATCATATTTCTTGTAACAGTATTGAAAAAATTGTAAATCATCACTTTTTTGACTGTGAATCTGCAGTCTACTAGTGCCCTTGAATTGCATTTTCCTCCTGCCTGCCAGCCTGTGTGCCAGGCCGACTTGCCAACTAGTTACACCAATCATATTTGTTGTAACAGTATTGTTAATATTTAAAATAAAAAATTGTTAGATTGTGATTCTGAATAATCAGTTTGCTTGTGCCATTGAATTGCACTTTCCTCCTGCCTGCTAGCCTGTGTGCCAGGCCCAACTAGCCAATTAGTGCCACCAATCATATTTCTTGTAACAGTATTGAATTTTTTTAAAATCATAACTGTTTTGACTGTGAATCTTCAGTCTCCTAGTGCCATTGAATTGCAGTTTCCTGCCTGCCAGCATGTGTGCCAGGCCCACTTGCCGTTTCCAACTAGTGCCACCAATCATATTTGTTCTAACAGTATTGTCAAATTTTTAAAAAAAAAAATTTTTGGACTAAGAAGCATGACTCAGCTAGTTTAATCTAATTGCAGTTGCCTTTCTCCCAGCGTGTGTGCCAGACAGGCCCATTTGCCAACTAGTGCCAACAATCAAATTTGTTGTCACAGTACTTCTAATATTTAAAAAATAAACATTTTTGACTTTGAAACATCAGTCTTTTTTTTGTTGTCAGTCTCACAGCGTATACTGTGCCCACTTGCCCAGTGCAACCACTCATAATTTGTGTAATAGTATTGTAAGTGTACATTTTTAAAAAAATGACAGGCAGAGGCAGGCCACCCCGCAGGTTCCGTGGTCATGGTCGTGGTGCTGTGATTCCTTTAGACCCTACAAATATGCACATTGTTCAGACGCCCGGTGCCAGGAGGGACGCGAAAAGTTCTTAGGAGGACCTAGTTGAATGGCTAACACAGGACACCCAATCTTCTACAGCTTCCGCTCCTAGTCCTCCTAACCTTGACGCACCATCTACGTTCAGCTGTGCTTTGGGCAGGTCTCAAGTGACCAGTACCACTTGCCTGCCTGTCGCCACCACCAACACTAGCACCACAGCCGCTTCACTTGATCTGTCACAGGAGTTATTGACACATCAGTTTGAAGAAATGAGTGATGCACAACCGTCATTGACAGAGGATGTATATAACAGTGATATGTCTCAGTCAGGCAGCATTACAGACATGGAGGTACGGTGTGATGATGATGATGATGTTGTACCCGCTGCTGCTTCCTTTCTTGATGTGTCAGATACAAGTGAAGCGGTTGATGATGATGTGTCGGTGGATGTCACGTGGGTGCCTTCTAGAAGAGAAGAAGAAGAGGGGGAAAGTTCAGATGGGGAGACAGAGAGGAGTAGGAGGAGACCAGTTGGAAGCAGGGGGAGGTCATCGCAAGGAGATAGTGGCACAGTCAGACAGCATGTATCGGCACCCGGGGTCAGCCAGATAGCACGCCGACGCCCATCAACGCATGCTGTTGCCACCACCAGAATGCCGTCATCGCAGAGCTCAGCAGTGTGGCATTTTTTTTGTGTGTCTGCCTCTGACAACAGCGATGCCATTTGCAACCTGTGCCAAAAGAAACTGAGTCGTGGGAAGTCCAACACCCACCTAGGTACAACTGCTTTGCGAAGGCACATGGTCTCCCATCACAAACGCCGATGGGAAGAACACATGAGTAGAAGCAGCACACAAACTGAAAGCCGCCCTCCTCCTCCTGCTCCAGCATCTTCAGCCACGTCAACCAGTGCTGTCCTCCTTGCCCCCTCTCAACCATCCTCCACTGAGTCTCTCTTACGTAGCAGTTCCTGGTCATCTGCCCACAGTCAGCTGTCTGTCAAGGACATGTTTGAGCGTAAGAAGCCAATTTCTCAAAGTCACCCCCTTGCCCGGCGTCTGACAGCTGGCTTGTCTGAACTCTTAGCCTGCCAGCTTTTACCATACAAGCTGGTGGAGTCTGATGCTTTCAAAAATTTTTTATCTATTGGGTCACCGCAGTGAAAGGTACCTGGCAGAAATTTCTTTTCACAAAAGGCAATCCCAAACCTGTATTCTGTTGTTCGAAAGGAAGTTATGGCATGTCTGGCACACAGCGTTGGGGCAAGGGTCCATATGACCACGGATAGCTGGTCTGCAAAGCATGGTCAGGGCAGGTATATCACCTACACTGCGCATTGGGTAAACCTGCTGATGTCTGACAAGCATGGAATGCGTGGCTCTGCAGAAGAGTTGGTGACACCGCCACGACTTGCAGGCAGGCCTGCTGCTACCTCCTCTACTCCTCCTACTCCATCCTCTTCCATAACCTCTTCCATAACCTCTTCCTCGGCTGAGTCCTCTTCTCCTTCTGCGTCTTGCTCCACATCTATGGCACCCCCCCAGCTCCCCAAGTACTATGCTACATCCCGGGTATGGCAGTGTCACGCCGTCTTGGGGTTGACTTGCCTGAAAGCGGAGAGTCACACCGCACCAGCACTCCTAACCGCCCTGAACGCACAGGTGGATCAGTGGCTGACTCCGCACCAACTGGAGATTGGCAAGGTTGTTTCTGACAATGGAAGTAATTTGGTGGCGGCATTGAAATTGGGCAAGTTGACACATGTGCCGTGCATGGCACATGTGTTTAATCTGATTGTACAACGATTTGTCCATAAGTACCCAGGCTTACAGGACGTCCTGAAGCAGGCCAGGAAGGTGTGTGGCCATTTCAGGCATTCCTACATGGCCATGGCGCACTTGTCTGATATCCAGCGTCGAAACAACCTGCCAGTGAGGCGCTTGATTTGCGACAGCCCGACACGGTGGAATTCAACACTCCTAATGTTTGACCGCCTGCTCCAACAAGAAAAAGCTGTTAATGAGTATTTGTATGACCGGGGTCCTAGGACAGCCTCTGGGGAGCTGGCGATTTTTTTGCCAAATTACTGGACGCTCATGCGCAATGCCTGTAGGCTCATGCGTCCTTTTGAGGAGGTGACAAACCTTGTCAGTCGCACCGAAGGCACCATCAGCGACATCATACCATTTGTTTTCTTCCTGGAGCGTGCCCTGCGAAGAGTGCTGGATCAGGCCGTAGATGAGCGTGAAGAGGAAGAGTTGTGGTGTCCATCACCCCCACAAACAGCCTTATCAGCATCGCTTGCTGGACCTGCGGCAACGCAGGAAGAGGATTGTGAGGAAGAGGAGGAATGTGGCTTTGAGGAGGAGGAGAAGGAGGAGGAGGAAGACAGAGCACAACAGGCATCCCAGGGTGCTCGTTGTTGTCACCTCTCTGGTACCCATGGTGTTGTACGTGGCTGGGGGGAAGAAGATACCCTCAGTGAGATCAGTGAGGACGAGGAACGGGACATGATTAGCTCGGCATCCAACCTTGTTCAAATGGGTTCTTTCATGCTGTCGTTCCTGTTGAGGGACCCTCGTATAAAAAAGCTGAAGGAGAACGACCTGTACTGGGTGTCCATGCTCCTCGAACCCCCGGTATAAGCATAAAGTGCCTGAAATGTTACCAAATTCCCGCAAGTCGGAAAGGATGGAGCATTTTAAAAATAAATTAAAAAATATGCTTTACACAGCGTATAAGGGTGATGTCACAGCACAACGGGAATGTAACTGGGGAAGAGATGAAAGTAATCCTCCTCCTCCCACGACCACGGCGGCAAGGACAGGACGCTTTCCTGACGTCTTGTTGATGGAGGACATGCGTACCTTTTTAACTCCCATGCATCCCCAGAGCCTTTCGGGATCCTGCCTCAGAGAAAGACTCAACCGACAGGTAGCAGACTACCTAGCATTAACTGCGGATCTCGACACTCTGAGGAGCGATGGACCCCTTGACTACTGGGTGTGCAGGCTTGACCTGTGGCCTGAGCTATCCCAATTTGCAATGGGACTTCTGGCCTGCCCCGCTTCAAGTGTCCTGTCCAAAAGGACCTTCAGTGCAGCAGAAGGTTTTGTCACTGAGAAGAGAAGTCGCCTAGGTCAAAAAAGCCTTGACTATCTCACCTTTATTAAAATGAATGAGGGATGCATCCCGAAGGGACTGACATTGGGCGATACATTTGAGTAAAAAAGGCCTGATGATGAGATGAGCTGGCTTGGGCTACAACTGGTACACACGCTGGCTTTTTTTTTCTTATAATGCAGGATGACTTGCTTGACTTATCCGCCAACAACTAGTGTTCAAGCCGCAAGCTTTTAGGGCACTTTCTAAATGTTTTACAAACATCAATTTTTATGGCCGCTGCTACAGCAGTGGCTACAACAATACCAAATTTTTCAGTCATTTGTACATGCCTAATTTTTCAGGCCTCTGCTGCTGCTCTCTGGGTACAAAACTCAAATAAAAAATAAGGCACATAACAGTGATTAAACTGTTAAGAATAGTACAACTTAACACACCACTCATATCTGGTGGACCATTAAATTGCATGCGCAGTGCCCCAAATGTGAAGGAGGAGGACCGACCAAGCATCTTTATCCGTCTCTTGGTTGCTCTAAATTATCTCTGGGTTCCATCTATGCCATACCTGTACTCTATTGTGCAAAAGGGTGGCATATGTGGTGTTTCATGCTGTTGTGCCTGTTGAGGGTCGTGGCCCATGGTATAAAAAGGCTGAAGGAGAACGACCTGTAATGGGTGTCCAAGCACATTTTTTGAAAAATGTTCCCGGTTCCTCTCAATTATCTCCGGGTTCCTAAAATCAATGCCATACCTGTACTCGACTGTGCAAAAGGATGGCATATGTGGTGTTTCCTGCAGTTGTTTCTGTTGAGGGTGCTGGACCCTCTTATAAAAAGGCTGAAGGAGAACGACCTGTACTGGATGTCCAAGCATGGTTTTTTGGCCAATTTCACGTTTCCAAAAAATTATCTCTGGCTTTCTAAAATCAATGCCGTACCTGTACTCTATTGTTCAAAAGGATGACATATGTCCTCTTTCCTGCTGTTGTTTTTTTTGAGGGTACTGGAGCCTCTTATAAAAAGGCTGAAGTAGAAAGAAGTGTAATGGGTGTCCAATCATTTTTTTGGTTCAATTTCCCGGTTGCAACAAATTATCTATGGGTTTCTAAAATCAATGCCTTACCTGTAATCTATTGTTCAAAAGAATATGTCTTCTTTCCTGCTGTTGTTTCTGTTGAGGGTCCGGGACCCTCTTTTTTTTTTTTATTTTTTTTATTAAATCTTTTTATTGTTTTATAAATTATTATACAGATATATATGTTTGAAGGGTCAATCACATTTTGTCAACACAAATATAGTTCTTCTTGCAATAACATAGACTTTCTTGCCCCCCCACATCAAAACCATAATTATACATAATTATGTTTAAATAGTTTTTTATTGTTTTATACTTTTCAAAGAACAAGAATACATAAAATGAATTAACATAACATACAATATCCATTCTTCCGTTGTCTATTGATTTTGGGGAATATTGCATTACAAGTATTCAATGATATAAGAGTGAAAAATCCTAGCCAAACTGTATTGTTACATAGTTACACAATTATCTCATCCTTACATCAGTATTCACTGCTAATTGATTCTATCTTAGAACTGTCTTTGATTCATCAAGCATTGTCAGCCATTTAACAATAGGTTATTAGAGTATATATTCTATCTAGCATTTCTTCCTTGTGTTATATCATTCTAATCTTTGGTACAGTTTGTTTCTTAACTCTGTATTTCACTAACTGGATGTTTTTGGCTGAATCATTATTATCTTAGAGTAATCTTATATATGAATTTGAAACCTTACGGTATAACAACTGAGAACAGATAGATCAAGAACAAAAAAGAAATAAATAAGAAAGAAAGGGGGAGCTATAAAAGAAAAAAAAAGAAAGGGGGTTATAAGGGAGGGGGGGTAGGGATGGGTGACGTCGTCTTATGTCACAGATCATAGTATGTGTGCATCAAAGTGTTTGACACGACTATAGTTTGATGGTCCTTTAGATCTCTGATCTCCGGTTATCTTGTGAGGTTATGGACCCTTTGCTTATCCAATAGTACCACACTGCTTGGAAGGTTTCCCTGTTATCTAATGTATATGAAGCTGTCTCGTACATGGTGTATGTGTGTTGGATTCTATTATATATCTCAGTCCAGGTTGGAGTTCCAGATTTCCAATATTTAGCTATGCATATCCTCGTGATTGTGCATAAGATCTTAATAAATGTATTGATATGTTTGTGGAATTTACTGATATGTTCATGTAACAAAGCTTGTTGGATCGTTAGACTAATATTTTCTTCTAGCATCTGACTGAGGAATGCGGATAGTCTGCTCCATATACCCCTAACATCTTTGCAGTCCCACCACATGTGTCTGTATGTCCCTATGTCTCCACAGCCTCTGTAACATAATCTGCTGCCTTGGGGGTGCATATGAGCCGTTCGTGTAGGAGTTAAGTACCATCTATGAATTGTTTTGGTGATATTTTCTTTAAGGTCTACACTCAACCCTCTTTCTGCGTTTTGAAACAGTGATTCCCATGCCTTTTTGTCTTTGCAGATAAGTAGTTCTTGTTCCCAGGCCAGCATAGTCGTGGTCTTGGTGGTGTTGTGGGTGGTCTGCATAGATACATATAGTAGAGATATGGTATGTTTGTTGCGTTCTTCTGATTTACAGAAGGTTTCAATAGGTGTGGTGGTCTGTTCTCTAGGGTGTTTTAAATATGATTGTAGAGTAGAGTGTATCTGTAGGTATAAGTACCAGTGTAGCTTCAGGGGGTCAATCTTTGTCTGCAGTTGGTTAAACGTCAGTATGTTATGTCCTGTTAAGTAGTCCGCCACTCTGTATAAACCTTTGTTTTCCCATTTTTTGATTTGGGTCCAGAGGTCTTCTGATATTAGATATCTAAGTGGTATTGATATAGAGTGTTGCTGTAGAAGTTTATATTTCGTTTTCGCTGTTTTCCAGATCTTTACAGTGAGGTTTGTGGTGTAGGGTGTAGATGTCTTTCCATCTTTCTGAGCCCTCTCTGGGTCCCAAACAATTGAGTCTGCTTCTTCCCACCCCCCTATGTTCGCTTCTAACTTGGGCCATATTATTCCCTTTGACCTTTTCAGGAGTAGTGTATCTTGCGCTAGTCTGGCTGCATTGTAATATTCTATTAAATTTGGTGCACCAATGCCCCCGAGTGACTTATGTCTGGTTAAGGTGGATTTTGCTATCCTGCTCGTCTTATCTCCCCTAATAAATGCTGAGATGTCCTTTTGCAGTGTTTCCAGTTCTGGTTTTATTATTTTTATCGGGAGGGTTCTGAATAAATACAGTATTCGAGGCATGGCGTTCATTTTAACCGCCGCTATTCTACCTAGCCAGGAGAAATTAAAGCTCTTCCATTTTGCCATATCTCGTCTAATTTGTTTAAATAGTGGGGTATAATTTACTTTGTATAGCTGAGTGGAGCAAGTTGGAATCTGGATACCTAAGTATTTTAGTGTGTGTTTCATCCATTTAAAGTGAAATTGTGTTTCTAAAAATTATATATAATTATACAGAATTTTCTACCGTCCCCCTTTGTTACATACATAACCTCAGAGGGTACAAACACCTGAAATAAAAAAAAGAAAAAAGAAAAAGGGAAAAAGAAAAAAACAAGCCCAGGCGCCATATACCTATGATACATCAAAGAATAAGAGTTAGAGAGGGCGGCATGGGAAGAAAAAAGAAAAAAAAAAAAAAAACCAACAAACAAAAAAACACAACAAAAACCCACATGTAGCACAAGTGTGGACTCCCATCAGAGTGGGTCAGACTAGTTTCTGGTGCGCGGGGGGGGGGGGGGGGGCGAGCACCATCACTGAGGTTCAATGCTACCTCCTATAGCAGAGTACTCCAAGCGCATGGCAATTCTTCCCTGGCAATCATGGATCTAACTATTTTTGACTTAATTAGAGGTTTAATAATTTGAAGTTGTACACCCACTGACTCAGTTTTTATTATGTTTAGCCATTTGTGGAAAAACCTTTTTATATCATTATTTACATCTGGATAGATATCATATTGTTCCAAAACCATCTGATTCTTCATCCCTCTTACCAACTGTGAAATACTTGGTGCTTTTAAGGTTTTCCAATTACCCAAAATCATTGATCTGCCTAGGAGGATTGCCGTGTTAATAAGACTGGGGTTTTCGTGTCATTCTGTACCCTGATACAAAAAGAGCACCATTTTATTGTTTATTTGGAATTTCTGGTCTAACCACCTATTCAACCAAAATTGTACTTTATACCAAAACTGCCGAATTTTTGGGCAGACAAACAAACAATGTTCTAAGTCAGCTTCTTTAGCGCTGCATTTATAACAAGCCATATCCATATTCTTGTACCATCTTGCTATTTTACTAGGTGTGACATATAGTTGATTGATTACTTTAAAATGTGATTCTCTCCAAGTAGTAACCTTGGTTGTCCTTAGGACAGTGTTGAGACTATCTGCTAGCTCCTCCCTTGACACTATAACATGTACTTTCCTCCATTTATCTTTCAACTTCTGTAAGTGTATTTCTATTTTATAGTTCATTTGGAAATTATAGATCATGCTGATCGCATATTTCTTTTGTGCAAATACTGTAATAATTTTATCTAATTCTCCTAATGACCAGTCATTCACAAATTTAGTCTGTAACTCATTATGAAAGTGCCTGACTTGCAGATATGCAAAGAAATCTGTATTTTTTAGCTGAAATTCATCTTTTAATTCATCAAATGATTTAACTATATGTGTTGTATTCTCCTCAATTTGTATCAGATTAACAATGCCCTTCCTACGCCATCTATGAAAGACTCCACTTTCGGTACATCCTGCTTGGAATTTTGGATTCCCTAGTATCGATAGGTACCTTGACTTATACATGTTTATTCCTACTCCTTTACCCAGTTTATGCCAGGCTATTATAATGTTGTTAAACGTTAACCGCTGCCTGATCTTTTTTGGGAGATTTTTGGATTCACAATGCAGAAGTGCTTTCAGTGAATAGGGAGCGCATATCTCTGCTTCTAGCGGACCATAGGAAACATAGTTTCCCTCAATAATCCAATCTATAGCATATTTTGCCAATGCGGCTATATTATAAGCTTGGACATTTGGAAGTGCCAGCCCCCCAGCTTTGAGGGGAAGCGTTGTTGTTTCTGCAGCGCATCTTACTTTCCCTCCTGCCCATATAAACCTATTACACATCCTATTAAAACTAATGCAGTCTTTCTGAGTTATTATGATAGGTAAATTCTGCAAAAGATACAATATTCAAGGGAAAATTATTGTTTTAATTAACATAACTCTGGCAGAGATATTAATAGGTAAGTTACACCATCTTTTGCAATCTGCTATACATTTATCCAGACATGGTGTAATATTTTTGCCATACCATTGCTTCGGGTTCCTAGTAATAGTTAAGCCTAAATATTTAATCTGTTCAACTACCCTGAATGGACAGTCTTTACACTTCTGGCTTGATCCATATAACCACATAATCTCCGATTTATCTACATTGACTTTATAGCCCAAAAATGCACTAAATTGCTTTATGATGTCCAGAAGTTTTTTAATGCTATTGGAAGTATTCGAAAGAAACAGTAGTAGGTCATCCGCAAATAAGGAAAGAACAATCTTCTGCTGGTGAATTTTAATGCCTTCTAACTCTTTTCTTAGCCTAATAGCTAATGGCTCTATTGATAGATTGAACAACATGGGAGACAAGGGACAACCTTGTCTTGTACCTTTTTTAAGCACAATGTCTGGAGTAGTTTCACCGTTAATAATTAAATTAGATGTCAGCTCTCTCTATATATAAGTTTTATAAAGGACTCAATATTCCCTTGCACTCCAAACTTCCCTAATACTGTAAAAAGATGGTCCCAGGTTTTAGCATCAAATGCTTTTTCCGCATCTATTGCTAACACCGCTAAGTCTGGGCAGTCTTTCTTGAGATTTTGCTTCGTGTCTTGATAACACTGGTCTAGTGTAACGAGAACTTTACGTATATTTCTAGCTGGGTTGCGTCCCGTCATAAAGCCTACCTGGTCTATATGAATTATTTTATGTAGTATTTTTTTAAGTCTGTTCGCTATGATAGTGGTTAGTATCTTATAGTCACTGTTTAACAGTGATATCGGTCTGTAGGATCCTGGATCTTCTGGGGCTCTGCCTTTTTTTAAAATTAACGTAATAGAGGAAGCCGCAAAATACTTAGAGTACATTTCCCTTTTTAGAAAATAGCTATTATATAAGTTAGTAAGCATAGGTGTGATTTCACTACTTAGCATTTTGTAGAATTCGGCCGGGAGCATATCAGGTCCCGGTGCTTTGTTACTTTTCATCTGCCTAATAGTCTGAATTACCTCTTCTTCTGTTATTGGTAGATTTAACCCCTCTCTGTCGGCCTCTTCAAGTTTCCTAGTTTCTAGTTGTTCCCAAAACTCTGTTGTCTGCTGAGAATCCACTACAGACTTCGTATAAAGCTCTTCAAAATATTTAAACATTAACTACTTCACTTCCTTTGTCGTATTTGCCCTATCTGTCCCTACTTTAATAGCTGATATATAGTTCCTTTGTCTCTGCATTTTACTTAATCTAGCTATATATTTAGCGGATCTTCCATAGACTCCTCTGTATTTAGCTCTATCTTTTTCCTCTTGTTGTATAACCATTTGTTTTGTGAATATATCTTTTTCTTGTTTACTATTTTGATACTTCAGCCAAGTCTGTGGATTAACATTGCTTATGTAGGCTCTATATGTGTTCTTGAGTTGATTATTAAGTTGGCATTCTCGTTCCCTATTTTTCTTTTTCCATTTACACAGGTATGCTTTTACACTCCCTCTAATATATGCTTTAGCTGTTTCCCAATATATCTCCCATTTGCCATTATAACTACTGTTAAAAAATTTATATTCCTTCCATTTTTCTAAAATATAATTCTTGAAATGTATATTGTACGATAGGTGTCTAGGGAATCTAATTCTACCATTGCCACCCCCTGCTGGTATTACGTTCTGAATTTCTAGGGTTATAATCGCATGATCTGAAATACATATATCCTTAATATCCGCTTTCAGATTCAAACCCAACATATTTTCAGAGCTTAAAAAGAAATCGATTCTTGAGAGGGTCTTAAATGTTTTTGATACACATGTAAATTCACGTGCATCAGGGTTTTGATCTCTCCAGACATCCAACACCCTCAGCCCTTTCATGAATTTTTTCAGAAGACTCCCTTCCTTTTTGATGTTCCTAGTTAGACTACACTTAAGTCTATCTACTAAAGGTACCGGTGTCAAATTAAAATCCCCCCCTATAATGATGTTCTTCCCTATATATTTCATTAATTTCTTGCTCAGCCCCACCCAAAACTCATCGTCAATCTTATTTGGACCATATACATTACATAGAACTACATTTAAGTTATTGATTTGGGTGTCTATGATTATATATCTTGCCTGTATGTCTATCTCTTGTGCTAATATTTTATATTCACAATTCTTATTAAATAGAATCGCTACCCCTTTTTTTCTGCCGCAATACGGTGTAGCTACTACCTGCCCCACCCACTTACTTTTTAATTTCTCTGCTTCGGATGGTTTTAAGTGCGTCTCTTGTACCATCGCCACACTCGGCTTAAATTGTCCTAATTGCTTTAATATTAGCTTCCTTTTTATGGGCGATGAGATACCACCTACATTCCAAGATATAAAATTAATTTTTTCCAACATCCTATTTTGACCTTAACTCAATTAAAGGCCTCACATCACCCATCTCATTTAGCTCGCCCCCCCCCTCCCCCCGGCACACCAGACCCTCCCTCCGATAAAAGTCCACAAAACATTGCCAAAAATAAAATCCACATTATGTTTCAATAACAAAAAATAACAACAACACAAAATATAGCTTGCTTAGTCAACATCTTGCCCTGGTGATTCTATCACTAATCTGGTATGTGCCCCTATCACAAGCCCTGTTCTAGACAGAAATCTTTAGCCTCAGTAGTTGTCAGAAAGGTCCTCATTGTACCATTGATTTCCACAAGTATTTTGGCTGGATAAATCATTCGCGCTGACCATTTAGCTTCAATCAACTTGGTACAATAGGGAGCCATCTCACGTCTTTTACTGCTAGTCTCTGCTGAGAAATCTTGGAAAAGATAGATACGGTTATTAGATATCATGAATTCGTGGTGTTTACGGTATTGTCTTAGTAGGGTGACCTTGTCCTGGAAATTTAGTACTTTAATCATGATGGGCCTCCCTTTAATATGATCTTGCTCTGATCTCTTAATACCTATTCTATGAGCTCTCTCTATTTTAATTGGACGTTCTTCCACAGGTATGCCTAAATATTGTGGTAGAGTTTGAGACGCAAAAGTGATCAGATCTTTAAATTCGCTTGACTCAGGCAGCCCCACTATCTTAATATTATTCCTTCGGGCTCTGTCTTCTAGGTCTTCTATTTTATTCTGCATGGCAAGCAATTGTTTGTTATGAACAGATAGTGTTTGCTCTGCATTATATACCTGGTCTTCTACATTAGAGATCCTTAATTCTGCTTCATTTAATCTATTTGCATATTGTCTGATTTCAGTAGATAGCATGGCTATTTCTTGTTTTATATTGTTAAACCGGGACCCTCTTATAAAAAGGCAGAAGGAGAAAGAAGTGTACTGGGTGTCCTGTCCAATCAATGTTTTTTTCTATTTCACGTTTCCTAAAAATTATCTCCGGGTTTCTAAAATCAATGCCTTACCTGTAATCTATTGTTCAAAAGGATGCCATATGTACTCTTTCCTGCTGTTGTTTCGGTTGAGGGTCCTGGACCCTCTTATAAAAAGGCCTAAGGATAAAGAAGTGTACTGGTTGTCCAATCAATGTTTTTTTCTATTTCCCTGTTCATAAAAATTATCTCAGGGTTTCTAAAATCAATGCCTTACCTGTAATCTATTGTTCAAAAGAATGCCATATGTCCTCTTTCCTGCTGTTGTTTCATATGAGGGTCCTGGACAATCTTATAAAAAGGCTGAAGTAGAAAGAAGTATACTGGGTGTCCATCCAATCATTTTTTTTGGTTCAAATTCCTGGTTGCAACAAATTATCTATGGGTTTCTAAAATCAATGCCTTACCTGTAATCTATTGTTCAAAAGGATGCCATTTGTCCTCTTTCCTGCTGTTGTTTCTGTAGAGGGTCCTGGACCCTCTTATAATAAGGCCGAAGGAGAAAGAAGTGTACTGGGTGTCCTGTCCAATCAATGTTTTTTTCTATTTCCCGTTTCCTAAAAATTATCTCCGGGTTTCTAAAATCAATGCCTTACCTGTACTCTATTGTTCAAAAGGATGCCATATGTCCTCTTTCCTGCTGTTGTTTCGGATGAGGGTCCTGGACCCTCTTATAAAAAGGCCGAAGGAGAAAGAAGTGTACTGGTTGTCCAATCAATGTTTTTTTCTATTTCCCTGTTCATAAAAATTATTTCAGGGTTTCTAAAATCAATGCCTTACCTGTAATCTATTGTTCAAAAGGATGCCATATGTCCTCTTTCCTGCTGTTGTTTTGGTTGAGGGTCCTGGACCCTCTTATAAAAAGGCAGAAGGAGAAAGAAGTGTACTGGCTGTCCAATCAATGTCTTTTTCGATTTCCCGTTTCTTTAAAATTATCTCTGGGTTTCTAAAATCAATGCCTTACCTGTAATCTATTGTTCAAAAGGATGCCATATGTCCTCTTTCCTGCTGTTGTTTCGGTTGAGGGTCCTGGACCCTCTTATAAAAAGGCCAAAGGATAAAGAAGTGTACTGGGTGTCCAATCAATGTTTTTTTTTTCTATTTCGCGTTTCATTAAAATTATCTCAGGGTTTCTAAAATCAATGCCTTACCTGTAATCTATTGTTCAAAAGGATGCCATATGTCCTCTTTCCTGCTGTTGTTTTGGTTGAGTGTCCTGGACCCTCTTATAAAAAGGCTGAAGGAGAAAGAAGTGTACTGGCTGTCCAATCAATGTCTTTTTCGATTTCCCATTTCTTTAAAATTATCTCTGGGTTTCTAAAATCAATGCCTTACCTGTAATCTATTGTTCAAAAGGATGCCATATGTCCTCTTTCCTGCTGTTGTTTCAGTTGAGGGTCCTGGACCCTCTTATAAAAAGGCCTAAGGATAAAGAAGTGTACTGGGTGTCTAATCAATGTCTTTTTTGATTTCCCGTTTCTTTAAAATTATCTCTGGGTTTGTACAATCAATGCCTTACCTGTAATCTATTGTTCAAAAGGATGCCATATGTCCTCTTTCCAGCTGTTGTTTTGATTGAGTGTCCTGGACCCTCTTATAAAAAGGCAGAAGGAGAAAGAAGTGTACTGCCTGTCCAATCAATGTCTTTTTCGATTTCCCATTTCTTTAAAATTATCTCTGGGTTTCTAAAATCAATGCCTTACCTGTAATCTATTGTTTAAAAGGATGCCATATGTCCTCTTTCCTGCTGTTGTTTCAGTTGAGGGTCCTGGACCCTCTTATAAAAAGGCCTAAGGATAAAGAAGTGTACTGGGTGTCCAATCAATGTCTTTTTCGATTTCCCGTTTCTTTAAAATTATCTCTGGGTTTGTACAATCAATGCCTTACCTGTAATCTATTGTTCAAAAGGATGCCATATGTCCTCTTTCCAGCTGTTGTTTTGGTTGAGTGTCCTGGACCCTCTTATAAAAAGGCCGAAGGAGAAAGAAGTGTACTGCCTGTCCAATCAATGTCTTTTTCGATTTCCCATTTCTTTAAAATTATCTCTGGGTTTCTAAAATCAATGCCTTACCTGTAATCTATTGTTCAAAAGGATGCCATATGTCCTCTTTCATGCTGTTGTTTCGGTTGAGGGTCCTGGACCCTCTTATAAAAAGGCCTAAGGATAAAAAAGTGTACTGGGTGTCCAATCAATGTTTTTTTCTATTTCCCGTTTCATTAAAATTATCTTTGGTTTTCTAAAATCAATGCCTTACCTGTAATCTATTGTTCAAAAGGATGCCATATGTCCTCTTTCCTGCTGTTGTTTTTGTTGAGGGTCCTGGACCCTCTTATAAAAAGGCCTAAGGATAATGAAATGTACTGACTGTCCAATCAATGTTTTTTTCTATTTCCCGTATCCTTAAAATTATCTCCGGGTTTCTAACATCAATGCCTTACCTGTACTCTATTGTTCAAAAGGATGCAATATCTCCTCTTTCCTGCTGTTGTTTTGGTTGAGGGCCCTGGACCCTCTTATAAAAAGGCCTAAGGATAAAGAAGTGTACTGGGTGTCCAATCATTTTTTTGGTTCAATTTCCCGGTTGCAACAAATTATCTCAGGGTTTCTAAAATCAATGCTGTACCTATACTCTATTGTTCAAAAGGATGCCATATGTCCTCTTTCCTGCTGTTGTTTTTTTTTGAGGGTCCGGGACACTCTTCTAAAAAGGCCTAAAGATAAAGAAGTGTACTGGGTGTCCAATCAATGTTTTTTTTCTATTTCCCGTTTCATAAAAATTATCTCTGGGTTTCTAAAATCAATGCTGTACCTGTACTCTATTGTTAAAAAGGATGCCATATGTCCTCTTTCCTGCTGCTGTTTCTGTTGAGGGTCCTGGACCCTCTTATAAAAAGGCCTAAGGAGAAAGAAGTGTACTGGCTGTCCAATCAATGTCTTTTTCGATTCCCCGTTTCTTTAAAATTATCTCTGGGTTTGTACAATCAATGCCTTACCTGTAATCTATTGTTCAAAAGGATGCCATATGTCCTCTTTCCTGCTGTTGTTTCTGTTGAGGGTCCTGGACCCTCTTATAATAAGGCCGAAGGAGAAAGAAGTGTACTGGGTGTCCTGTCCAATCAATGTTTTTTTTTATTTCACGTTTCCTAAAAATGATCTCTGGGTTTCTAAAATCAATGCTGTACCTGTACTCTATTGTTCAAAAGGATGCCATATGTCCTCTTTCCTGCTGTTGTTTTTGTTGAGGGTCCGGGACACTCTTCTAAAAAGGCCTAAGGATAAAGAAGTGTACTGGGTGTCCAATCAATGTTTTTTTCTATTTCCCGTTTCATAAAAATTATCTCTGGGTTTCTAAAATCAATGCTGTACCTGTACTCTATTGCTAAAAAGGATGCCATATGTCCTCTTTCCTGCTGCTGTTTCTGTTGAGGGTCCTGGACCCTCTTATAAAAAGGCTGAAGGAGAAAGAAGTGTACTGGCTGTCCAATCAATGTCTTTTTTGATTTCCCGTTTCTTTAAAATTATCTCTGGGTTTGTACAATCAATGCCTTACCTGTAATCTATTGTTCAAAAGGATGCCATATGTCCTCTTTCCTGCTGTTGTTTCGGTTGAGGGTCCTGGACCCTCTAATAATAAGGCCGAAGGAGAAAGAAGTGTACTGGATGTCCTGTCTAATCAATGTTTTTTTTTATTTCACGTTTCCTAAAAATTATCTCTGGGTTTCTAAAATCAATGCTGTACCTGTACTCTATTGTTCAAAAGGATGCCATATAACCTCTTTCCTGCTGTTGTTTTTGTTGAAGGTCCAGGACACTCTTTTAAAAAAGGCAGAAGGAGAACGACCTGTACTGTACTGGGTGTCCAAGCAGGGTTTTTTGTTCAATTTCACGGTTCCTAAAAAATATCTCCGTGTAACTAAAATCAATGCCATACCTGTACTCTATTGTTCAAAAGGATGGCATATGTGGTGTTTCATTCTGTTGTGGCTGTTGAGGGTCGTGGGCCATCGTATAAAACGGCTGAAGGAGAACGACCTGTACTGCCTTGCTGCTCCTTTTAGGCAGGCCATCTCTTTGCATACATGCCCACATACTCTGCAACGGATGCCTCTTTTAGGGAGAGGTGCAGCCATAATGCAGGGTCAGAACCTCTGCCTGCAACTGTTATACTCGATTTTGCGAAAGGAAGTAACCTTACCATGGTTCCCTGACCGCACGTCTTGTTGTTATATTTTGTTGTGGGTAATCATGATGGCCATGTAGACCACCCCTGAGAGGCCTTGAAGTAACAGGGATGAAAGTGCTAAGAATAGTACTAATTTACACAACCGAGTTAGCCATGGGTCTTATTCCAAGACCGCATGGCTTTTTTTTGGTTTGGGTGCGGCTAATCATGCAGGCCATATAGACCTGCCACCATTCGGTGTTGTATCAGGTATTAAACTAATAAGAATAGTAATACCAAAATACAGCCAATTAACGGCCTAGCAAGACTGAGCCAAGGTTTGATTGTTGTATTTTGTTCAGCTAATCATGATGGCCATGTAGACCACCCCCGAGAGGCCTTGAAGTAACAGGGATGAAAGTGCTAAGAATAGTACTAATTTACACAACCGAGTTAGCCATGGGTCTTATTCCAAGACCGCATGGCTTTTTTTTGGGTTGGGTGTGGCTAATCATGCAGGCCATATAGACCTGCCACCATTCGGTGTTGTATCAGGTATTAAACTAATAAGAACAGTACTACCAAAATACAGCCAATTAACGGCCTAGCAAGACTGAGCCAAGGTTTGATTGTTGTATTTTGTTCGGGCTAATCATGATGGCCATGTAGACCACCCCCGAGAGGCCTGGAAGTAAAAGGGATGAAAGTGCTAAGAATAGTACTAATTTACACAACCGAGTTAGCCATGGGTCTTATTCCAAGACCGCATGGCTTTTTTTTGGTTTGGGTGCAGCTAATCATGCAGGCCATATAGACCTGCCACCATTCGGTGTTGTATCAGGTATTAAACTAATAAGAACAGTACTACCAAAATACAGCCAATTAACGGCCTAGCAAGACTGAGCCAAGGTTTGATTGTTGTATTTTGTTCGGCTATTCATGATGGCCATGTAGACCACCCCCGAGAGGCCTTAAAGTAACAGGGATGAAAGTGCTAAGAATAGTACTAATTTACACAACCGAGTTAGCCATGGGTCTTATTCCAAGACCGCATGGCTTTTTTTTGGTTTGGGTGCAGCTAATCATGCAGGCCATATAGACCTGCCACCATTCGGTGTTGTATCAGGTATTAAACTAATAAGAACAGTACTACCAAAATACAGCCAATTAACGACCTAGCAAGACTGAGCCAAGGTTTGATTGTTGTATTTTGTTTGGCTAAACATGATGGCCATGTAGACCACCCCCGAGAGGCCTGGAAGTAACAGGGATGAAAGTGATAAGAATAGTACTGCTTGAAGCAACCGAGTTAGCCATGGGTGTTAGTCCAAGACCGCTTGGCTTTTTTTTGGTTTGGGTGCGGCTAATCATGCAGGCCATATAGACCTGCCACCATTCGGTTTTGTATCAGGTATTAAACTAATAAGAACAGTACTACCAAAATACAGCCAATTAACGGCCTAGCAAGACTGAGCCAAGGTTTGATTGTTGTATTTTGTTCGGGCTAATCATGATGGCCATGTAGACCACCCCCGAGAGGCCTGGAAGTAAAAGGGATGAAAGTGCTAAGAATAGTACTAATTTACACAACCGAGTTAGCCATGGGTCTTATTCCAAGACCGCATGGCTTTTTTTTGGTTTGGGTGCAGCTAATCATGCAGGCCATATAGACCTGCCACCATTCGGTGTTGTATCAGGTATTAAACTAATAAGAACAGTACTACCAAAATACAGCCAATTAACGGCCTAGCAAGACTGAGCCAAGGTTTGATTGTTGTATTTTGTTCGGCTATTCATGATGGCCATGTAGACCACCCCCGAGAGGCCTTAAAGTAACAGGGATGAAAGTGCTAAGAATAGTACTAATTTACACAACCGAGTTAGCCATGGGTCTTATTCCAAGACCGCATGGCTTTTTTTTGGTTTGGGTGCAGCTAATCATGCAGGCCATATAGACCTGCCACCATTCGGTGTTGTATCAGGTATTAAACTAATAAGAACAGTACTACCAAAATACAGCCAATTAACGACCTAGCAAGACTGAGCCAAGGTTTGATTGTTGTATTTTGTTTGGCTAAACATGATGGCCATGTAGACCACCCCCGAGAGGCCTGGAAGTAACAGGGATGAAAGTGATAAGAATAGTACTGCTTGAAGCAACCGAGTTAGCCATGGGTGTTAGTCCAAGACCGCTTGGCTTTTTTTTGGTTTGGGTGCGGCTAATCATGCAGGCCATATAGACCTGCCACCATTCGGTTTTGTATCAGGTATTAAACTAATAAGAACAGTACTACCAAAATACAGCCAATTAACGGCCTAGCAAGACTGAGCCAAGGTTTGATTGTTTTGTATTTTGTTCGGCTAATCATGATGGCCATGTAGACCACCCCAGAGAGGCCTTGAAGTAACAGGGATGAAAGTGCTCAGAATAGTACTAATTTACACAACCGAGTTAGCCATGGGTCTTATTCCAAGACCGCATGGCTTTTTTTTGGGTTGGGTGCGGCTAATCATGCAGGCCATATAGACCTGCCACCATTCGGTGTTGTATCAGGTATTAAACTAATAAGAACAGTACTACCAAAATACAGCCAATTAACGGCCTAGCAAGACTGAGCCAAGGTTTGATTGTTGTATTTTGTTCGGGCTAATCATGATGGCCATGTAGACCAACCCCGAGAGGCCTGGAAGTAAAAGGGATGAAAGTGCTAAGAATAGTACTAATTTACACAACCGAGTTAGCCATGGTTTGGGTGCGGCTAATCATGCAGGCCATATAGACCTGCCACCATTCGGTGTTGTATCAGGTATTAAACTAATAAGAACAGTACTACCAAAATACAGCCAATTAACGGCCTAGCAAGACTGAGACAAGGTTTGATTGTTGTATTTTGTTAGGCTTATCATGATGGCCATGTAGACCACCCCCGAGAGGCCTGGAAGTAACAGGGATGAAAGTGCTAAGAATAGTACTACTTGAAACAACCGAGTTAGCCATGGGTCTTAGTCCAAGACCGATTGGCTTTTTTTGGGTTGGGTGCGGCTAATCATGCAGGCCATATAGACCTGCCACCATTCGGTGTTGTATCAGGTATTAAACTAATAAGAACAGTACTACCAAAATACACCCAATTAACGGCCTATCAAGACTGAGCCAAGGTTTGATCGTTGTATTTTGTTCGGCTAATCATGATGGCCATGTAGACCACCCCGAGAGGCCTGGAAGTAACAGGGATGAAAGTGCTAAGAATAGTACTACTTTAAACAACCGAGTTAGCCATGGGTCTTTCCTGCTGTTGTTTTTGTTGAGGGTCCGGGACACTCTTCTAAAAAGGCCTAAGGATAAAGAAGTGTACTGGGTGTCCAATCAATGTTTTTTTCTATTTCCCGTTTCATAAAAATTATCTCTGGGTTTCTAAAATCAATGCTGTACCTGTACTCTATTGCTAAAAAGGATGCCATATGTCCTCTTTCCTGCTGCTGTTTCTGTTGAGGGTCCTGGACCCTCTTATAAAAAGGCCGAAGGAGAAAGAAGTGTACTGGCTGTCCAATCAATGTCTTTTTCGATTTCCCGTTTCTTTAAAATTATCTCTGGGTTTGTACAATCAATGCCTTACCTGTAATCTATTGTTCAAAAGGATGCCATATGTCCTCTTTCCTGCTGTTGTTTCGGTTGAGGGTCCTGGACCCTCTAATAATAAGGCCGAAGGAGAAAGAAGTGTACTGGATGTCCTGTCTAATCAATGTTTTTTTTTATTTCACGTTTCCTAAAAATTATCTCTGGGTTTCTAAAATCAATGCTGTACCTGTACTCTATTGTTCAAAAGGATGCCATATAACCTCTTTCCTGCTGTTGTTTTTGTTGAAGGTCCAGGACACTCTTTTAAAAAAGGCAGAAGGAGAACGACCTGTACTGTACTGGGTGTCCAAGCAGGGTTTTTTGTTCAATTTCACGGTTCCTAAAAAATATCTCCGTGTAACTAAAATCAATGCCATACCTGTACTCTATTGTTCAAAAGGATGGCATATGTGGTGTTTCATTCTGTTGTGGCTGTTGAGGGTCGTGGGCCATCGTATAAAACGGCTGAAGGAGAACGACCTGTACTGCCTTGCTGCTCCTTTTAGGCAGGCCATCTCTTTGCATACATGCCCACATACTCTGCAACGGATGCCTCTTTTAGGGAGAGGTGCAGCCATAATGCAGGGTCAGAACCTCTGCCTGCAACTGTTATACTCGATTTTGCGAAAGGAAGTAACCTTACCATGGTTCCCTGACCGCACGTCTTGTTGTTATATTTTGTTGTGGGTAATCATGATCCTATCTATCTATCTTCTATCCAGACTGTTTGGAGACAGCCACTTGTGTTTTGGACAAATTTGAAGTAGGAGGACAGACCAATCACAGGGATTAAACTGCGAAGAATAGTAATACTTAAGAAAACCTAGTTATACCAGTACCACCATGGGTCCCAGACCGCATGTTTTGTTGTTATACTTTGTCAGGGTAATCATGCAGGCCATATAGACCGCCCTTGATAGGGGAAGTAACAGGGGTTAAAGTGCAAAGACTAGTACAACTTAACACAACCTAGTTTACATTAACAGTGGTTCCCAGACCGCATGTCTTGTTATTAGATTTTGCCAGAATAATCAGCCAGGCCATATAGACCGCCCCCGATAGGGGGAGGAACAGGGATTAAAGTGCTAAGAATAGTAAAAATCAACACAACCTAGTTAACAGTGGTTCACAGACCGCATGTCTTGTTGTTATATTTTGCAAGGATAATCAGGCACGCTATATAGACCTCCGCCGATAGGGGGAGTAACAGGGGTTAAAGTGCTAAGAATAGTAAAAATCAACACAACCTAGTTAACAGTGGTTCACAGACCGCATGTCTTGTTGTTATATTTTGCAAGGATAATCAGGCACGCCATATAGACCTCCCCCGATAGGGGGAGTAACAGGGGTTAAAGTGCTAAGAATAGTACTACTTAACACAACCTAGTTACCATGGGTCCATGACCGCATGCTTTCTTATTATACTTTGTCAGGGTAATCATGCAGGCCATATAGACCTCCCTTGATAGGGGGAGTAACAGGGATTACAATTCTAAGAATAGTACTACTTAACACAACCTAGTTACCATGGGTCCCAGACCAGATGTTTTGTTGTTATACTTTGTCAGGGTAATCATGCAGGCCATATAGAACTCCACCGAAAGGGGGAGTAAGAGGGATTAAAGTGCTAAGAAAAGTTTTACTTAACACAACCTAATTACCATGGGTCCCAGACCGCGTGTCTTGTTGTTATACTTTGTCAGGGTAATCATACACGCCATATAGACCTCCACCGATAGGAGGATTTACAGGGCTGAAAGTGCTAAGAATAGTACTACTTAACACAACCTAGTTACCATGGGTCCAAGACCGCATGTTTAATTATTATACATTGGGGGGTAGTTATCAAGCCGTCTACTTTTCTTGCTTCGCCGGCCAATCAGCCAATCAGCCAATCAGATTCAAGTTCAATCCGATTGGCTGATCCAATCAGCCAATCAGATTGAGCTCGCATTCTATTGGCTGATCGGAACAGCCAATAGAATGCAAGCTCAATCTGATTGGCTGATTCCATCAGCCAATCAGATTTTTCCTACCTTAATTCTGATTGGCTGATAGAATCCTATCAGCCAATCGGAATTGAGGGGACGCCATCTTGGATGACGTCCCTTAAAGGAGCCGTCATTCGTCGTAGTCCGTCGGTGAAGAAGGTGGTTCCGCGTCGGCGGAAGGAAGATTCAAGACCCGGCTTGGAAGATGACTTCGCCCGGATAGAAGACCTCTTCAGCGCCTCTTTGAAGATGACATCGGACGGATCGAAGACTTTTCTTCAGCGCCGCCTGGATGATGACTTCATCGGATGGAAGATTTCTTCAGCGCCGCTTGGAGGATTAACTTCTTCCGCTCCGGATGTCCTCTTCAGTTCCATCGGTGGCTCGGCTGAGTGAAGACGACTCAAGGTAGGATGATCTTCAGGGGATTAGTGTTAGGTTTTTGTAAGGGGGGTTTGGGTTAGATTAGGGGTATGTGGGTGGTGGGTTTTAATGTTGGGGGGGGTTGTATTTTTCTTTTACAGGCAAAAGAGCTGTTTTCTTTGGGGCATGCCCCCACAAATGGCCCTTTTAAGGGCTGGTAAGGTAAAAGAGCTTTGAAATTTATTTAATTTAGAATAGGGTAGGGCATTTTTTTATTTTGGGGGGGTTTGTTATTTTATTAGGGGGCTTAGATTAGGTGTAAGTAGCTTAAAATTGTTGTAATATTTGTAACATGTTTGTAACTTATTTTTTTATTTTTTGTAACTTAGCTTTTTTTATTTTTTGTACTTTAGTTAGTTTATGTAATTGTATTTAATTGTAGTTATTTGTAGGTAATTTATTTAATTAATTTAATGATAGTGTAGTATTAGGTTTAATTGTAACTTAAGTTAGGATTTATTTTACAGGTAATTTTGTATTTCTTTTAGCTATGTAGTTATTAAATAGTTAATAACTATTTAATAACTATTCTAACTAGCTAAAATAAATACAAAGTTACCTGTAAAATAAATATAAATCCTAAGATAGCTATAATATAATTATTAATTATATTTTAGCTATCTTAGGGTTTATTTTACAGGTAGGTATTTATTTTTAAATAGGAATAATTTATTAAAGTATAGTGCAGTGTTAGGTGTAATTGTAACTTAGGTTAGGATTTATTTCACAGGTACATTTCTCTTTATTTTAGCTAGGTAAGCTATTAAATAGTTAATAACTATTTAATAGTTATTGTACATGGTTAAAATAAATTGAAAGGTACCTGTAAAATAAATATAAATCCTAAGATAGCTAGAATATAATTATTATTTATATTGTAGCTATATTAGGGTTTATTTTAAAGGTAAGTATTTAGTTTTAAATAGGATTCATTTACTTAATAAGAGTTAATTTATTTAGATTTATTTAATTAATATTTAAGTTAGGGGGGCGTTAGGGTTAGGGTTAGACTTAGGTTTAGGGGTTAATAATTTTATGACAGTGGCGGCGGCGTAGTGGGGGGCAGGATAGGGGTTAATAAATTTATTATAGGTGGCGACGGTGTAGGGGGGGCAGATTAGGGGTTAATAAATTTATTATAGGTGGCAACGGTGTAGGGGGGGCAGGATAGGGGTTAATACATTTAATATAGGTTGCGGCGGGTTCAGGGAGCGGCGGTTTAGGGGTTAATACATTTATTATAGTTGCGGTGGGCTCCGGGAGCGGCGGTTTAGGGGTTAATATGTATAGAGTAGCTTGCGGTGGGCTCCGGGAGCGGCGGTTTAGGGGGTAATAACTTTATTTAGTTGCGGCGGTGTAGGGGGGGGGACAGATTAGTGGTGTTTAGACTCGGGGTACATGTTAGGGTGTTAGGTGCAGACATCTCCCATAGAAATCAATGGGATGTCTGTCAGCAGCGAACTTGTACTTTCGCTATGGTCAGACTCCCATTGATTCCTATGGGATCCGTCGCCTCCAGGGGTGGCGGATTGAAAACCAGGTACGCTGGGCCGTAAAAGTGCCGAGCGTACCTGCTAGTTTTTTGATAGCTAGCAAAAGTAGTGAGAATGTGCCGCACTTGTGTGCGGAACATCTGGAGTGACGTAAGAATCGATCTGTGTCGGACTGAGTCCGGCGGATCGATGCTTACGTCACAAAATTCTACTTTTGCCGGTCTCGAGCCTTTGATAACTAAGGCGAATCAGCCTCGCCACAAATACGCTGCGGAATTCCAGCGTATTTGAGGTTGACGGCTTGATAACTAGGCCCCTTTGTCAGGGTAATTATATAACTAACAAATCTATCTATTTCTCTTCTATCGATTCTATCTAACTATCAATCTATGTATATCTATCCTATCTATCTATCTATCTATCTATCTATCTATCTTGTGTCCGGACTGTTTTGAGACAGCCACTTGTGTTTTTGACAAATTTGAAGTAGGAGGACAGACCAATCATCTTCTTCCATCTCCCGGTTCCAAAAATGAAGGCCATATAGACCTCCCCCGATAGGGGGAGTAACAGGTTGTAGTAAACTGCTAAGAATAGTACTACTTAACACACCACGGGTCACAGACCGCATGTCTTATTGTTATACTCTGTCAGGGAAATTATATATATTTCAAATCTATTTATTTATCTATCAAATCGATCGAACTATCAAACGTATCTATCAAATGTAGATTGCATCTATTGATCGATGTAATTCGGTTCAATTAAATGTATATTACATATTTTGGTTGATGTAATTCGTATCTATCAAATGGATATTGCATCTATTGATCTTTGTAATTCGTATCTATCAAATGTATATTGCATCTATTGATCTATGTAATTTGTATTGATCATATGTATATTGCATCGATCGAGCTATGTAATCTATGTATCTATCTATCAAATCTATCTATCACGTGGTTGTGCAAATGGACTGTTTGCGGTTGTTTGCGGTGCGTTACACTTGGAGTTTGCTCTGTCACTGTGAAGCGGCCATAACCCTTACACTACCTGATAGATACAACATCATAACTGATGTTTTAAAGCACATTATTGCAAACAATTTGGGGATGTTAGGTGATTTAGGCCCTTTATGGGTTAAAAGCAGACTCTGTATCAACTATGTAATTTTCCATGGGAGTTTTGCCAGGGATGCCCCTCCAGCATGCCACAGTCCTGGTGTTAGTCCCCTTGAAACAACTTTTCCATGACTATTGTGGCCAGAAAAAGTCCTTGTAGGTTTTAAAGTTCGCCTGCCTATTGAAGTCAATGGCGGTTCGCGGGTTCGCGAACAATACCGGAAGTTCGAGTCCGCCGTTCACGAACCGAAATTTTTAAGTTCGCAACATCACTACTCCTGGGAAATACTCTTCATTACCATTAGGAGGAGAAAAAGATTCCCAAACCCCAACAGCCCTTTAAAACCCATCCCATCTCGCACATACCTCAGTCTAACGAATAGCCAAGCAAACGGCTAGATTTAGAGTTCTGCGTTAGCCTTAAAAAGCAGCGTTAAGGGGTCCTAACGCTGCTTTTCAACGCCCGCTGGTATTTAGAGTCAGGCAGGAAAGGGTCTACCACTCACTTTTTGCGTATCCTATCTTTTCTACCTATACGCCGGTATTACGAGTCTTGGAAGAAGTGGGCGGTACAGCCTCTACCGCCAAGACTCCAACCGCAAAAAAAGTCAGTAGTTACGAGTTTTATGGGCTAACGCCGGAACATAAAGCTCTTAACTACAGTGCTATAAAGTACACTAACACCCATAAACTACCTATGAACCCCCAAACCGAGGCCCTCCCACATCGCAAACACTATATTAAAAATTATTTAACCCCTAATCTGCCCCCCCCCCACGTCGCCGCCATCTAACTACACTTATTAACCCCTAATCTGCCGACCGGACATCGCCGCCACTATAATAAATGTATTAACCCCTAAACCACCACACTCCCGCCTCGCAAACACTATAATAAATTTTATTAACCCCTAATCTGCCCTCCCTAACATTGCCGTCACCTACCTACAATTATTAACCCCTAATCTCCCGCCCCCAACGTCGCCGCTACTATAATAACGTTATTAACCCCTAAACCTAAGTCTAACCCTAACCCTAACACCCCCCTAAGTTAAATATAATTTAAATAAAATGAACTAAAATTACTATCATTAAATAAATTAATCCTATTTAAAACTAAATACTTACCTATAAAATAAACCCTAAGCTAGCTACAATATAACTAATAGTTACATTGTAGCTATTTTAGGATTTATATTTATTTTACAGGCAACTTTGTATTTATTTTAACTAGGTACAATAGCTATTAAATAGTTAATAACTATTTAATAGCTACCTAGTTAAAATAAGTAAAAAATTTCCTGTAAAATAAATCCTAACCTAAGTTACAAATACACAATATCCTTTAAATATATTGTGGACATAAACTGATCTTCTTGAACGAAAGACAGAATAGTCAGAATAGTTTCCATTTTGAAAGAACTGGTCTGAAAGTTCCTTCCCTCTTTTGAACAATGAATAGATTTGAATAAAATCCCATCCCCTGTCCCTGCAAAGAAACTGGAACCATCACTCCCATAGCTTTCAGACCTGAGACAGACTAGAAAAAAGCTTGAGCTTTTACAGGATTCCTTGGAACATTGGAAAGAAAAAACCTTCCTATGGGAGGCCTTATTCTGATTCCTATTCTATATTCAGAAATCATGCATCTTAAAGGGACAGTATACACTCATTTTCATATAACTGCATGTAATAGACACTACTATAAAGAATAAGATGCACAGATACTGATATAAAAATCCAGTATAAAATAGTTTAAAAACGTACTTAGAAGCTTTCAGTTTAGCTCTGTTGAAAAGGCAGTTGGAAAGCCCACTGCAAGTGGGAAATAAGACACTCCCCCCTCCCCCTTCTTTTGCATATGAAAAGACCCTTTACACAAACAGGAGCAAGCTGGAGAAGGTAGCTGACGGTATTCAAATTAAACTTTGGGGCTTGGTTAGGAGTCTGAAAATCAGAGCAATGTTATTTAAAAATAAGCAAAATTATATATTTTTTTAAAAAAAACAAACCTTATGGGCTTTATAAATAGATCATCTACAAAACATTTATGCAAAGAAAAAATGAGTGTATAATGGCCCTTTAAGCAGATTGAAACTAAGCCTTCTGAAAGAGGCTTAAACAGACAGATTCTGATAGGGTATGTAATTTTAAACTTCCAGTTTACCTTTATCATCAAATTTGCTTTGTTCTCTTGGTATTCTTAGTTGAAAGTTAAACCTAGGTAGGCTCATATGCTAATTTTAAAACCCTTCAAGGCTGCCTCTTATCTGAATGTATTTGACAGTTTTTCACAGCTAGAGGGAGTTAGTTCATGTGTGCTATATAGATAACATTGTGCTCACACCCGAGGAGTTACTTATGAGAGCGCACTGATTGGCTAAAATGCAAGTCTGTCAAAAGAACTGTAATAAGGGGGCAGTCCACAGAGGCTTAGATACAAGATAATCAAAGAGGTAAAATGTATATTACTATAACAGTGTTGGTTATGCAAAACTGGGGAATGGGAAATAAAGGGATTATCTATCTTTTAAAACAATACAAATTCTGGCGTAGACGGCCCCCTTAACCTGCCCTCTACCAGAACTTCTGGATCAGAGGCCACACCTTCTTGCAAATTTGGTAGTAGGGATAGATTTCTTAGCCTGCTTTGACTTGTTCCAGTTAGCACTAGGTCTCCAGACTGAGCTAGAGGTGCTTTGTTTCGTAGCAGAGGTGTCAACCTTTTGTTCCTTATTCTGGCGAAAGGAATGAAAATGATTAGAAGCTTTCGATTTTAGATATAGAATCTAAGTCACAACCAAACAACTTCTTTCCTTGAAAGGAAAGAGATAATAATGTAGATTTTGATACCAAATCAGCAGACCAGGATTTAAGCGATAAAGCTCTTCTGGCAAGGACTGCCAAATACATGCTTTTGGCATTAAACATCATAATATTAAATACAGCATCACATATAAAAGAATTGGCACTTTTGAGCAAACCCAAAAGATTTGAACTAGCAGAGTCATCAGGATACTGTTCTGAAAAAGCTAGACAACTAGTAAGTTAAAGCAGCAGCCACATTAGCAATATAATTAGCTAGCCTGGGCATATACCCTGCTTGTTGAAAAGGCCCTTTTATTAAACAATTCTAATTTTCTATTTAAAGGGCCTTTAAAAGAAGAAGTACTGTCTTCCAAAAGAATGATATAGTAAGTTTAGCCAGAGTATAAATGGCCCCATCCACCTTTGGAACGGTTTCCCACAAATCAATATTAGCAGCAAAGGACTTAAACCTTGCAAAATGTGAAAATGAATTACCTGGCTTAGACCATTCCCTAGAAATTATGTTAGAGATAGCATCCGAAATAGGGAAAACCTCAGGAAGATTAACAAGTCTTAAAAACTGAATTAAAATGATTACAAGGTGTAATGTTCCGTTAGTCCTGTAACGTTGTGGATCACAACTGCAGCCCTATAATAATTTTGGTTTGTATGCCTTTAAGTACAATGGTTACTATGGAGCTGGCAATAGTAACGTTAGTAAAGGCAGGTTAATAAGATATGGCTAGATTACGAGTTCTGCGTTAGCCTTAAAAAGCAGCGTTAAGGGGCCCTAACGCTGCTTTTTAACGACCGCAGGTACAGGTGTACCGCTCACTTTTCTTCCGCGACTTTTGGCTACCGCAAATCCCCTTACGTCAATTGCGTATCCTTTCTTTTTAATGGGATTTGCCTAACGCTGGTATTACGAGTCTTGGAAGAAGTGAGCGGTACAGCCTCTACCTCCATGACTCCTACCGCATTTAAAAGTCAGTAGTTAAGAATTTTATGGGCTAACACCGGAACATAAAGCTCTTAACTAAAGTGCTAACAAGTACACTAACACCCATAAACTACCTACTAACCCCTAAACCGAGGCCCCCCCCACATCGCAAACACTATAATAAAATTATTTAACCCCTAATCTGCTGACCGGACACCGCCGCCACCTACATTATAACTATGAACCCCTAATCTGCTGTCCCTAACATCGCCGACACCTATATTATATTTCTTAACCCCTAATCTCCCCCCTCCCAACGTCGCTACCACCTACCTACACTTATTAACCCCTAATCTGCCGACCGGACATCGCAGCCACTATAATAAATGTATTAACCCCTAAACCGCCGCAATCCCGCCTCGCAATCACTATAATAAATTGTATTAACCCCTAATCTGCCCCCCCAACGTCACCGCCACCTACCTACAATTATTAACCCCTAATCTCCCGCCCCAATGTCGCTGCTACTATAATTAAGTTATTAACCCCTAAACCTAAGTCTAACCCTAACCCTAACACCCCCTAAATTAAATATAATTTAAATAAAACAAAATAAATTTACTATAATTAAATAAATTATTCCTATTTAAAAATAAATACTTACCTATAAAATAAACCATAAGATATCTACAATATAACTAATAGTTACATTGTAGCTATTTTAGGATTTATATTTATTTTACAGGCAACTTTGTATTTATTTTAACTAGGTACAATAGCTATTAAATAGTTAATAACTATTTAAAAGCTAACTAGTTAAAATAATTACAAAATTACCTGTAAAATAAATCCTAACCTAAGTTACAAATACACCTAACACTACACTATCAATACATTAATTAAATAAATTAACTACAATTATCTAAAATAAAATACAATGAAATAAACTAAACTATATAAAAAATAAAAAAACACTAAATTACAAAAAATAAAAAAATATTACAAGAATTTTAATCTAATTACCCCTAATCTAAGCCCCGTAATAAAATAAAAAAGCCCCCCAAAATAATAAAATTCCCTACCCTATACTAAATTACAAAAGTAATCAGCTCTTTTACCAGCCCTTAAAAGGGCTTTTTGCAGGGCATTGCCCCAAAGTAATCAGCTCTTTTACCTGTAAAAAAAATACAAGACCCCCCCAACATTACAACCCACCACCCACACACCCCTACTCTAGAACCCACCCGATTCCCCCTTAAACACTACCCCATTGAAGATTACCCTACCTTGAGCCGTGTTCACCCAGCCGGGCACCGATGGGCCAAAAGAGGACATCCGGAGTGGCAGAAGTCTTCATCCGATCGGGGCAGAAGAGGTCCTCCATCCAGCAGAAGTCTTCATCCATGCGGCATCTTCTATCTTCATCCATCCGGCGCGGGGGGGGGGCTATCTTCAAGACATCCGACGTGGAGCATCCTCCTCTTCCCGACGACTAATGACGAATGAAGGTTCCTTTAAATGACGTAATCCAAGATAGCGTCCCTCGAATTCGGATTGGCTGATAGGATTCTATCAGCCAATCGGAATTAAGGTAGGAAAAATTTGATTGGCTGATGTAATCAGCCAATCAGATTGAAGTTCAATCCGATTGGCTGATTGGATCAGCCAATAGGATGCAAGGTCAATTCTATTGGCTGATCCAATCAGCCAATCGGATTGAACTTCAATCCGATTGGCTGATTACATCAGCCAATCGGATTTTTCCTACCTTAATTCCGATTGGCTGATAGAATCCTATCAGCCAATCGGAATTCGAGGGACGCCATCTTGGTTGACGTCATTTAAAGGAACCTTCATTCGTCGTTAGTCGTCGGGAAGAAGAGGATGCTCCGCGTCGGATGTCTTGAAGATGGACCCGCTCCGTGCCGGATGGATGAAGATAGAAGATGCCGCTTGGATGAAGACTTCTGCTGGATGGAGGACCTCTTCTGCCCCGATCGGATTAAGACTTCTGCCGCTCCGGATGTCCTCTTTTGGCCCATTGGTGCCCGGCTGGGTGAACACGGCTCAAGGTAGGGTGATCTTCTCATGGGGTAGTGTTAGGTTTTTTTAAGGGGGGATTGGGTGGGTTTTAGAGTAGGGGTGTGTGGGTGGTGGGTTGTAATATTGGGGGGTCTTGTATTTTTTTTTACAGGTAAAAGAGATGATTACTTTGGGGCAATGCCCCGCAAAAAGCCCTTTTAAGGGCCGGCAAAAGAGCTGATTACTTTTGTAATTTAGTATAGGGTAGGGAATTTTATTATTTTGGGGGGCTTTTTTATTTTATTAGGGGGCTTAGATTAGGTGTAATTAGATTAAAATTATTTTTTGTAATTTAGTGTTTTTTTTTTTTAATATAGTTTAGTTTATTCCCTTGTATTTTATTTTAGATAATTGTAGTTAATTTATTTAATTAATTTATTGATAGTGTAGTGTTAGGTGTATTTGTAACTTAGGTTAGGATTTATTTTACAGGTAATTTTGTAATTATTTTAACTAGTTAGCTATTAAATAGTTATTAACTATTTAATAGCTATTGTACCTAGTTAAAATAAATACAAAGTTGCCTGTAAAATAAATATAAATCCTAAAATAGCTACAATGTAACTATTAGTTATATTGTAGCTATCTTATGGTTTATTTTATAGGTAAGTATTTATTTTTAAATAGGAATAATTTATTTAATTATAGTAAATTTATTTTGTTTTATTTAAATTATATTTAACTTAAGGGGGTGTTAGGGTTAGGGTTAGACTTAGGTTTAGGGGTTAATAACTTTATTATAGTAGCGGCAACGTTGGGGGTGGGAGATTTGGGGTTAATAATTGTAGGTAGGTTGCGGCGATGTTAGAGAGGGCAGATTAGGGGTTAATAAAATTTATTATAGTGTTTGCGAGGTGGGAGTGCGGCGGTTTAGGCTTTAATACATTTATTATAGTGACGGCGATGTCCGGTCGGCAGATTAGGGGTTAATAAGTGTAGGTAGGTGGCGGCGACGTTGGGTGTGGCAGATTGAGGTTAATAAATATAATATAGGTGTCCGTGATGTTGGGGGCAGCAGATTAGGGGTTCATAGGGATAATGTAGGTGGCGGCGGTGTCTGGAGCGGCAGATTAGGGGTTAATAGTATAATGCAGGTGTCAGCGATAGCGGGGGCGGCAGATTAGGGGTTAATAAGTGTAAGATTAGGGGTGTTTAGACTCGGGGTTCATGTTAGGGTGTTAGGTGTAGACTTAGAAAGTGTTTCCCCATAGGAAACAATGGAGCTGCGTTAGGAGCTGAAAGCTGCTTTTTTGCAGGTGTTAGTTTTTTTTTTCAGCCAGCTCAGCCCCATTGTATCCTATGGGGAAATCGTGCACAAGCACGTTTTTCCAGCTTACCGCTACCGTAAGCGACGCTGGTATTGAAGGTTGAAGTGGAGCTAGATTTGGTTTCCAGGCCTATACATGATGTGGAAAGGAAATCTGGAAAGGAAAAGACTCCATCTGAGTTTCCAAGCAGACAGGGTTCTGTTAGTTTGCAGGTATTCCAAATTCTTATGGTCTGTATATATGAGGATAGGATACTTTGTTCCTTCTAGAAGGTGTCTCCAATGTTCGAGGGATGCCTTTATTACTAGTAGTTCCTTCTCACCGACTGGGTAGTTGTATTCAGCAGTGCTCATCACCCTGGAGAAGAAGGCAACTGGATGCATTGGTTTGTCTGGTGATTCTCATTGTGAGAGGATGGAGCCTAGGGCATAGTCAGAGGCATCTACTTCTAGAATGTATGGAAGATTTGGATCTGGGAACCGTAAAATAGGTGCTTGGCATAATTTCTCTTTTAGGGATTCGAATATGTTCTGTTTTGTGGCCGACCATTGGAAAGGAATTTTGACACTGGTGAGACCAGTCAGAGGTTTCGCTAAAGTTGAGTAATTCTTGATGAATTTCCTATAGTAGTTTGCGAGCCCCAAAAAGGGATAGAGAACAATAAGCCACATTGTTAACCTTTGCAGTTAGGTTAGTAGATATAAGGTGGGACTTATGCTTCTTCTGCCTTTGAAGTATGGGGCAATCCTTCACAGCATGCTGGCTGGACGTGCAGTACATGCAGAGATTGTTTAGTCTGCGTCGGTTACGTTCTTCTGATTGAAGTGGGCCTTTGGCAAAACCAGTATCCATTGGTTCAGCAGGTTGAGCAGTGGGAGCTCTGCGGTATGTGGGTAATTCTTTTGAGGATGGATCTAAGCCATGTCTCTCAACCATGCATTCCTGGAGGCGTCTATCTATTTGTATAATCAGAGCTATCAACCCTTCAAGGTATTTAGGGAGCTCTGATCGGGCAAACTCATCTTTCACAGGTTCTGACAACCCTAAACGATACTGGTTTCTGAGAGCAATGTCACTCCATTCAGTATCCTTAGCATACTGTTTAAATTCTGTGAGATACTCCTCTACAGGTCTCTTACCTTGCTTAAGAGCTCTCATTTTTAATTCAGCAGTCTTCATAAAGAACACCCATTTCCTTAAAGAAATCTTCTAGGGAAGAGAGTATAGGATGATCTTCTTCAAAGAAAGAATCAGCCCATTTACGGGGTTCTCCTCTAATGAATGAAATAACTGTTAACACTATTATGCGTTCTGTACAGTAAGTCTTCCTTTTGAGAGTGAAAAGAAGGTTGCAAGCATTTTTAAATTGTGTGAATTGTGACCTGTCACTGGAAAACTTGTCTGGTAGACCAACATGTGGTTCAGGTATAGGATCAGTAAGGGTTAATTTAGAAGTCATAGTGTCTTTTATGATACCGGTGAGGTTATCATTCTGTACTTTTAATTCCCTGAAGGCTTGAAATAACTGATTGACTCTTTGGGAGAGTGAGTACACAATTTGGGGTAGGTCTTGCTGGATCCATTTATTGGTTCAGAATTATGTAATGTTCTGTTAGTCGTGTAATGTTGTGGATCACAACTGCAGACCTATAATAATTTTGGTTTGTATGCCTTTAAGTACAATAGTTACTATGGAGCTGGCAATAGTAACGTTAGTAAAGGCAGGTTAATAAGATTGTTATCCAGAAGTTTGTTATCCAGTCAGATAAGGTAGTACCACACAGGCTTAGGAAGAATTCACAGGACTGATTAAATATATCTACGCTGAGTAAGGAAACAGCCTGTCAGAGTTACCATTACTAAAATAACTGGAGTGCTCTGAGATATGTTGCAGAGTGGATGGAAGCATTGGCTGTCAGGAATATTAATAATCACTCCCGTGGAACTCACGTGGCAATGTTCAGTTAGGAGAGTGTTTTATACTGAGCGTGCTGCGAATACCCTGGCAGCTCAGTGTAATTCACAGGTTGAACTCTGCTGAACAAGCAGGGAGCCTGTCAGGGCGGTTCCACTCTGTTGCTGCAGCTCTTAGTTGTCAAAGGAATCTGTTCAGACTTCAAATATTCCCTTTGGATAGCTTGCTCCTTGTACAGAGAGAGTTCACAACTTTGCAGGCAAAAACCAGTTTTAGGATGAAGCTGGTAGCGGTTATAATCCAAAAATAGATCAATAGGACAGGATTGCTGCATACAATCCCTGCACCAAACAATTCTGAAGCAAGGAGATAGGGGCGTGGCAAGTTTAAATAACCTCTGGTGAGATTAGGTCTGCAGTTAAAGGAACAGCAGAACTGATGTAAGTTAGGAAATCCTGACATACCCCCTACCTCAGGGCAGCTGCCCACCAGCTGCAAATCTAGGACGTTCTGGATGTCATCTATGGAATATTGAAACCAGACGAGGAGCTTGGACATTCGTAGAGGGTTCCCATGAGTCCTCGTCAGGTCCGTAACCCTTCCAATGTATTAAATATTGGAGTTGCCCATTTCTGATCCGTGAGTCCCGGATGGCATCCACCTCAAGTTTAAATAACCTCTGGTGAGGTTAGGTCTGGAGTTAAAGGAACAGCAGAACTGATGTAAGTTAGGAAATCCTGACACAAGGCTTATCATCAGATACTTTAGGATCTTTGACCCCTAAAGTAATTAAGACCTCCCCCTTGATTATAAGAATTGTTTGGACAAGTGGTGTCTCCAATGGCTTTCCCTTAAGTGCCATAATATACGGTATATATAATTTGGGATATCCATACTCTGGGCATATAAGATTTATATCCATATTCTGAGCATATGATATTTAATTTATTTTGTTTCCCAACATGTTACTATATTTGAATATTTGTTTTGCCCCCCTTTCATTGCCTTCCCTTTTGTCCAGGCGTTAAACAGTTAAACATTTGACAGAGTAAGCGCATATGTGTTTTTAATGTGTAATTTAAGTTTGAGCCAATAAGCTTTCTGCTATGTTCTTAAAAAGCAGAGTTGAACACAGCACTATAGGCTATGATTACGGCTTGTCTGCCGAAACGCGTAAGCCAAGTGCTGCGCTCACTCTGCATGCTGTAAGACTTCCATATGTTTTTAAAGAAGTGAATTGAAGTTTCAAGTTTTTATTCATCTGGCGTAGATCGCAATTCTTTTGTGACGTTCTACATGCAGTTTCCAGAGATCTGACGCCGATGATCAGCTGTGCACTACAGCTCTGCTGGAGAGCCAATCCGCAATTCCCCATTGACTGTAATGTTACCCGGAAGTGCCGGGCCACCTGTGTAGCGCTGGAGACGCCGAAGGAGGCAGAGGAGACCGAGGAGCTGATTGCTCTCAATGACGGTGACGGTCCCCTTGTTCCATTAAGACGGAAAGTCGGAGGTGGAGGGTAAGAGTGCACGATCCAAGTGCCAACCCCTATTTTTTCTCACAAGTTGGGAGTCACATTTTCTTGTCCATTTGAGATTCTGGGAGAGACTTGTGATTTGGTCTTATTTAAGTGGAAAGGCATATGATATGTACTGTAATGCTGTAATGGGTACACTGAATTGACTCACACTCTACACGTCTTTTGTGTGTAACTCCTCTAAAAGAGAACAGATATGTTCAACTTTAAACAACAAAAAGGAAATATCAGGTTCAACAACATTTGAAGAAGATTCATCATCACCAGAGGAAACTTCACCATTTGAAGACATAACAGGATCCCTGGTTTCAGAGTGCTGCACCCTCTGTGTTTTCAGAGACAGGGTCCTCCTGACCCGGTGAAGGTAAAACACCTCACAAGGACAAAGAGAAGACATCACAATTTTTCTATTGATGTTTGAGGAAACTACCTTTGAGAAGAAATCTAATTTAGCTCCTAAAACAGACTTATTTTGATGAAAACTAGATATGGAGGTTCACAAGAAAGCACAGGCAAATTCAGAGACGCAACATCTTCCAAAACAGAATGTCAATAGAATGCACAGGTTTAAACGCAACACCCTTAAAACCATATTCAGGTTCCAAGGGGGAGAAATTGGCTTAAAACTGATTTCAATCAGATAAGCTTGAACAAAACTCAATACTTCAGGAAGTTTACCGATTTTCTTATGGTATTGAACTGAAAGAGCAGAAATTTGACCCTTTAAAGAGCTAGCAGATAAACCCTGCCCTGTCTAAACCTTCTTGCAAAAATTACAGAATTCTGTCAAATTTGGAAAAAAAATGCCAATTAAAACGTTTTTTTCACATCAAAAAAGAAACAAAGAAAAACTTTACAAACTGTGTTATAGATCTTCCTCATAACAGGTTTCCTAGCTTGAATTAGGGTATTTATCACAGCATCTGAGAAACCTCTCTGTTACAAAATGATGCGTTCAATCTCCAAGCCGTCAAGTTGAGTGACTAGAGTGACTCGAGATCTTGATGATAAAATGGACCCTGAGATAGTAGGCGGTGACATAGAGGAAGAGACCATGAAGGAAAGCTGGACAAGTTCTGCGAGGCCATGCTGGTGCTATCAAAATTATTGAAAATTATTGCTTGCTTTGAGCTTTCACTCTTGTAACAGAACAGGTGTAGGAAATATGGATTGGGGGCCGCAACTTCATGCTGACTTAGTAGAAGTGTAAGGCTTTTTTGACTGCTTAGAATTGTTCCAAGTCTAAGAGCATTTCCAAGGGGTTCTAAAAGAATAATTCTTCTATGAAAATAATAGTTTTTTTGGTTCCTAGATTGGTTTTTCTAGAGTGTATAGTGGTGATACTGTTATAAGCTGTGCACATATATTTAAACTATTTGGTTTATAGATTTACAAAAGAAATTAAAAAGATTGGGAGCCCTGCTTTTTTTTCGTTTGGATATTTTGTCCTTTCTTACCTCTAGTAACTGTAGAGAGAATTGCATCTAGGACCAGGACCATCTAGGACCAGGACCAAATAACATTTTTCATTGAAAATGAATATTCAAATGTCTGGTCTTAGAAACCATGATTTCAGTCATGTGGCCCTTCTGATCATGACTGCTAGAGCCATATTCTTGTACTTAGTTCTGATAATATCAACAACTGCATCAAAGATTAATGTATTGGCTGACCTAATAAGATCTAGGCAATGTTGAAAATCCTCATCCATGGAGTTATCTGAAATCAGACAAACTGTCACACCACAAAGTATAGGCAGCTGCAACACAGGCTATATTAACATCCAGTTTTGAACAAGAAACCTGCTGTAAGGTAAATCTCTAATTTACCTGCTGAAAACTTAACCCAAACATAAATAATGGTATGAATGAGTTAACTGAACAGAGCGAGTTTAATTAGAGTATAAATTGATTAACTACAAAATTGAGCTAGAAATATGCTTAAAGCTCAGTAAGTAGCAAATATAACAGCTTAGTATGTGCCTGCTGTTTGATATGTAAAGAGTTAATCTTCCTGCATGTTCAAAATCAACACAGTTGCGCTCTGTTGATTGCAGGTGAAGATCTGTCCTTTAACTTGACACACTGAAAACAGGCACAAAATGAATGCTCTTTTGCACAGGCAAACTTGCAGCTTCTTGGGAGACTGGAACACTGATAGTGGAATCAGCAGAGAGCAAGGAGACAGCTACCTTGGTAAAACTGAAGTGAGCAGCTGAAGGTTATCCTGAGTAAAAAACTGGAACTTGCAGGTAGTGAATGACAGGAACTTGAGAAAAGCTGAGTTTTGCTTGCAAAAATAAGAAGTCAAAGTAATAATGCTGCAATAGTTAAATTCCTGATAACAAAAGTAATGAGCTATCCTTTCACTGAGAAGTTTAACTTGAAGACAGGAAAAGACTTCAATATTTAGGCAATGTGCTAGGGAAACCCCTGATGATTTATAGCAGGGAAAAGTGGGAGGAGGAAACTGGATAGTTCTTAAAGGTGTATTACACCTGCTTCTTAAAAAGGATTTTTGTGAAAATAAATTTCCTGTCCATTTGGTCCCCGAAAGAAGTACTAACTAAGGGGATAGTAGTACGCTTGCCCAAGGTGGAAATGGCAGGGTCTACCTTAGGGATATTCTTATAGAGCTTTAAGTTGGAAGTTGGTAACGGAAGCATTATAAGGAATACCAGTCCTTGACCACTCATTGGTAAATATCTCAGTGATTGGCTCAGGAACTGGAAAAAAACTCAGGAGCTTTAGCTGCAGGTTTGAAAATTAGGTCCAATTGCTTAACTTACTTGTTTCTTGAGAATCCTTAACTGCTAATCTACATAAAACTTATTTTAGTAAAGTACGGAGGTGCTCTAGTTTGAACATGAAATCGGAAGTCTTATCCAGTAACCGACTCTTGATCATCCGAAAAATATTTACCTTACGAGGATATATCTGAGGTGTCCGAATCAGACTCCGATGATCGTTAGCTGATCTAGTCTTTAGTAAACTAGAATGAGAAGTTAAATCCACAACAGGCATAGCCGCCAACATTTGAGACACCGTAGAGTGCACACAATCTTTAACACCTGGAGCAAAATCTGATGAACTCCCTTGTAAAGAACAGACAGAGGGAGCACAGACTCTTTTAGAGGTGAGAGAAGTATTAGATTGTCATGCTTCAGGTATTGCAAAGTTGAGTTGGGGGTACACTAGCAATGAGTTTGCTGGAGAGCAAAATCAGTGCATCTACCCTCTAATGGATCAACATTTACAGTACTGGGTCAGTTCCAATATGCTCCTTATTGGAAAATAATACAGACAGGCAAATGCATACACAACAGAAAGATTCTGAAATATATGCAGCATACAATATAATTCAGGAATCTTATCAACAGAAAAATCTGAGAATAACAGGAGATTAGTAATGGATACTGCAAACTGTAGATCCTGACAGTGAATAGAACAGCAAAAAATAAATTGTAACAAAATTTGAGAATAACAAAGTAGGATAATATACAAATTGTATTTAAAATATTGTACTCTTGGAATTTGTGGCAACCTTTCTCCTTTGTATACCAGGCTAAGAGAAAAGCACAGGAAACGAGCAGAACGATCCAAATACCCCCTTAGCCACAGAGCTCTTACAGGAAATGGTGGTCATGGGGGAAAATTAACTACAGCGCTGCCAGTCTGCCACAAATCCCCTTTGCACAGTAAAAAAGGCTATAGAGGCCTTATAGCGGTGCGACTCTGGAGCTTGCTGAGAAAATGTAAATATTATGCAGTAAGGCGTTCGCTTTCATAAAATCCTCAAGAAAATGTCAGAGTAATAAAAGAGTACTGCCCAATCAGTTAAAGGTTCTAAGCACACGGTTATCCCCTGAAACATTATACAAAAGTCAATGGCAGACTAATAGCAGAGCTCACAATTTCCACTCACCCACTCGCTCTGGGCAAGTAGAAATTGAACTGGGGTGAGGAAGATAATTGTTTTCTAATTATCTGTGCCAAAATGTCAGCAAATCTATATACAGGTGGCCCTCGGTTTACAATGGTTCAATTTGCACCGTTTCAGAATAACAACCTTTTTTTCAGTCATGTGACTGCTATTGAAAAGCATTGAGAAGCAGTGCATTGATTAAAATAGCCAGTAGGTGGAGCTGTCCGATTGTGTTGCAGCAAAGATATGCAAGCCATGCAAGCTAAAATTAATCAGTATAACTAGACCTGAGCTATCGAACAGCTTTCATATGAACAAGATCTTCCTGTCTATAAATCAGTCCAGATTGGAATGCATAAAAAAGTATTGTTTGCAGAAAAATTCACGTAAAGTCTGTGTTGTGTGATTATTTTATTAGGTTTATAATGCAGTTTAGCATCTAAAGTCTTCATTTCAAAGCTTTAAAAATAATGTATTAGGTGTTACTTATGACAATTTTGAGAGGGGCCTGGAACCTAACTCCCTCACTTCCCATTGACTTACATTATAAACTGTGTTTCAATTTACAACAGTTTAGATTTACAACCATTCCTTCTGGAACCTAACCCCAGTGTAAACTTAGGGCTACCTGTATTTGTAATAGTTGCAATAAAATGATTTAATTTGTTATGGGTTAAAATAAAAAATAAGAAAAGTTACTACACAATATAGTTTCAGTGTCTAAATATATGCAAAGAGGCAGTGGGGTAGTGGGTGTGGTGTGGGCAGGTAGTGGGTGTGCTGTGGGCAGGTGGGATCATAAGTGGCGAGTGACATTTTTGCCTGGCTACTAGCTTAGGAATCGAAACTTTTATCCCTGCTAATAGTATATATTGTGTAAACTGTCAATTAAATTTTTCGCTTGGCTATGATGTACTGTGCAAAAAAACTGTACCTATTAATAGCCTGGGCCCAGTGGGCTATGTGAGTGGAAACTGTGAAAATGTTCTTACCTGAACTTCATCCACTCTACTGTGCTTACCCTTGCAGAAATGCCTGTTTACAGTAGAGAGCCCATCCAGTTCTATGTACATCATAGCAGAGGATCACTGTATGGCAGTGTTTCCCAAACCCAGTTCTTAGGACCCTTATCAGGCCAAATATTCATTATATCTTAACTAGAGCACAGGTGAAATAATCAGTTCACCCATCAGCTTATCAGTTCACCTGTGCTCTAGTTAAGATATAATAAATATGTGTCCCGTTAAGGGTCCCAACAGCAGTTGGGAAACACTGCTGTATGGGATATTCTGACAGCCTAATAGGTGTAGGCTAAGGGACTGGAGGTTAAAGGCTTGTGACTAACTCCTTCACTGGGAGTAATTATGTTACTACCCTATTCTCCAATGTCCCCTCTGTCTTCCTGTACCAGCGATCTAAGGGGGAAATGGGCCTTTAATTGGTCTGAAGACCCCTCAAAACAAAGAATCTAGAGCACCTTAATACTTTGCCTTCCTCCTGGTAGGCAAATATTATATAGGCTTATCAGTGAAGTAGGAGGAATAGAATACTTTTGGAGTTTTTGGAAATCGTTGCCTTCGCCTAGTGGTAAGAAGTTAAATCCGAGAGGTAATGGACTAGTGGACTCTCACGACCTTTTTAAAAAAGTAAATGGTTATCTTCCATGTATGATATGCTTTGTTCTACTGCATTTAAGTGGGTATTAAACATTTCTAATTCTTCTGATAAATTATTCATGTCTGAGAAAAAATCTACTTTAGGCATATATTTGGCTAGATTACGAGTTGTGCGTTAGGGTTAAAAATCAGCGTTAAGAGGTCCTAACGCTGCTTTTTAATGCCCGCTGGTATTACGAGTCTTGCAGGTACAGGTGTACCGCTCACTTTTTTGGCTAGACTCTGAAATACCGCAAATCCACTTACGTCAATTGCGTATCCTATATTTTCTATGGGACTTGCATAGCGCTGGTATTACGAGTCTGACCAAAAGTGAGCGGTACAGCCTCTCCTGTCAAGACTGGTACAGCATTTAAAAGTCAGTAGTTAAGAGTTTTACACTACAATGCCATAGCATAAAACTCTTAACTAAAGTGCTAAAAAGTACAATAACACCCATAAACTACCTATTAACCCCTAAACCGAGGCCCCCCCACATCGCAAACACTAAAATAAAAATTTTAACCCCTAATCTGCCAAACCGGACATCGCCGCCACTATAATAAACATATTAAATCGCCGCCACTATAATAAACATATTAACCTCTAAACCTCCGCACTCCCGCATCGCAAACACTAGGTAAATATTATTAACCCCTAATATGCCGTCCCTAACATCGCCGACACCTACCTACATTTATTAACCCCTAATCTGCCGCCCCCAGCGTCGCCGCCACTATATTAAATGTATTAACCCCTAAATCTAAGTCTAACCCTAACCCTAACCCCCCTAACTTAAATATAATTACAATAAATATAAATAAAATTACTACAATTCATTAAATTATTCCTATTTAAAACTAAATACTTACCTATAAAATAAACCCTAAGCTAGCTACAATATAACTAATGGTTACATTGTAGCTATCTTAGGGTTTATTTTTATTTTACAGGCAACTTTGTATTTATTTTAACTACGTACAATAGTTATTAAATAGTTATTAACTATTTAATAACTACCTAGTTAAAATAAAGACAAATTTACCTGTAAAATAAAACCTAACCAGTTACAATTACACCTAAAAATGGATGAGAAAGAGGCGCACAAATGTGTGTATCTGTATGTACTGGAACACACTAAACTGCTGGTAATATATGTGCAGGGTACTCACACAGTTTCAAAGCACACCAGTGTGCTTGTGGAAGCGGGCTGGTAATCAGAGCAAACCAGCTGGCTCTTCTCCGGTATTCAGGAAACCGTCAACTCCTGGTAGTGGCTTGTTTGTTCTCAGCGTGTATATTAAAGACCAAAAGTATTATGAGTAAAACCAAATAATACTTTAATATAACAAGTTCATATACAGGCTTAAGAGATAACAATGTCTTTAACAAGCAAGGATATATTTTGTCAATTTTGCAACACGTTTCTCGGCTCTCCTGGCCGTTTCATCAGGCATACTTAAAATGTTTAAAACCGGCTTTTTTATTGCCGCCACTACCAGTCAAAATACAGCCACGCCTCCATTGTAGGTGTGTGTTCGTAAACCAATCAGTGTCTTGTGTTGTCTAATGTTATGGTAACTCCCCCATCAATACGTGTATCGCGTCATATGTCTAAATAGCTCACGCGATTACTAAATAAGTATGTGAGTATAAGGTCCCTAATAGCGTGTAAACGGCTACCTTGTTATCAAGTTGAATGTCATATTACAGGGGGGAAACCCTATTGCGCGAGATATGGTCTCCTTGGCTCATATATTTCAAATGGATGAGTGTCAATTCGGGACTTGCTATATAATCTGTCAAACTAATTGTGACAATCATACTTGTGGTGATCGTGTATACAGATTCTACTGTGCACTGACATACTAAGGTCAATAATACCTTATTCAACTATAGATGTACGTGACTAAATGATAAGTGAAATTACATCAATATTTGTATTGGATCTTCGTGAAACCTTAACTTCCAATATTTTATGTGTGTCCCTATTTGGAAATTCAAAAGGAATATATATACACAGTGATAATTCACCTAAAACATGATTATATATATGAATCTAAATATAGATATAGATATATCGCACATCTAATAATTGCGATGCTTAACTATAAATAACAGTGAATAATAAAAGAAAACGTGATTCTGTTAAATCTATAATGACGTGTCTATGTGTAATTACATATTGAAGAGCCAATATATATCCATATAATGACTAGGGGCGTGTACTTAACATAAATGAAAAATAATGTGCACGTAATTCTGGTTAAATAAACATTGTAACCTGTGTGTGTGTATAATTTTTCTTTGTGAACTAATTTGTACATTGATAGAATGGATATCTTATTGCCATTTCATTCATGGCAAAATCTCGCATCTCTGATAATGATCAAATACCTGCCAATGGAGGCGTGCATGGTATTAAATATATAAATAATTGAAAAATATATATTTTTTTTTTTTGGGGAACCCCAAAAAAATATTTTTCAATTTTGTTTTTTACAATTGTATGTTATAATGTATTGAATATGTCCACCACAATCACACATACAATTTTATAATTTTATTGTGTATTTTATTATCAGTGTAAGGGTATTTACCCGCTGAATGGGAATACTGTACAGATAGTATCTGTTTAATATAGGTATCAGTAAATAACTAATGATGGTTTTTTCATTGGTTAGATATTTCATTAGTTAGATATTGATATGTATGTACATTCACAAAAGTCTAATTCTTTTGTTTTTATTATTATTTTTATATTTAATACCATGCACGCCTCCATTGGCAGGTATTTGATCAGAGTAGGGTTGGTTGTGTGGGTGGTGGGTTTTAATGTTGGGGGGTATTTGTACTTTTTTTTACAGGTAAAAGAGCTGATTACTTTGGGGCAATGCCCCACAAAAGGCCCTTTAAAGGGCTATTTGTAATTTAGTGTAGGGTAGGGCTTTTTTTTCATTTTGGGGGGCTTTTTTATTTTGTTAGGGGGATTAGAGTAGGTGTAATTAGTTTAAAAATCTTGTAATTATTTTATTATTTTCTGTAATTAAGTGGGAGTTTTTTTTCATACTTTAGATAAATTTTTTTAAATTGTAATTCGTGATGTCGCAAACCTAAAAATTTGGGTTCGCTAACAACGAACGCGAACTTCCCCAAAAGTTCGCAAACCGGCGAAAGGCGAACCCCCATTGACTTCAATGGGCAGACGAATTTTTAAACTCACAGGGATTCTTTCTGGCCACAATAGTGATGGAAAAGTTGTTTCAAGGGGACTAACACCTGGACTGTGGCATGCCGGAGGGGGATCCATGGCAAAACTCCAATGGAAAATTACATAGTTGATGCAGAGTCTGATTTTAAGCCATAAAGGGCATAAATCACCTAACATTCCTAAATTGTTTGGAATAACGTGCTTTAAAACATCAGGTATGATGTTGTATCAATCAGGTAGTGACACCCCAGTGTCACTGGGGTGACACTGTGCCCTGGTAGGCAGGCCCTGAAACGCACACGTGTAAAGGAAACTGACTGCTATTATTTAACACAGTCAAAAAAGTGTTTTTTTTTTAAATCTACACTACTGTTACACCAGATATGAGTTGCACTGGGGTGACACTGTGCCCTGGCAGGTAGGCCCTGAAACGCACACGTGTGAAAGAAACTGACTGCTATTCTTTAACACAGTCAAAAAAGTGTTGTTTTTTTTAAATCTACACTACTTTTACACCAGATATGAGTTGCACTGGGGTGACACTGTGCCCTGGCAGGCAGGCCCTGAAACGCACACGTGTGAAGGAAACTGACTGCTATTATTTAACACAGTCAAAAAAGTGTTGTTTTTTTTAAATCTACACTACTGTTACACCAGATATGAGTTGCACTGGGGTGACACTGTGCCCTGGCAGGCAGGCCCTGAAATGCACACGTGTGAAGGAAACTGACTGCTATTATTTAACACAGTCAAAAAAGTGTTTTTTTAAAAAAAATCTACACTACTGTTACACCAGATATGAGTTGCACTGGGGTGACACTGTGCCCTGGCAGGCAGGCCCTGAAACGCACACGTGTGAAGGAAACTGACTGCTATTATTTAACACAGTCAAAAAAGTTTTTTTTTTTTAAATCTACACTACTGTTACACCAGATATGAGTTGCACTGGGGTGACACTGTGCCCTGGCAGGCAGGCAGGCCCTGAAACGCACACGTGTGAAGGAAACTGACTGCTATTATTTAACACAGTCAAAAAAGTGTTTTTTTTTTAAAATCTACACTACTGTTACACCAGATATGAGTTGCACTGGGGTGACACTGTGCCCTGGCAGGCAGGCCCTGAAACGCACACGTGTGAAGGAAACTGACTGCTATTATTTAACACAGTCAAAAAAGTTTTTTTTTTTTTTAAATCTACACTACTGTCACACCAGATATGAGTTGCACTGGGGTGACACTGTGCCCTGGCAGGCAGGCCCTGAAACGCACACGTGTGAAGGAAACTGACTGCTATTATTTAACACAGTCAAAAAAGTGTTGTTTTTTTTAAATCTACACTACTGTTACACCAGATATGAGTTGCACTGGGGTGACACTGTGCCCTGGCAGGCAGGCCCTGAAACGCACACGTGTGAAGGAAACTGACTGCTATTATTTAACACAGTCAAAAAAGTGTTTTTTTTTTTTTTAAATCTACACTACTGTTACACCAGATATGAGTTGCACTGGGGTGATACTGTGCCCTGGCAGGTAGGCCCTGAAACGCACACGTGTGAAAGAAACTGACTGCTATTATTTAACACACTCAAAAAAGTGTTGGTTTTTTTAAATCTACACTACTGTTACACCAGATATGAGTTGCACTGGGGTGACACTGTGCCCTGGCAGGCAGGCCCTGAAACGCACACGTGTGAAGGAAACTGACTGCTATTATTTAACACAGTCAAAAAAGTGATGCAGAGTCTGATTTTAAGCCATAAAGGGCATAAATCACCTAACATTCCTAAATTGTTTGGAATAACGTGCTTTAAAACATCAGGTATGATGTTGTATCAATCAGGTAGTGTCACCCCAGTGTCACTGGGGTGACACTGTGCCCTGGTAGGCAGGACCTGAAACGCACACGTGTGAAGGAAACTGACTGCTATTATTTAACACAGTCAAAAAAGTGTTGTTTTTTTTAAATCTACACTACTGTTACACCAGATATGAGTTGTACTGGGGTGACACTGTGCCCTGGCAGGCAGGCCCTGAAACGCACACGTGTGAAGGAAACTGTTTGCTATTATTTAACACAGTCAAAAGAGTGTTTTTTTTTTTTAAATCTACACTACTGTTACACCAGATATGAGTTGCACTGGGGTGACACTGTGCCCTGGCAGGCAGGCCCTGAAACGCACACGTGTGAAGGAAACTGACTGCTATTATTTAACACAGTCAAAAAAGTGTTTTTTTTTTTTAAATCTACACTACTGTTACACCAGATATGAGTTGCACTGGGGTGACACTGTGCCCTGGCAGGCAGGCCCTGAAACGCACACGTGTGAAGGAAACTGACTGCTATTATTTAACACAGTCAAAAAAGTGTTGTTTTTTTAAATCTACACTACTGTTACACCAGATATGAGTTGCACTGGGGTGACACTGTGCCCTGGCAGGCAGGCCCTGAAACGCACACGTGTGAAGGAAACTGACTTCTATTATTTAACACAGTCAAAAAAGTTTTTTTTTTTTTTAAATCTACACTACTGTTACACCAGATATGAGTTGCACTGGGGTGACACTGTGCCCTGGCAGGCAGGCCCTGAAACGCACACGTGTGAAGGAAACTGACTGCTATTATTTAACACAGTCAAAAAAGTGTTTTTTTTTTAAATCTACACTACTGTTACACCAGATATGAGTTGCACTGGGGTGACACTGTGCCCTGGCAGGCAGGCCCTGAAACGCACACGTGTGAAGGAAACTGACTTCTATTATTTAACACAGTCAAAAAAGTTTTTTTTTTTTTTAAATCTACACTACTGTTACACCAGATATGAGTTGCACTGGGGTGACACTGTGCCCTGGCAGGCAGGCCCTGAAACGCACACGTGTGAAGGAAACTGACTGCTATTATTTAACACAGTCAAAAAAGTGTTGTTTTTTTTAAATCTACACTACTGTTACACCAGATATGAGTTGCACTGGGGTGACACTGTGCCCTGGCAGGCAGGCAGGCCCTGAAACGCACACGTGTGAAGGAAACTGACTGCTATTATTTAACACAGTCAAAAAAGTGTTGTTTTTTTTAAATCTACACTACTGTTACACCAGATATGAGTTGCACTGGGGTGACACTGTGCCCTGGCAGGCAGGCCCTGAAACGCACACGTGTGAAGGAAACTGACTGCTATTATTTAACACAGTCAAAAAAGTAAAAAAAATAGTTCCAAGTTGAAGCAGCAGGTAAAAAAATAACATATCCTTTATTCCTTTTCGTATTAGGAGTTTAGATATACATGAGATGCCCCCCTTTTTAGGTTAGTTAATAAATGGGCCCCCTCTCTTATTGGGACTATGTGTTCAGACTTCAATGACTCATAAGTTTATACTGGTTAAACACATAGACAAAACAGTACATACCGCGTAGTTTAGTAATATACACTTTATCCTAATGTACGTTTCGATAGTGTTTTATTTGGTTATCTATCTACAAGGTTATTGTTAATCTGTTTAATCACTATAGGCCCATTCAAATCTACACTTGCTCTTTATTGCTACCTTGTTCATGTTTACTTTTATTGTGTTTGTTATTTCTCCACACACTAAGAGGCAGTTAGAAATTATCTCTCCCTCTATTAATAATGAAAGTGGCTAAACAACATTAAAAAGATCTTGTTTTTTGGTTTTATCACACACATTGATCAAAACATGTATGCTTGTGCTGTAATCATCATGTCTGCATATCTCCTCTCAAGTATTGATTTTACAGCTATCCAATTTAAAAGATTTATTGCTTTAAATTTCTAATTCATATTGTTCTCTGGGTTATTGTACTAACTCTCTAGTTTACACTCTCTAATTGTTTCTTCACTTCTTATTGTCTGCAACTTTTGTATTTATATACCTATGAATATACTAAATTGCTTATTTCCCAATTTGTGTTTAAAGGGAAATCTGGTATGTAAAGGGTTAAGGTGATCAGCAACACACAAAATGTTTTTAACCAATGAATATGGATTGTTCAGCATAAAAGGGAGCACCCCCTAACAGGTGCTATTCTATGATTACGGTCAATATGACCGAAACCGGTCAGAGTTTACTTGCTTGAACCCTATCCATGCTGTTGTATGTCCTTTGCACATGTTTTTAAAGGAATAAAGGATATGTTATTTTTTTACCTGCTGCTTCAACTTGGAACTATTTTTTTTACATTTATAGTGGAATGTGGGGATTCCACTCCTATATTTACGAAGCACACTATTTGCCTTATTTGGACTATTTCTCCTAATTTGCCTCATTCTAATGCTCTTTATGCGGTATGCACTCCCACCAACAGACCTGGGACTTCTAACATTTGGATGATCGTTTCACCAGCATTGTGTTTTGCACATTGATTACCGGATTCGACGTATGGCTGGTGTATTTCTTCTCTGCTAAGAAGCCCCACATATGTTCACCGTTTTGGCGTGATTGATACGCCCACTTGCATTGTCATCAAGGATAGATCTGGTCCGCTACAGGATTGGCCGATCCCCCGCCACGTGGTACGCCACCAGCAGCGTGCATGAGGAAACGGACTACCGCCTATGCACAGACGCTGCGATCGTGAGACAGAGGAATAGGGATATCGGCCACACCAGACCAGCTGATTTACGCAAGAGGACCGAAGTGGTGAGTGCATACCTGCTGGAGTTTGTCAAATGCGAATGGTTGCTGTTATGCTGTGCTAAGTGTTTAATTGACTTTTCAGTTACAAGTCAGAGGGATTAATGTTTTTCCCGGAATATTTACACTTTAGCAAAGGCTGCTTTGATCTAAAATAGAGCTACTTAGGACTTCATCGGAATAGTGCTTGCAAGCTTTGGTCCTAGTAGCCAGATCCAGCAATTCTTGAAATAACGCATAGAGCTGATAAACACCACTAACTAAAAACTTTTTCTTTCTTGTTTTAGTCAAAAAAGTGTTGTTTTTTTAAATCTACACTACTGTTACACCAGATATGAGTTGCACTGGGGTGACACTGTGCCCTGGCAGGCAGGCCCTGAAACGCACACGTGTGAAGGAAACTGACTGCTATTATTCAACACAGTCATGCAGGCCCATTTATCAAGCTCCGTATGGAGCTTGAAGGGCCGTGTTTCTGGCGAGTCTTCAGACTCGCCAGAAACACAAGTTATGAAGCAGCGGTCTAAAGACCGCTGCTTCATAACCCTGTCCGCCTGCTCTGAGCAGGCGGACAGGAACCGCCGGAAATCAACCCGATCGAATACGATCGGGTTGATTGACAGCTCCCTGCTGGCGGCCGATTGGCCGCGAGTCAGCAGGGGGCGGCGTTGCACCAGCAGCTCTTGTGAGCTGCTGGTGCAATGTTAAATGTGGAGAGCGTATTGCTCTCCGCATTTAGCGAGGTCTTGCGGACCTGATCCGCAGTGTCGGATCAGGTCCGCAAGCCCTTTGATAAATGGGCCCCAAAAAGTGTTGTTTTTGTTTAAATCTACACTACTGTTACACCAGATATGAGTTGCACTGGGGTGACACTGTGCCCTGGCAGGCAGGCCCTGAAACGCACACGTGTGAAGGAAACTGACTGCTATTATTTAACACAGTCAAAAAAGTGTTTTTTTTTTTAAATCTACACTACTGTTACACCAGATATAAGTTGCACTGGGGTGACACTGTGCCCTGGCAGGCAGGCCCTGAAACGCACACGTGTGAAGGAAACTGACTGCTATTATTTAACACAGTCAAAAAAGTGTTTTTTTTTTTTTTAAATCTACACTACTGTTACACCAGATATGAGGTGCACTGGGGTGACACTGTGCCCTGGCAGGCAGGCAGGCCCTGAAACGCACACGTGTGAAGGAAACTGACTGCTATTATTTAACACAGTCAAAAAAGTGTTGTTTTTGTTTAAATCTACACTACTGTTACACCAGATATGAGTTGCACTGGGGTGACACTGTGCCCTGGCAGGCAGGCACTGAAACGCACACGTGTGAAGGAAAATGACTGCTATTATTTAACACAGTCAAAAAAGTGTTGTTTTATTTAAATCTACACTACTGTTACACCAGATATGAGTTGCACTGGGGTGACACTGTGCCCTGGCAGGCAGGCCCTGAAACGCACACGTGTGAAGGAAACTGACTGTTATTTTTTAACACAGTCAAAAAAGTGTTGTTTTTTTTTAATCTACACTACTGTTACACCAGATATGATTTGCACTGGGGTGACACTGTGCCCTGGCAGGCAGGCCCTGAAACGCACACGTGTGAAGGAAACTGACTGCTATTATTTAACACAGTCGAAAAAGTGTTTGTTTTTTTTTAAATCTACACTACTGTTACACCAGATATGAGTTGCACTGGGGTGACTGCTATTATTTAACACAGTAAAAAAAACAGAATTTATGCTTACCTGATAAATTACTTTCTCTTGCGGTGTATCCAGTCCACGGATTCATCCTTACTTGTGGGATATTCTCATTCCCTACAGGAAGTGGCAAAGAGAGCACACAGCAGAACTGTCCATATAGCTCCCCCTATGGCTCCGCCCCCCAGTCATTCGACCGACGGTTAGGAGAAAAAGGAGAAACCATAGGGTGCAGTGGTGACTGTAGTTTAAACAAGAAATTTTAACCTGACTTAATTGCCAGGGCGTGCCATGGACTGGATACACCGCAAGGGAAAGTAATTTATCAGGTAAGCATAAATTCTGTTTTCTCTTGCAAGGTGTATCCAGTCCACGGATTCATCCTTACTTGTGGGATACCAATACCAAAGCTTTAGGACACGGATGAAGGGAGGGAACAAGACAGTTAACCTAAACGGAAGGCACCACTGCTTGCAAAACTTTTCTCCCAAAAATAGCCTCCGAAGAAGCAAAAGTATCGAATTTGTAAAATTTGGCAAAAGTATGCAGTGAAGACCAAGTCGCTGCCTTACAAATCTGTTCAACAGAAGCCTCATTCTTGAAGGCCCAAGTGGAAGCCACAGCTCTGGTGGAATGAGCTGTAATTCGTTCAGGAGGCTGCTGCCCAGCAGTCTCATAAGCCAATCGGATGATGCTTTTCAACCAGAAGGAAAGAGAGGTAGCAGTCGCTTTCTGACCTCTCCTCTTACCAGAATAGACAACAAACAAAGATGATGTTTGTCTGAAATCCTTAGTTGCTTGTAAATAGAATTTCAAAGCACGAACCACATCAAGATTGTGTAAAAGCCGTTCCTTCTTAGAAGCTGGATTAGGACACAGGGAAGGAACAATGATTTCCTGGTTAATGTTCTTATTAGAAACAACTTTAGGAAGAAAACCAGGTTTGGTATGCAAAACTACCAGGTTTGGTACGCAAAACTACCTTATCTGCATGGAACACCAGATAGGGTGAATTACACTGTAAAGCAGACAATTCTGAAACTCTTCGAGCAGAAGATATAGCTACCAAAAACAAAACTTTCCAAGATAATAACTTAATATCTATGGAATGTAAAGGTTCAAACGGAACCCCTTGAAGAACTGAAAGAACTAAATTTAAACTCCATGGAGGAGCCACAGGTTTATAGACAGGCTTGATTCTGACTAACGCCTGTGCAAACGCTTGAACATCTGGTACTTCTGCCAGACGCTTGTGTAAAAGGATAGACAGAGCGGATATCTGCCCCTTTAAGGAACTAGCTGATAAACCTTTCTCCAATCCTTCTTGGAGAAAAGACAATATCCTTGGAATCCTAATCTTACTCCACGAGTAACCCTTGGATTCACACCAACAAAGATATTTCCGCCATATCTTATGGTAAATTTTCCTGGTGACAGGTTTTCTAGCTTGGATCAGAGTATCTATGACTGATTCAGAGAACCCACGCTTGGATAGAATTAAGCGTTCAATCTCCAAGCAGTCAGCTGCAGAGAAACTAGATTTGGATGCTTGAATGGACCCTGAATTAGAAGATCCTGCCTCATTGGCAGTGTCCATGGTGGGACAGATGACATGTCCACTAGGTCTGCATACCAAGTCCTGCGTGGCCACGCAGGCGCTATCAGAATTACCGAGGCCTTCTCCTGTTTGATTCTGGCTACCAGCCGAGGGAGATGGGAAACGGTGGAAAGACATAGGCCAGATTGATGGACCAAGGCGCTACTAGAGCATCTATCAATGCCGCCTTGGGGTCCCTGGACCTGGATCCGTAAAGAGGAAGTTTGGTGTTCTGACGGGACGCCATCAGATCCAACTCTGGAATGCCCCATAGCTGAGTCAGCTGAGCAAATACCTCCGGGTGGAGTTCCCACTCCCCCGGGTGAAAAGTCTGACGACTTAGGAAATCCGCTTCCCAGTTGTCTACTCCTGGGATGTGAATTGCAGATAGATGGCAAGAGTGATCCTCCGCCCACCTGATTATCTTGGTTACTTCCTTCATCGCTAAGGAACTCTTTGTTCCTCCCTGATGATTGATGTATGCTACAGTCGTGATGTTGTCCGACTGAAATCTGATGAACTTGGCCGCCGCTAGCTGAGGCCATGCCTGGAGCGTGTTGAATATCGCTCTCAGTTCCAAAATGTTTATCGGGAGAAGAGATTCTTCACGAGACCATAGGCCCTGAGCTTTCAGGGAGCCCCAGACCGCACCCCAGCCTAACAGACTGGCGTCGGTCGTTACAATGATCCACTCCGGTCTGCGGAAGCACATTCCCTGAGACAGGTGATCCTGAGACAACCACCAGAGAAGAGAATCTCTGGTTTTCTGGTCCAGTTGGATTTGAGGAGACAAATCTGCATAATCTCCATTCCACTGTTTGAGCATGCACAATTGCAGTGGCCTGAGATGAATTCGAGCAAAAGAGACTACGTCCATTGCTGCTACCATTAATCCGATTACCTCCATGCACTGAGCTACAGAGGTCCGAGGAATGGAATGAAGAGCTCGGCAAGTACTTAGAAGCTTTAACCTTCTGACCTCCGTCAGAAATATTTTCATTTCTACCGAGTCTATTAATGTTCCCAGGAAGGGAACCCTTGTGAGCGGGGACAGAGAACTTTTTTCGGTGTTCACCTTCCACCCGTGAGACCTTAGAAAGGCCAGAACAATATCCGTATGAGCCTTGGCTCTGGGAAAAGACGACGCCTGTATTAAGATGTCGTCCAGATAGGGTGTTACTGCAATGCCCCGCGGTCTTAGTACCACTAGAAGGGACCCTAGCACCTTTGTGAAAATTCTGGGAGTGGTGGCCAACCCGAAGGGAAGGGCCACGAACTGGTAATGCTTGTCCAGAAAAGCGAACCTTAGGAACTGATGGTGATCTTTGTGGATAGGTATATGAAGGTACGCATCTTTTAGATCCACGGTAGTCATATATTGACCTTCCTGGATCATCGGTAAGATTGTCCGAATGGTCTCCATCTTGAAAGATGGAACTCTGAGGAATTTGTTTAGGATTTTTAGATCAAGGATTGGTCTGAAAGTTCCTTCCTTTTTGGGAACCACAAACAGGTTTGAGTAAAAACCCAGTCCTTGTTCTGTAATTGGAACTGGGTATATCACTCCCATCTTGAGTAGATCTTCTACACAGCATAAGAACGCCTCTTTCTTTGTCTGTTCTGTAGACAGACGAGAAATGTGGAACCTTCCCCTTGAAGGAGAGTCCTTGAATTCTAGAAGATATCCCTGAGCAACGATCTCTAATGCCCAGGGATCGGGAACATCTCTTGCCCAAGCCTGAGCGAAGAGAGAGAGTCTGCCCCCTACCAGATCCGGTCCCGGATCGGGGGCTACCCCTTCATGCTGTCTTAGTAGCAGCTGCAGGCTTCTTGGCCTGTTTACCCTTGTTCCAGCCCTGCAAAGGCTTCCAGGTTGCCTTGGGCTGTGAAGTGTTACCCTCTTGCTTTGCGGCTGCAGAGGTTGAAGCAGGACCGTTCCTGAAGTTGCAAAAGGAACAAAAATTAGCCTTGTTTTTAGCCTTAAAAGGCCTATCTTGCGGGAGGGCATGGCCCTTTCCCCCAGTGATATCCGAAATAATCTCTTTCAACTCGGGCCTGAAAAGGGCCTTTCCCTTGAAAGGAATATTCAGTCATTTTGTTTTAGACAACACGTCGGCCGACCATGATTTAAGCCAAAGCGCTCTGCGCGCCATGATGGCAAAACAGAATGGCAGAATTTTTCGCCGCTAACTTAGCTAATTGCAAAGCGGCATCTGTGATAAAAGAATTAGCCAGTTTTAGAGCATTAATTCTATCCATGACCTTGTCATACGAAGTCTCCCTCTGGAGCGACTCCTCCAGCGCCTCAAACCAAAAAGCCGCTGCAATAGTTACAGGAATAATGCAGGCAATAGGTTGGAGAAGGAAACCTTGTTGAACAAATATTTTCTTTAGTAAACCTTCTAATTTTTTATCCATAGGATCTTTGAAAGCACAACTGTCTTCAATTGGTATGGTTGTGCGCTTGGCTAGTGTTGAAACTGCCCCCTCTACCTTAGGGACCGTCTGCCACGCGTCCCGCCTGGGATCAGTTATGGGGAACATTTTCTTAAAGATAGGTGGGGGAACAAAAGGTACACCTGGTCTTTCCCACTCCCTAGCAACAATATCCGCCACCCTCTTAGGAATCGGAAACGCATCAGTGTATACAGGGACTTCTAGATATTTGTCCATTTTACACAATTTCTCTGGGACCACCATAGGGTCACAATCATCCAGAGTTGATAAGACCTCCCTAAGCAGTACGCGGAGGTGTTCCAATTTAAATGCTAGTGAATCTGAATCTACCCGCTGAGAAACTTTTCCTGAGTCAGAAATTTCTCCCTCAGACATTACATCCCTCGCCCCTACTTCAGAGTGTTGTGAGGGTACATCAGATAAACCTCCCAAAGCTTCCGACTGCTCCTCATCTGTTCTCAAAACAGAGCTATCACGCTTTTTAAGGAAAACTTGTAGTTTGGATAAAAAGAATTATCCATGACTGCCGCCAGTTGTTGCAATGTAATAGGTGCTAATGCACTAGAGGTACTAGGTATCGCTCGAGCGGGTGTAACTGGTGATGACACATGGGGAGAGGAAGGCGGACTATCCTCATTACCTTCAGTCAAAGAATCATCTAGGGCTATATTTTTAAGTGACACAATATGATCTTTAAAGTGCATAGACACATTAGTGCACTTGGTACACATTTTGAGTGGGGGTTCCACCATGGCTTCTGAACACATAGAGCAAGGCTTTTCCTTAGTGTCAGACATGTTTAACAGATTAGTATTATACACAAGCAGGCTTGGAAAAACACTTTATGCAATAAAAAATACAATTTGCAATAAATGGTACTGTGCCTTTAAGATAATATAAGCGCACACAATTTTACAAAACGGTGAAAAATGAACCAAATCTCTTGAAATTTTTACAGTATGTGGAGCCGCCTAAAGCAAACAACCGGTTAATAAACTACAGCACCTTGCCACAGCAGCCTGCTGTGGCCCTACCTTCCCTTAAGGATTGGATTTGAGAAAATCAAGCCTCCTGAAGTCCTCAAGCAGTCTCTGGACCCATGTGAAGCAGCATGCAAGGAAATCTGTCAGAATAAACTGCGCAACTGAGGCGCAAAATTAGGCCCCTCCCACTCCACTCCGGAGCTGTGGAGCCTTCAGAACCCAATTTAGGTGACTAAAAATAATGCCATGTGGAATAAAACCCCAATAAACACACCAAAAGTGCTTAAAAGTGTCAATAAAGAATATTTTTCTAAATAAAATAATCGATTGCCCTGCTAGTGATAACCAGTCTATTGAGCCCACTAAAATAAGCCTCTAGTTCTATACTAAGTTTCAGAACATGGCTTACCCTTCCCACATGGGGAATCTTGTCAGTCTTCTAGCATTATCTTGTCTTGACTAGAAAAAAGATGACTGAAACTTACCTCAAAGCAGTTAAGCCTGCAAACTGTTCCCCCCAACTGAAGTTTTCTGGTACTCCTTAGTCCTGTGTGGGAACAGCAATGGATTTTAGTAACAACATGCTAAAATCATTTTCCTCTCAGCAGAATTCTTCATCATATTTCTGCCAGAGAGTAAATAGCACAAACCGGTACTATTTAAAAATAACAAACTTTTGATTGAAGATATAAAAACTACAAATCTAACACCACATTCACTTTACCCTCCCGTGGAGATGCTACTTGTTAGAGCGGCAAAGAGAGTGACTGGGGGGCGGAGCCAGAGGGGGAGCTATATGGACAGCTCTGCTGTGTGCTCTCTTTGCCACTTCCTGTAGGGAATGAGAATATCCCACAAGTAATGATGAATCCGTGGACTGGATACACCTTGCAAGAGAAAGTGTTGTTTTTTTTTAAATCTACACTACTGTTACACCAGATATGAGTTGCACTGGGGTGACACTGTGCCCTGGCAGGCAGGCTCTGAAACGCACACGTGTGAAGGAAACTGACTGCTATTATTTAACACAGTCAAAAAAGTGTTTTTTTTTTTTTAAATCTACACTACTGTTACACCAGCTATGAGTGGTGGCACTGGGCAAGTGGGCACAGTATACGCTGTGAGCCTGACACACACGCTGGCAGGCAGGCAACTGCAATTAGATTACACAGAGAAAAAAAAAAAGCAGACTGATGTTCTAGCCCTAAAAAGGGCTTTTTGGGGTGCTGTCCTTACAGACTGATGTTTCACAGTCAAAAAAGTTTTTTTTTTTTAAATTTACACTACTGTTACACCAGATATGAGTGGTGGCACTGGGCAAGTGGCCTGGCAGGCAGGCAACTGCAATTAGATTACACAGAAAAAAAAAATAAAATAAAAAAAAAAGATGTTCTAGCCCTAAAAAGGGCTTTTTGGGGTGCTGTCCTTACAGCAGAGATCAGATGAGTCCTTCATAACTGTAGTGGACACTGAATACACTAGGCTAGCTATCAATTTCCCTATTAAATCAGCAGCAGCTACACTGTCCCTCCTCTCACTAAGAATGCAGCTTCCAAATTAATCTAAAATGGATGCTGTCCAGGAGGTAGGAGGGTCTGGAAGGGAGTGTCTGCTGCTGATTGGCTGGAATGTGTCTTCTGACTGTGAGGTACAGGGTCAAAGTATTACTCAATGATGACAAATAGGGGGCGGATCGAACATCGCATATGTTCACTCGCCGCAGCGAACGTGAACATGCTATGTTCCCCGCAATCTATTCGCCGCGAACTATTCGCGACATCACTAATTGTAATTAATTGTATTTAGTTTAGGGAATTTATTTAATTATAGTGTAGTGTTAGGTGTAATTGTAACATAGGTTAGGTTTTATTTTACAGGTAAATTTATCTTTATTTTAACTAGGTAGTTATTAAATAGTTAATAACTATTTAATAACTATTGTACCTAGTTAAAATAAATACAAAGTTGCCTGTAAAATAAAAATAAACCCTAAGATAGATACAATGTAACTATTAGTTATATTGTAGCTAGCTTAGGGTTTATTTTATAGGTAAGAATTTAGTTTTAAATAGGAATAATTTAGTGAATTGTATTAATTTTATTTAGATTTATTTAAATTATATTTAAGTTAGGGGGTTAGGGTTAGACTTAGGTTTAGGGGTTAATACATTTAATATAGTGGCGGCGACGTTGTGGGCGGCAGATTAGGGGTTAATAAATGTAGTTAGGTTGCGGCGATGTTGGGGGCAGCAGATTAGGGGTTCATATGTATAATGTAGGTGTCGGCGATGTCGGGGCAGCAGATTAGGGGTTAATAAGTGTAATATTAGGGGTGTTTAGACTCGTGGTTCATGTTAGGGTGTTAGGTGTAGACATAAAAAGTATTTCCCCATAGGAATCGATGGGGCTGGGTTAGGAGCTGAACGCTGCTTTTTTGCAGGTGTAAGGTTTTTTTTTTCAGCTGGCTCTCCCCCATTGATTCATATGGGGATATCGTGCACGAGCACGTTTAGCCAGCTCACTGCTAATGTAAGTAGCGCTGGTATTGAGGTGAGATGTGGAGCTAAATTTTGCTCTTCGCTCACTTTTTTGCGGCTAACGCTGGGTTTGTAAAAACCCGTAGTACCAGCGCTGTCTGCAAGTGAGCGGTGAGCTTAAACTGCTCATTAGCACCGCACCCCTGTTAACGCAAAACTCGTAATCTAGGTGATTGTGTTTTAATATGTTTAACAATTACATATGTCTACAGTTAAATACGGTAGCATTGCATAATTGACAAATGCATTATTAAAAGACAATATAATAAGAGATCACATGAAAGATATTTCTATACCCCAGTTATACAAAGCAGATGGCACACCTACATCCCAACCACTGGATATAGTAAATACTTTTGCACAGTACTATAGCTCCCTATATGATGGTCACAAAGTATCCAAATTCCCTCAAATAACAACACTAACGGCTAGATTACGAGTTGTGCGTTAGGCTAAAAAAGCAGCGTTAAGAGGTCCTAACGCTACTTTTTTATGCCGCTGGTATTATGAGTCTTAAAGGTTTAGGGTCACTGCACACTTCTTTGGCCTTACCGCAAAATGACTTACGTAAACTTCGTAAATTCTTTTTTCAATGGGACTTGCATATCGCCGGTATTATGAGTCTGTCCTGGGAGGCCAAAAAGTGAGCGGTACACACTCTACCTCCAAGAGTCCTAACACATTCTAAAGTCAGTAGTTAAGAGTTTTATGGTACAACGCCGTAACATAAAACTCACAACTAAAGTGCTAAAAAGTATACTAACACCCATAAACTACCCCTTAACCCCTAAACCGAGGCCCTCCCGCATCGCAAACACTATAATACATTTTTTAAACCCTAATCTGCCGCACCGGACACCGCCGCCACTTACATTATATTTATGAACCCCTAATCTGCTGCCCCTAACATTGCCGACACCTACATACTATTTATTAACCCCTAATCTGCCGCCCCCAATGTCGCTGCAACCTACCTATACTTATTAACCCCTAATCTGCCGCCTCCAACATCGCCACCACTATATTAAAGTTATTAACCCCTAAATCTAAGTCTAACCCTAACCCTAACACCCCATAACTTAAATATAATTTAAATAAATCTAAATAAAATTACTATCATTAACTAAATTATTCCTATTTAAAACTAAATACTTACCTATAAAATAAACCCTAAGCTAGCTATAATATAAATAATAGTTAGATTGTAGCTATCTTAGGGTTTATTTTTATTTTACAGGCAAGTTTGTATTTATTTTAACTAGGTAGAATAGTTATTAAATAGTTATTAACTATTTAATAACTACCTAGATAAAATAAATACAAAAGTACCTGTAAAATAAAACCTAACCTAAGTTACACTAACACGTAACACCTACACTATAATTACATAAATTAACTAAATGAAATACAATTACCTAAATTAAATTAAATTAGCTAAAGTACAAAACCCCCCCCACTAAATTACAGAAAATAATAAACAAATTACAGATATTTAAACTAATTACACCTAATCTAATAGCCCTATCAAAATAAAAAAGCCCCTCAAAATAAAAAAAAAACCCTAGCCTAAACTAAACTACCAATCGCCCTTGAAAGGGCCTTTTGCGGGGCATTGCCCCAAAGTAATTAGCTCTTTCATCTGTAAAAAAAAATACAAACAACCCCCCCAACAGTAAAACCCACCACCCACACAACCAACCCCCCAAATAAAATACTATCTCAAAAAAAACTAAGCTCCTCATTGCCCTGAAAAGGGCATTTGGATGGCCATTGCCCTTAAAAGGGCAGTTAGCTCTTTTGCAGGCCCAAACCCTAACCTAAAAATAAAACCCACCCAATACACCCTTAAAAAAACCTAACACTAACCCCCTGAAGATCGACTTACCGGGAGAAGTCTTCATCCAAGCCAGGCCGAAGTCCTCCAGACGGGCAGAAGTCTTCATCCAGACAGCATCTTCCATCTTCATCCATCCGGCGCGGAGCAGGTCCATCTTCAAGACATCCGACGCAGAGCATCCTCTTCAACCGACGACTAAAGATGAATTAAGGTACCTTTAAGTGACGTCATCCAAGATGGCATCCCTTAGATTCCGATTGGCTGATAGAATTCTATAAACCAAACGGAATTAAGGTAGAAAAAATCCTATTGGCTGATGCAATCAGCCAATAGGAATGAAGTTCAATCCTATTGGCTGATCCAATCAGCCAATAGGATTGAGCTTGAATTCTATTGGCTGTTCCAATCAGCCAATAGAATGCAAGCTCAATCCTATTGGCTGATTGTATCAGCCAATAGGATTTTTTCTACCTTAATTCAAATTGGCTGATAGAATTCTATCAGCCAATCGGAATCTAAGGGACGCCATCTTGGATGACGTCACTTAAAGGTACCTTTATTCATCTTTAGTCGTCGGATGAAGAGGATGCTCCACGTCTGATGTCTTGAAGATGGACACGCTCCGCGCCGGATGGATGAAGATAGAAGATGCTATCTGGATGAAGACTTCTGCCCTTCTGGAGGACCACTTCGCCCGGCTTGGATGAAGACTTCTCCCGGCTTTGTTGAGGACTTCGGTCTGGCTTGGATGAAAACTTCTCCCGGTAAGTCGATACCTTCATTCATCTTTAGTCGTCGAATGAAGAGGATGCTCTTCGTCGGATGTCTTGAAGATGGACCTGCTCCGTGCCGGATGGATGAAGATGGAAGATGCTGTCTGGATGAAGACTTCTGCCCATCTGGAGGACTTCTCCCGGCTTCGTTGAGGACTTCGGCCTGGTTTGGATGAAGGCTTCTCCCGGTAAGTCAATCTTCAGGGGGTTAGTGTTAGGTTTTTTTAAGGGTGTATTGGGTAGGTTTTATTTTTAGGTTAGGGTTTGGGCCTGCAAAAGAGCTAACTGCCCTTTTAAGGGCAATGCCCATCCAAATGCCCTTTTCAGGGAAATGGGGAGCTTAGGTTTTTTAGATAGTATTTTATTTGGGGGGTTGGTTGTGTGGGTGGTGGGTTTTACTGTTGGGGGGGTTGTTTGTATTTTGTTTTACAGGTAAAAGAGCTGATTACTTTGGGGCAATGCCCCGCAAAAGACCCTTTTAAGGGCTATTGGTAGTTTAGTTTAGGCTAGGGTTTTTTTATTTTATTTTGGGGGGGCTTTTTTATTTTGATAGGGCTATTAGATTAGGTGTAATTAGTTTAAATATCTGTAATTTGTTTATTATTTTCTGTAATTTAGTGGGGTTGTATTTAATTTAGTTAATTTATTTAATTATAGTGTAGTGTTAGGTGTTAGTGTAACTTAGGTTAGGTTTTATTTTACAGGTACTTTTGTATTTATTTTAGCTAGGTAGTTATTAAATAGTTAATAACTATTTAATAACTATTCTACCTAGTTAAAATAAATACAAACTTGCCTGTAAAATAAAAATAAACCCTAAGATAGCTACAATGTAACTATTAGTTATATTGTAGCTAGCTTAGGGTTTATTTTACAGGTACGTATTTAGTTTTAAATAGGAATAATTTAATTAATGATAGTAATTTTATTTAGATTTATTTAAATTATATTTAAGTTATGGAGTGTTAGGGTTAGGGTTAGACTTAGGGGTTAATAACTTTAATATAGTGGGGGCGCCGTTGGAGGCGGCAAATTAGGGGTTAATAAGTGTAGGTAGGTTGCAGTGACATTGGGGGCGGCAGATTAGGGGTTAATAAATAGTATGTAGATGTCGGCGATGTTGGGGGCAGCAGATTAGGGGTTAATAATATAATGTAGGTGGCGGCGGTGTCCGGAGCGGCAGATTAGGGGTTAATAAGTATAATGTAGGTGGCGGCGATGTCGGGGCGGCAGATTAGGGGTGTTTAGACTCGGGCTTCATGTTAGGGTGTTAGGTGTAAACATAAAATGTGTTTCTCCATAGGAGTCAATGGGGCTGCGTTACTGAGTTTTACGCTGCTTTTTGGCAGGTGTTAGACTTTTTCTCAGCCGGGTCTCCCCGTTGATTCCTATGGGGAAATCGTGCACGAGCACGTACGACCAGCTCACCGCTGACTTAAGCAGCGCTGGTATTGCACTTCTTGTCTTTTAACGACGGGTTTCTGAAAACTCGTAATACCAACGCTGCATGTAAGTGAGCGGTGAGACTAAACTACTCGTTAGCACAGCATAGCCTCCGTCGCAAAACTCGTAATCTAGGCCTAAGTTTTTTAAGGATGCAGGCCTGCCCAATATCTCCCTCGATGAATTAGATAACCTAAATGCAGATATAACAACTCATTAAGTAATTTCAGCAATTAAAGACTTAAAACCAGGAAAGGCATCTGGCTCGGACGGATTTCCAGGAGAGTACTACAAGCTTTTTAAAACTATGTTTATCCCTTATTTAGCAAAATTCTGCAACTATATACTTAGAGGACATGAAGTACCTCCTGAACTCCTTAAAGCCAAAATTGTAGTTATCCCCAAACCTGAAAAAAAATTACTGTAAAAACTATAGACCAATTTCTTTAATTAATCAAGACCTGAAAATTTTCACGAAAATCCTGGCAAACCATCTGAACCAGATTTTACCAAAGTTGATCCACCCAGACCAGGTGGGATTTATTAAGAACAGAGAGGCACCAGATAACACTAGAAGAATGGTTTCCCTAATTGAATATCTGCAGGTCACAAAAACGCCTTCTCTGCTTCTTCTCGTTGGATGCAGAGAAGTCGTTTGATAGGGTCGATTGGGAATATATGCACAATGAATTAGTTGGCATGGGATTTAATGGACAGTTTATCACAGCCTTATGGGGAAAATACTCTACACCAAATACTCTACACCAAATACTCTATATTAAAACACTAGGGCACGGGGGTGGAGCCTACTCTCAAAGCGGCAAGATGTGTCTTAATGAAGCTCTTGAAGATTTTCGTGTAGATTATCCATAGCAAATTTACAAAATCTTCTTCCTAATTTATCAGACTGCACCCCTATAAGATGTCCTGACTATGATTTTGCCTATGTTCTTTGAGATCAGCTGCGTGACAGACCTTCTCACAGGCCAGGCAGCCATATTGCAAGCAACTGCAATTACGCAGTAAGATTACTACATACACAAAGCTTTGTGGGAACCACGGAACGCAGTTCTGGGGCTGCCGCATTACTACACCCCCCCCCATTACCGAGATTATGGGATCCTATAAAAGGATATTAAGAATACCAACTAACTCCCTAGAGGAAATCAACAACAATACCGTTTGAAGCGCTACCTATCGTGTGGAGATGGAGGCTCTGGCTAGATGGGAGGCCCGTATGCAAAGTATTTTACAAGATTACCATAGAGACCTGGAGATGGATCTTTGTGCTATACTCCTTGGATGGAACCTTTTCAATGGAACGTACAGGGTACAAACCAGCTGCACTCCGGCAGAAGAGGATAGCAGCCCGGTTCCTGATTTGACCGGGGGAGCCTGCAGGGGGGGGGGGGCTCTCGGTTACTTCACGGCATTCAGCAAGTCTCGATCAGCAAGGAACTCTGCCTACTTCTATATCGACTGGAGTGACTCCTGAGAAACTGGACGACCCATCCATTGCTACATCGCCCTCCAGCCAGCTAACAGACTTCAGCCTGGAGCTATCAGAAACGGAGGCAGCTGAAATAAGAGGTGAGGAGAGACGCGTCTTTTCACGGGACATGGACAGGGCTATAGGACTCACACTAGAGCGCACAATATTCACTAGTCCCAATGACTCTAAATCAGGGCCTGGGTCTTGCAACCATTGTTATTGTGACCATAGCTGTTACCCCAGATTCCCTGTTTGTGCCGAAGCTGCATGCACAGCCCACAGAGAACTCGCACCAACTTCTACCTACAATGGTCTATTAACACCACAGCAGCAGAGAAATTACAACATTACATTACATTATGTATACCGTACAAGCCAGCGTGATGCCAACTGACAGACACGGAGTGGGGTAAATATGAAGGATGATCCGGAAATGCAGCCTCATAACCCAGGCATATGTTATGTTTGCTAGTAGACCCGCTTCTGAGACTTGACCTTTAATGGCAAAACCGCTATACATGGTTAACAAAGTCTGCTCTGTTTTCAGCAAGTTTTCTTTTATAAGCTAGAGGGACAGTTGTTGTTTATGAGAGGTCTCAGTGCATGGAACTCATCTGCGGTTTGGAGACTTCTCACTTCATTAAAGGAGTGCTTTCTTTTCAAAGACATTGAGCCAGTGACATTCCTAAAATTTAGAATAGATTAATATTAAAAATATGTTTCTAGTAGGCTTGCTTCATAGACACATGTCGCCAATTAAAACGTAAACGTATTATTGCATTGATGTGCCAATTGTATCATTATGTACTCCACTGCGTTTGCTCTTGATGTGATTATGGTAGGGATAAACTAAGCTTCTTTCTTGGTGGTTTTGTTCTGTCTGCGGCCGAAATAGAGTGACTCTTCACTTCCCTAGTATTGACATGGAGTAACAGAGTATATAGTAATGCACAAACAATGGATTTTACTATAACATACATATATGGGTAATACCGCATGTTGTTCCCTAATTAATATATCATTGAGCCCTTGCCTTGGATGTGCAATATGAGTACAAATCACTTTAATTTCTTCAGCAGTAGATGGATACATGGTTAAGCACACTAGTACACCCTATATCTGATATTAAGGTCTCAGACCCTTATACTCTTAATTAGTTTCATGATCCTCAGAACTAAATGGTGGGAGTTTAGTGCTGGCCAAGGATATAAAAATACCCCAGAAGTTTATTAAACCCATCTGAGCGGGAAATTGTGGCACAATTTGTTGTTGATTTATATATACATAGTTATGGTATTTATGTTTTATGAAGCCCAAAAGTGGCTACAGCCTTAACAAACTTACCTCCATTAAGTGTTGTCATCTTTCATGGCCCAAGAGTGGCCTGTCGTTTTCAGAGGAGGTTTCATAATTATATAACTGAGATTACAACTAAACAAAAATGAGGTATTACTGTTATAATTTTACTCATGGGTTAAACTTATAGTTCACATAATGGTGATGATATTCACAAGGTTATTTTATTTTTATTTATTTTCTTCTGTTGGCGAACTGTCATGTCTTCTGTAACCTGTCTTTGGAGAATATTTGAAATTGAAATTGTATTTTCATCCTATATTGTATGTTTTAATTACCTCAATAAAATACTTTAAAATAAAAAAAATAAAACAAAACAAAAAAAACACTAGGGCACCAATCTGCTCGCATACCGATATTAAATGGCACCAGACAGGGCTGGCAACTATCCCCCTGCTGGTTTTAATCTGTATTGAACCCCTAGCATTACATATCAGAAACAACATGGATATACAAGGAGTAACACTACATAACGCATATAAAATCACATTCGGCCAGATTACGAGTTTTGCGTTATGAGGGGTGCAGTACTAACTTGCACGTTATTCTCACTGCTCACTTTCCTACAGCGCTGGTATTACAGGTTTTTATAAACCCGGCGTTAAAAGGCAAGAAGTGAGCGTGGAGCAAAATTGAGCTCCATACCGCACTCCAATACCAGCACTGCTTAAAGGGACAGTCTACACCAGAATTGTTATTGTTTTAAAAGATAATCCCTTTTTTACCCATTCCACAGTTTTGCATAACCAACACAGTTATCTTTATATATTTGTTACCTCTGTGATTATCTTGCATCTAAGCCTCTGCAAACTGCCCCTTTATTTCAGTTCTTTTGACAGACTTGCGGTTTAGCCAATCAGTGATGACTCCCAGGTAACTTCACGTGCATGAGCACAGTGTTATCTATATGAAAAACATGAACTAACACCCTCTAGTGGTGAAAAACCTGTTAAAATGCATTCTTAAGAGGCGGCCTTCAAGGTCTAAGAAATTAGCATATGAATCTCCTAGGTTAAGCTTTCAACTAAGAATACCAAGAGAACAAAGAAAAATTGGTGATAAAAGTAAATTGGAAAATTGTTTAAAATGACATGCCCTATCTGATTCATGATAGTTTTTTTTGGACTAGACTATCCCTTTAAGTCAGCTCGTGCACGATTTCCCCATAGACATCAATGAGGAGAGCCGGCTGAAAAAAAGCCTAACACCTGCAAAAAAGCAGCGTAAAGCTTCTATGGGAAAACGAAATTTATGTTTACACCTAACACCCTAACATGAACCCGAGTCTAAACACCCCTAATCTTACACTTATTAACCCCTAATCTGCCGCCCCCGACATCGCCCACACCTACATTATATTTATTAACCCTTAATCTGCCGCTCCGGACATTGCTGACACCTACATTATACTTATTAACCCCTAAACTGCTGCCCCAACATCCCTGACATCTACATTATATTTATTAACCCCTAATCTTCCGCCCCCAATGTCGCCGCAACCTACCTACACTTATTAACCCATAATCTGCCGCCCCCAAAGTCGCCGCCACTATAATAAACATATTAACCCCTAAACCGCCACACTCCTGCATCGCAAACACTAGTTAAATATTATTAACCCCTAATCTACTGTCCCTAACATCTCCGCCACCTACCTACATTTATTAACCCATAATCTGCCGCCCCTATATTACATTTATTAACCCCTAAATCTAAGTCTAACCCTAGCCCTAACACCCCCTAACTTAAATATAATTAAAATAAATCTAAATAAAACCTACTATCATTAACTAAATAAATCCTATTTAAAACTAAATACTTATCTGTAAAATAAACCCTAAGCGAGCTACAATATAACTAAAAGTTACATTGTAGCTAGCTTAGGGTTTATTTTTATTTTACAGGCAAGTTTGTATTTATTTTACCTAGGTAGAATAGTTACTAAATAGTTATTAACTATTTAATAACTACCTAGCTAAAAGAAATACAAATTGACCTGTAAAATAAAACCTAACCTGTCTTACACTAACACCTAACCAAACCCTACAATTAAATAAATCCTCTAAATTAAATACAATTAACTAAATTCAATACAATTAGCTAAATTGCAAAAACCCCCACTAAATTACAGAAAATAAAAAACAAATTACAAGATCTTTAAACTAATTACACCTAATCTAATAGCCCTATCAAAATAAAAAAAGCCCACCCAAAATAAAATAAAAACCCTAGCCTAAACTAAACTACCAATAGCCCTTAAAAGGGCCTTTTGCAGGGCATTGCCGCAAAGAAATCAGCTCTTTTACCTGTAATTTTTTTTACAAACAACAGTGAAACCCACCACCCACACAACCAACCCCCCAAATAAAACCTAACTAAAAAAACCTAAGCTCCCCATTGCCCTGAAAAGGGCATTTGGATGGGCATTGCCCTTAAAAGGGCATTTAGCTCTATTGCAGCCCAAACCCCTAATCTAAAAATAAAACCCACCCAATACACCCTTAAAAATCCTAACACTAGGGGGCGGAGCCTGGTCGTGCCGGAACATGGCCGCACAGAGATAGAGCTCCGGGCTGAACAACTCTTATCCCTCATATAAGAGCTGGTTGTTTGCCCTGCAGAGTGCAGCACTTTGAAACCGGGAGACTACAGAGGTAGTGGGATCCTTTGTGTGGCGGGATGGCATAATTTCAGATCCATGTCATGAAATATCCCTAACTGCGCACAAATCACAGCAGGGACCGGCGCCATATTGCCAAACGGAATCGGACGGCTAAACCAGACACAGGACCTGTGATTGCACAGCGGTAGGTGAGAAAGCATGCACGACATTGTGCAAACCAACTGACTATGTGATAGTTCAGAAGCGGATATCACCGCATGCAGATGGACGAGATAAAAAGATAGCTGAGTAGAAGTGAATGTTATATTGTACAGCAGAGCTGCCACGCCACTAGCAGCACTGGAAGGCTGAGTTTTAACATGCTTTAACACCACAGTACCATCTATATGCAGCATGGCTGGCCTATTAAGCTATACCGGATCCCAGTATAATGGAAGTAATGCCCCACCATAAATAATTAATACAAAGATGTATATCAGGCACACATCTCACTAACTTAAGAGCCGTAGTCCCCACATGGAAAAGTAACAATAAACCTACAGAGCTTCACAGACATCCTTTGGGCCATTAAGTCTGCTTGTTAGAATTCTAATACAGGCTACAAGGGGTCATATAGCCTTGCCTACAACCACTGAGCCTCATCATCTAACATACTTCATTGGGAGGTGAATAGAGCGAGTAACATGGCATCTAAAAAAGGTGCTAAGATGGACAAAAATAATAAACAACAAGCCTCCCTACCTATGTCAGTGAGCTACTTTTTTGGTACCAGTGAGGCCTCTAATCTGGAGCAGCGTGACAATGGGGGCAATACACAGAACCCACAAGAAGCAGCACAACAACAAGTTGTCCCTATAGACCTGATGACAGAACTGAAAGCAGACATAGCTAATCTCCCCTCCAAGTCAGATTTTGACTTACTGAAAAGCTTAATTAAGTCGGAACTTACAACTATAAGAAAATAAATATCTGATATTAGATATAGGGTCGAAGATTTGGAGGAGACACAAGAAACGCTAAACTCCTTGACCGACTCAATTACAACACAAACTAACATACATGAGGATAAGTTATCTGCCCTTCAGGACAAAATAGACGATTTAGATAACAGAAATCGCAGAAACAACTTAAGGATTCGTGGAATATCGTTGAAAATTGCTACTGCAGACCTAGAAACATATATCCAAAATCTGTTTTGTCACTTGAAGAAAAACCAATAGGCCCCGAGAGTGGAACTTGACAGGGTACATAGAGCTCTTAGACCTCCCCCACCAGACACTGCTCCACCAAGGGACGTGATCCTAAGGTTCCTCAGATACAGGGATAAAGAAGAGGTGTGGACACTGGCTCGTCAACTAAGGGACATAACATATCTCGACCACAACCTCCAAATTTTCATGCCTCTGAGCCCCAACACATTGCAAAGAAGAAGGGAAGTTGCTTTTATAACTAGAGTGCTCAGGGACAAAAAAATAAGATACAGATGGGGGTATCCCTTTAGCTTGGTGGTCTCACATGATGGAAATGTATTCACCTACAAAGAACCACAGGACCTTGAGGCTCTCTCTAAAGGACTTAAAGGGACACTAAACCCAAAACTTTTATTTCATGATTCAGATAGATAATACAAATTTAAACAACAATCCAATTTACTTCTATTATTTATTTTGCTTCATTTTTTAGATATCCTTACTTGAAGAAAAAGCAATGCACATGGCTGAGCCAATCACATGAGGCTTCTATGTGCAGCAACCAATCAGCAGCTACTGAGCCTATGTAGATATGCTTTTCAGCAAAGAATATGAAGCGAATAAAACAAATTAGATAATAGAAGTAAATTAGAAAGTTGTTTATAATTGCATGCTCTTTCTAAATCATGAATGAAAAAAATTTGGGTTTCATGTCCCTTTAACTTATCATTCAATATCCCCTCAGAGTTTAACTCCCAGGGGAATAGAGAAGATGGAGAGTCTGTGGAATCCAGACCATTGCAGGGAAAGCAACGCTGGCAGGTGGTGACCACCAGCAAGCACAGAAAGGACAAATATAAATCTGCTACTAATGATGCAATGGTTTCTACCGCACAAGAGACATGAAGCTGACCAAATATGGGTGAGATTGTTCTAATCTTTAACATGTATATGATGTCTGGAAATTTTTGGGCGGTGATGGGTATGATAGCATATATACATAAATGGGAACTGTATATAATTGTCATGATTTTATTATGTCTAACAACCAACTTTGTTACTTCTAGTATTTCTATTGTCAATATACCTTTAACTGCCTAACCAGTTCCCCTGTTACGCTATTTAAGCCACCTCCCTCCTCTTCACTTTGCTTGATATTGTTACACTTACTCATTTAGTGTTACAATCCGGAGCTTAAGAACTACTGTTTCTACTTGGGAAGCTAAGTTCACTTTTTCCTTTCCTGCACTGATCAAGTTCTCCTGGTTTACCTAACCGCCTACCTTGAAGTCGGATCAAGTATCTGCTGAGCCGTTGCTGCCATACAGTTCCGATCAGCTGTTTCTTCCTCCCTGCATCGAGGAGCGGTGACGTCACACGCCAACCTGTCGGCTCCAGCGCTGCAGCTCTCATCTGCTCTTCTCCCCGCTCCAAGCCGTGAGATCTCTCTCCAGATTGCTCAGACTTCTGTGTACCCTCCAGGTATTTTCAGTTACCGCAAGCCTTGTTATATGCTGGTACTCCTTAGTTTCTTTCTATGTAAATTTGGTCATGTGCATTTGAACTATTTACTGTCGTGTCTATACCGACATTATAGCTGTACTGTTTGTGTTAACACTATACGTATACCCTCTGGTTGTAGACACGGTTTTCCTGCTGCTCCTCCAGTACTCATATACTTGAGACAGCCATAGAAATACCTAAAGCTATATTACCTTATAAGAATTTGCTAAGTTTATACTTGGGTTCTGACATTACTCTTATTAGTAATTAATGTTATTACCCAGTTTAAACCTTGCAACAAACTATACTCTCAGCAGTTGTGATTCAAATAATTAAAAGTATACTACAACACAGTATCTCTGACCCTTTACATAATATCAAACCTTATAACATGGATCCAGCTGAGATGACTACTCATATACAATCTCTTTCTCAAAAAGTGGATGCTTTAACTGATGGCCTCAATACCCTCAAACAAGAAAACCAGGGACTGAAAACATATATAAAAGACTTTGTAGATAGTAGAACACGTTTTCAGGAACCACAAGTTAGTCTCCCAGATTTATTCTCAGGAGATAGAAAACAATTCAGAGATTTTAAAAACTCCTGCCTCTTACTATATGCACTAAAACCATACACTTACCCCACTGATAGGGTTAAGGTGATGACTACCATTTCTTACTTAAGAGCAGAACCCAGAAGTTGGGCTAATTCTTTTCTGGAGACGAATGATGATATACTTAATTCCCTAGATTCATTCTTTTCTGCCCTAGGTCAGCTATACAATGACCCTTACAAACAACAAACTGCTGAGACTGCAATGCGGTCTTTGAGGCAGAAAAGAAGGGATGTAGAGGATTATATTGCAGACTTTAAGAGGCTAGCAAATGACACCCAATGGAATAATTTGTCACTAAAAAAACAGTTTCGTTTGGGGTTGTCAGAGTCCATTAAAGATGAGCTCTCACGCATTGAAATACCTCACACTTTGGAGGAATTAATTAATCTTAGTATCAGTATTGACAGAAGGCTTAGAGAGAGACAACACGAAAAAGCATATCATAAGTCAACACACAAGAAACATAACCCCACGTTACCCTCATACTCACATTCAAAAAACACCACTGAACCTATGGAAATTGGTTTTCTTAAAGGCCCATTAAGTAACCAAGAAAAGTTAAGAAGACGTACTCAGAATTTATGCATGTACTGTGCATCAGAAGAGCATACTGTTAAAGTCTGTCCTATTCTCCAAAAACAGAATAAGGATAAGAACTCCCATCCTTATTATGCTTTAAAAGCTGTGTCTAACTCTGCAAGTTACTGTAATTTATCCCTTCTCTTGCAGTGGGATCAAGTTCGAGTGAACGTGTCAGGGATAATTGACTCTGGTGCTTCAGCCTCTTACATTGATGTGTGTTTTGCCACAAAAAAATAAAATACCACTTATAAAAAAAAAGGCTCCTGTACCGTTAAGGGGAATTGATGGGGAGGTTTTAACCTCTGGTCCTGTGCTCTATGAAACAATACCTCTTCTCCTTTCAACACAAGACCACCATAGGGAGTACATTTCATTAGATGTCATCACATCACCTGTCTTTCCTCTTATTCTAGGTTTACAATGGTTAAAACGACATAACCCTCAGATTTCTTGGTCCACTCTCACTATACAGTTTAATTTTGATTACTGCTCAAACACTTGTTTTCCTACTCTTCTCTTACAACCTCCTCAAACTCCCACTGATATAGAAATACCTAATGTTTATGCCGATTTTTTAGATGTATTCAGTAAAAAAGAATCCCAAAATTTACCGCCACATCGCAAGTATGACTGCCCGATTGATTTACTCCCAGGTGCAGTCATACCATGCGGTCATGTGTTCCCACTGTCTAAACCAGAATTAGAACACCTAAAATCCTACATTGAAGAAAATCTACAGAAGGGCTTCATAAGACCATCTACTTCCCCCGCTGCTGCAGGTATGTTTTTCGTAAAAAATAAAGATGGCAGTTTAAGACCCATAGTGGATTACCGGCAATTGAACAAGGTTACTGTTAAAAACCGATATCCCTTACCCCTTATTCCAGAGCTAATTGAGCGTCTGGAAGGTGCCAAGGTGTTCACCAAGCTAGACCTACGTGGCGCCTATAATCTTGTTCATATGAGGGCTGAAAACGAATGGCTGACGGCGTTTTGTACTTGCTATGGCTTGTACGAGTACACCGTCATGCCATTCGGTCTCTGCAACGCCCCGGCAACCTTCCAGCACTTTATTAACGATATCTTTAAAGATATTCTTGACACTTACATAGTAATATACCTCAACAATATTTTGATTTATTAAAAAACACTAGAAGAACACACAAAACACGTTAGACAAGTATTATCTCGACTTCGCTCTCATTCACTATATGCTAAAGCCGAAAAGTGTATATTCCAAACAAATTATATCACCTTTCTTGGTTATCAGATCTCGGAATTTGGCATACAGATGGACGATTCTAAAATTACTACCATTCGACAATGGCCAGAACCAAGCAATAAGAAACAGGTACAAAGTTTTCTTGGCTTTGCAAATTTCTACCGAAAATTTATAAAAAATTTTGCAGCAATAGCTAAACCCCTTACCAATCTGACAAAAACAAATATCAAGTTCCTCTGGACCTCTGACTCCCAAAAGGCGTTTGACCACTTAAAGCAAAAATTCACTTCTGCACCCATATTACGTTACCCAAACAACCAACTCCAATACGTATTGGACGTAGACGCCACCGATAACGCAATTGGAGCTGTTCTATCACAAAGAGAACACCTACAGAAACCTTTACACCCAGTAGCCTTTTATTCAAGATGCTTGACTGCTCCTGAAATGCATTACCCTGTCGGTGACAAGGAATCATTGGCTATAAAGGTTGCCTTTGAACAGTGGCGTCACCTCCTAGAGGGAGTTACATACCCGACCATAGTATACACCAATCACAGGAACTTACAGTATCTGAAATGCACAAAGACCCTCACAGCTCGACATGTTCGTTGGAATTTGTATTTTTCCAGATTTGACTTTCTCATCACTTATAGACCGGCTACTAAGAATGGGAAGGCAGACGCTCTGTCACGCCTGCCTGGTCCCTCCGTTCTCTGTTATCCTCAACATTCTGTTATACCCGAGAACAAATACCTACTCTTCCTCATTGATTCCATTCCTCTCTTAAGAGAAGAACAACATAAAGATTTAACTAAGCCCCTTTAACAGCTACAGTTGAAACAGGACTCCCTGTATTACTTTGCAGAGAAGCTATATGTGCCTCCATCTCTCAGAGATTTGATACTACATTCTGCTCACAAGTCTTTATTCGCTGGACACACCGGAATCCAAAAGGCCCAGGAACTTATTAAGAGGTCCTATTGGTGGCCTCAACTAAATACAGATATAATCAAGTACATCAACAGCTGTTCAGTTTGTGTCACCACTAAAAGATCAAAACATCGGCCCTATGGGTTGCTCATGCCTTTACCCACTCCGACACGACCTTGGGCAGACATAGCTTTAGATTATATCGTTGATCTTCCAATATCTTCTAATAACACAACAATCCTCGTCGTGGTTGATCTTTTAAGTAAGATGCTTCACCTGATACCTTTCCACAAGCTTCCTACTGCTGCCGAAACTATACATCTACTCCTACTACACGTTTTTAGACTTCATAGACTCCCACAACAAATCCTAACAGACCGTGCCTCTCAGTTCACTAGTTCTCTTTGGACAGAATTTTGCAAGATCTTCAATATTGACAAAAGACTCTCAACCTCTTACCACCCTCAAACTAATGGTCAGACCAAAAGGTCTAATCAGAGCATTGAACAATTTCTAAGGAGTTACTGTCATTTCAATCAACAGTCTTGGTCTCAACTCCTCCCTTATGCTGAATTTACATTTAATAACACAGTTCACTCCACAACCAACCAGACCCCGTTCTTTATCAATTACGGATTCCATCCAACTTTTCAACTACTACCTCAAAACAGTTCGTTACCTTATATCAGTGACCTCTCAAGTTCCATTACTTCCAATTTTGCTAAAGTCAGCATCGCTATTGAAGAAGCGAAAACCAAACAAAAACATTATTACGACCTTAGGAGGATTGCTCCACCACGTTATTCCCTTGAAGTTTAGTTTAGTTGTCAACCAAAAACCTGCATCTCAATACTCCTAGTAAAAAACTTTCACCTTTATATATTGGTCCATTTCCGATAATCAAGATCATAAATGAAAACGCTGTTCGTTTACAATTACCCAGTACTCTCAAAATACACCCTATTTTTCATGTTTCCCTGGTGAAACCTTACCGGTCTGTATGAGATACCACCTCAAAACAATATATACCTCCCGTCTGCATCGATCCCAATGTTGAGTATGAGGTTCAATCCATCCTAGATTCCAGGATGTTTCGGGGTAACCTACAGTACCTGATAAGTTGGAAAGGCTACTCAACGGAACATGACTCTTGGGAGCCTGCTGCTAATATTTCTGCCCCCAGACTCATCTCCCGTTTCCATCAGCGTAATCCAGATCGTCCACACCCTTGACCCGCGGAGTGGCTCATTTGAGGAAGCATCCTGTCATGATTTTATTATGTCTAACAACCAACTTTGTTACTTCTAGTATTTCTATTGTCAATATGCCTTTAACTGCCTAACCAATTCCCCTGTTACGCTATTTAAGCCACCTCCCTCCTCTTCACTTTGCTTGATATTGTTACACTTACTCATTTAGTGTTACAATCCGGAGCTCAAGAACTATTGTTTCTACTTGGGAAGCTAAGTTCACTTTTTCCTTTCCTGCACTGATCAAGTTTTTCTGGTTTACCTAACTGCCTACCTTGAAGTCGGATCAAGTATCTGCTGAGCCGTTGCTGCCATACAGTTCCGATCAGCTGTTTCTTCCTCCCTGCATCGAGGAGCGGTGACGTCACACGCCAACCTGTCGGCTCCAGCGCTGCAGCTCTCATCTGCTCTTCTCCCCGCTCCAAGCCGTGAGATCTCTCTCCAGATTGCCCAGACTTCTGTGTAGCCTCCAGGTATTTTCAGTTACCACAAGCCTTGTTATATGCTGGTATTCCTTCTTAGTTTCTTTCTATGTAAATTTGGTCATGTGCATTTGAACTATTTACTGTCGTGTCTATACCGACATTATAGCTGTACTGTTTGTGTTAACACTATACATATACCCTCTGGTTGTAGACACGGTTTTCCTGCTGCTCCTCCAGTACTCATATACTTGAGACAGCCATAGAAATACCTAAAGCTATATTACCTTATAAGAATTTGCTAAGTTTATACTTGGGTTCTGACATTACTCTTATTAGTAATTCATGTTATTACCCAGTTTAAACCTTGCAACAAACTATACTCTCAGCAGTTGTGATTCAAATAATTAAAAGTATACTACAACACAGTATCTCTGACCCTTTACAATAATGAACGCTCTCTTAGAGGTTAAACTTAAATATATTAGCGAGGGAAATGATGTTGTTTTGCATTCCCCCTAATTCATAGCAATGAGCTATATTTTTGTTTTTGAAGTTTGTTTTATGGTTTTTATGTGTTATTGTTTGTTATGAAAAACTGCACACGCTGACATATCAATTTCTTAAGAGACAGGTTAGAAGAGGGTACATAATGTGCTCTGGGGCTTACATCATGCATTCAATCCATGGGAGGAAAACATATATACGGTTCTGTATCTTGTGTAATACAAGGGGGCATATAGATAAATAAAAGGGGATAACTTTCCTCACAGTTAATGCAAAGGGTCTCAATAGTCCATTTAAAAGGAATCTAGCTATAAGAGACTTCAACTAAAGAAAGGGCGATGTGATCTTCCTACAGGAGACACACTTTTTACAAAATAGAGGACCTAGCACATTTAAATATAAATTTGGAGACTCTTTTTATGCTTCTAACACTGCCAAAAGCGGAGGAGAGGGAATATTGTTTAGAAGAGGCATATCATTTCAGGTTCATAAATGTATAAAAGACAAACAAGGCAGATTCCTCATACTATCCACACAAAAAGTTGACAATGGCACTAACTAGGTGGCAATCCCCACAAACTATTTGATATTTTTATAGCATCCCTTATGTAGTATATTATAATTACGCTATAAATCGATTAATATCTTAATTTATGTGGGTTGGTGCCGATTGTTTTGAACAAATTAGGTTATTACGCTAGTAACTCAACAGAGTCATAACAGAGTTAAATTAAAAAGGCGTCTTGACTGCTGACGCGTTTCGCCCATTAGGGCTTTTTCAAAGGCAGCGAGCCGCCGACACTGACCCTATTTAAAGCTCTGTGTACCGGAAGTTCCGCCTTACGGTACATTCGATTGGATTCTGACTTGTCAATCACTAAAGATTTTCTGTTAAGGTGGTATATACTATTTACTGCTCAACTGTTCACTTAGTGATCTTATATAATTGATCATAGTATTGAAGTTATGTGAAATTGGACTATATGTTGACTGTTATTGTTTTAAGGTAAGCTAGATAATTTGCTCGATGTTTGTATCCTTGCTGATTCAGTCACTTAACTTAAAAGGACATTTGGGAATCCATACATAAAAAATAAGAGTTGCACTAGACAAAGAAAGTTCGAGAGCTAAATAAATTCAAATGCTGTTAATTATTAATAAAACTTGTATATATATATATCTCCTACATCAAAAGATCTCTGGATTACTTTATTGATAAATTCAATCATACAATGTTATTATTTATGAAACATAGAAATATGTATCGTGTGTTCAAGGTTCAACTAATTACTATATTGTTATCTTTTTTATTTTTGGTCAGTAAACTCATACAGTGAACGCAAGTTACAGCTTTATAGATGAGGGTTCCTCATATTTATATGATTAGCTCTACATAATGGAATTTATTCATGCATCTCCTTAGAGCAGTGATTTGCAACCTTTTTTTTTGCTGTGGCACACTTTTTTACATTAAAAAATCCTGTGGCACACCACCATCCCAAAATTTTACAAAATCACACATTGTAGCCTAATACAGGATATATATACAGTGTATATGTATGTATATATATATATATATATGTATATATATATATATACACACACACACACACTGTACTGTCATGCCATGCCTCCTACAAACTATACATTACATATTGACATTCATTCACAAACAATCATAATGATTGTCTGTGAATAATTGTCAATGTCATGGTTGTAAATGATGCCTGATGAGCCTGTCACATACCTCCCAATATTTCAAAATTTGAAAGAGGGACACCCCCGCACTGTTGTCAGTCTGCCACGGCACACCTGAGGAACTCTCACGGCACACTAGTGTGCCACGGCACACTGGTTGAAAAACACTGCCTTAGAGTATATAGTTTAGTTAGATGGTCCCATCATAATGTTGATATACTTTATTCTATATGATGGGATTTATTCATTTATTAAAACATCTCATTAGAGTATATAGTCTGATCAATGGTCCTTCCTACCCCATCATCCCTAATCTGTAAAGTATGATGTTGATAGATTCTGTACCATGTGTATACCCCTATACATATCAATATTAATCCATTCTTGGTCTAATGTATCTGATCCTCTCTGATATAAATATTTATTCCTAAAACTTTACTGTGTAAGTGATTAAAGGATTGTGATTTAATTGTGTAATTGAGTAGTGTATATAAATTAATTTTCCTTTTTATTATCTGTTACCAACGTGATGAGGTTGTGACTTGTAAAGTTTGTTCATGTGTTATCTACGACAAAATCACTTATCTAAGTGATATTCAAATTAAAAGTTATTTAATATTTATAGTGATCAACTTATTCTTATATCAAATTGTGTGTGATGTTTAATTTTCATATACTTTATACTTCAAAGTGAAAAAAACTTTCAAGTGTCAAATCAAATGTAAGTGTTCCCCAAAGGGGACAATATGTGATCACGTGCTGTTTCTATCTTTATTAGAATATTGTGTTTTCTAACGTGTTCTAACTATTGATATCAGAGTGGTTAATTGTTCTCGAAACATCCTTTATCTCAAAATATCTCTAATTTTGTATCCAGCTCTTCCTTTATACTAATGTTATATATTAGTTATCTCTTTCTCATACTAGATCGGTTTAAAGAAAAACATGATAATTATTCTGTTCATTCATTCCATTGGGATATACCGTATTTAACAGGTAAATCCATTTGCTTTCTGTTTTAAGGAGAGCCGTTTCCAAGTCTCCCCCTCTAATACCAAGGGAGACCTTCTCAACTCTCCAGCATTTCCAGTTCTTCTTTCCTGGAGTGATGTCGTTTCAAAAAGTGTGATGCCAAACTTGTGATTGCTTTCCTATTTTCCAAGTCTTTGGTGGCATTATTGATATTCCTTAAGTGTTCCATCAGTCTAGTTCTGAGTTTACGGGTAGTCATTCCTACATATAACAGCTTAGCTACAGCGTAAGACATATACCACCCCTTCCGTATTGCAACTGATGTATCGTTTTATTGAATGTTTTACTCCAAATCTATCTTCAATCTCAGAAGTCTTTACGATATGGTGACAGATACTGCAATTGCCCCATTTAAATGACCCAGGGTTAAATGCAGATTTTGTCCTTTTCGTATTTAGATGGCTGCTGCTGATCATGTCTTTCAGATTTTTAGTACGTCTATATCCTATGGTGGGTTGATTTCCTAGTCTGGTTTTTAAGGCTGGGTCCGTCATAATGATGTTCCAATGTTTCTTGATGATATTGACCACCTGTGATGTCTGACTATTATGTGTGTGTCATGTATATTAAGCTGGGTTAGTGTCTCTTTAAGGGAAGTCTATAAATTCCCATCATGCCTCTGGCTCCTTGCCAATAGTTCTAGTTTGTGTAGCTTAGTTCTTACCGACTCAAGCCTCCTCAACTAAATAACGCTTGGCTCCAAAGCTTATAAGCTGTATATATATGACCAACTAAAACCTGCTCATTCTGGAGTTTAATACATTTGCTGTTGTGTATCTTGTTGCAACTATCTATTCCTCATACTCTCTGCATTATTGGATTGCCACTTTCAACTACTTTCATAACACTGGCTGGTGTGCCCAGGACAAGGCAAAGGTACTGTTTACCCGGATTCAGCTGCTGGACTTTTATATCTGTTTCAAAGTTACCTTTCTACAGAGGCATCTGCATTACTACTCCGGTGTTCAACGGATCAGAATAGAGAGCATTGACCGCTCTCCCCTCTCCCTGCCTGTCAGCAATCTTACGCTTCCGATTGGTCCTCAGTCACACACCCGCGGAGTGACGTCACATTCACTCCGCTCCGCTCTCACAGTCTGTAACTCTGCAGCTCCAAGGTGCGGCTCTCACAGCTCAAGGCAGTTCACCAAGTAAACCGCACAAATGGTTCGTTAACCACTTAAAGGGCTACTACTCGAATGAGAAACATACCATTGAACCAAAACCAATTTATGCTTTTATAAAACTGAGACTAGTGTTTAATCAGTTCAGTGACAACAGGTGTGATTTTATCATCTCCTGTAGTCAACAAATCAGCACACTATACTGAATATCTCAGCTCCACTTTCCTTTACAACTCTGCGGTTGAAATCCAATTTAACCTCTTACAGTTTTATTATTACTAGTATCCTCCAGCTGCCTTACATAACTATTGGCCCTAAAAAAGGATGGATCCAGCAGAGATACCCACAATTGTCTACAACTTAACTCAACGTGTGGACCAGTTGTCACAAGGGTTAAGGGAAGTGCAATTGCAGAATGAGACTTTACGTGCCATCATCAAGGATAATACCCCTGAGCCTCAGGTCTCTTTACCAGAGAAGTTCTCGGGTGATCGCTCCATGTTCAGACAGTTCAGAAATTCCTGCTACCTTCTTTTTCAGATGAGGCCTAAAACCTATCATAACGAAAGAATTAAAGTCATGACAGTCATCTCCTTCCTGAGAGGTGAACCCAGGAGTTGGGCAGACATGTTTTTCGAAAATGACGATCCTGTCCTTGGTTCTTTGACTGATTTTTTTTCTCAGATGAGTACTCTGTATGATGACACACAAAAGCAAATCACTGCAGAAAATTTGATGCGTTCTCTGAAACAGGGTCGTAGACCAGTTGAAGAATATCTCACTGAATTTAAGCTTTACTCAAAGGGCTCTGAATGGAGTGATGTGGCACTCCGAAACCAGTATCGAATTGGACTCAGTGATGCACTAAAGGATGAGTTAGCCCGTGCAGATACTCCTAGATCTCTACAGGCACTGATAGAGCTCACCATCAAGATAGACAGGCGCCTCAGAGAAAGGCGTGCAGAACGCCAGCATTCGGACGCCCCACATCGTACATATACCTCTCATCCTTCTGTGTCAAATACTAAGGATTCACCTGTTCTCATGGAGATTGGCTTCACTAAGGGTCCACTGTTGCCAGAAGAAAGGCTACGTAGGAAGAGGTTGAATTTGTGTATGTATTGCGGTTCTCCTGGTCAATCTGTCAGAGATTGTACAGTTCTACAATGCCAAAAACCCAGTAAGTTGCTTCCTGTTATAAACTGTTTCTCAAATCGCATCATTGATTCCGCTTATTGTACTCTTTCTATCTCTTTGCAGTGGGATCTCCAGGCAGTCTCAACTAATGCCATCATTGATTCCGGGGCACACTCAAATTTCATTGATGTTGCATTGACTAAAGTTAATAAAATACCACTGCATAAGAAAACTACTCCAGTCTCCATTTGTGTTATTGATGGGTCTATTGTCACTCTTGTTACACACGAAACAATTCCACTAAAGATGATTACCTCTACAGGTCATTTCGAACTGATTACATTCGATGTACTCCCTTCACCTCTCTTCCCTCTAGTTCTGGGCTTGTCTTGGCTACAGATACATCAACCTAACATTATATGGAAAGATTTGCAAGTTGAATTTGACTCCCATTACTGTAAAACCAACTGCATTCATTATCTTTCTTCTCTTCAATGCAATGCAGCACCGTCTCTCAACATACCAGATGTTTACCACGATTATTTTGATGTTTTCGATAAGAAAGAAGCAGACACTCTACCAACCCACCGCATCTACGATTGCCCCATAGAACTCATACCTGGTCCATCCATCCCATTTGGGCACATTTACCCACTTTTGCAACCCGAATTGGAACATTTGAAGACTTACTTGGATGACAACCTGAAGAAAGGATTCATTAAGCCGTCAACTTCTCCTGCAGGTGCAGGCATATTTTTTGTCAAAAATAAAGACAACACTCTTCGACCAATTATAGATTATTGTCAACTTAATAAAAGGACCATCAAGAATAGGTATCCCCTTCCTCTGATTCCTGAGATGGTAGAAAGGCTTAGAGAAGCGAAGATCTATACTAAGCTTGATTTAAGAGGTGCATATAATCTTGTACGCATTCGCCAAGGAGATGAGTGGTTGACCACTTTCCGGACACGCTACGGCCTGTTTGAGTATCTTGTGATGCCTTTTGGGACTTTGCAATGCCCCAGCCATGTTCCAACGGTTCATAAATGACATCTTCAGGGACTTGTTGGACGTGTGCTTGGTGGTTTACTTAGATGACATTCTTATTTACTCACGGGATATGGAGGAACATGTGAAGCATGTGCGTTGGATTTTGGATAGGCTACGTACCCATCATCTCTTCGCTAAACCAGAAAAATGTCTCTTCCATGTTAAAGAACTCTCCTTTCTAGGCTATCAAATCACTCCTTCTGGTCTCAGGATGGAAGATAACAAAGTGGATGCCATCCTAAATTGGCCGACTCCTGTCTCAAAAAAGGATGTTCAACGGTTTCTTAGTTTCGACAATTTTTACCGGAAATTTATTAAAGGGTTTTCACATATTGTTAAACCCCTCTCATCTCTCACCAGTAATCAGTCACCTTTCCTATGGAATGAACAAGCACAAGTCGCATTTGATTCGCTCAAGAGATCGTTTTCTTCTGCACCCATTTTGCATTTCCCTAATCCTGAATTACCTTACAAACTGGAAGTTGATGCATCTAATTATGCTATTGGAGCCATACTGTCTCAACAGTCCTCACCCACAGATCCCATTCACCCAGTAGCTTTCTTCTCAAAACTAATGTCTGCAGCTGAGAGGAATTACTCCATAGGAGAAAAAGAGCTCCTCGTCATTACGAAATCATTGGAACACTGGCGTCATCTCCTAGAAGGAACGACTATTCCCATAGTCATATATACCGACCATCGAAACCTGGAATACTTACAGTCAAGTAAAACTCTCTCTGCTCGCCAACTCAGATTGAGCCTATAATTTACTAGATTTAATTTCCATATTACCTATCGTCCAGGTTCGAAGAATGGGAAGGCTGACGCTTTATCAAGATCTCCAATACCTCCTTCTGATGATATTCCACCACAAATGATACTAGCTCCAAAACATTTTCTCGGTCTCACCCAAACAACCTCTGATGTTATTTACTCTTCTCAACAACAAGATAGCTCCATATCATTGGATATTCTACATAGAGGCAACAATGGTTTGTACTATCACGAAGAAAGGATTTACGTTCCACCTAATCTCAGGTGTAGTTTGACTGCAATACATCATGATTCTCCACTAGCTGGACACCCTGGCATAGGTAGAACTACAGAATTGATTGGAAGAAATTACTGGTGGCCTAACATGGCCTTGTTTGTTAAGGATTTTGTCAATTCCTGTCACATATGTGTGACCTTAAAATCACAGAAATTTTGTCCTTATGGCTTCTTAAAGCCCCTTCCCATACCTAACCGGCCATGGAATACAGTAGGGATGGATTTTATTGTTGATTTACCACCATCATCCAATTACAATACCATATTAGTAGCAGTGGACCTTCTCACGAAGATGGCACATTTTATTCCCTACAAAAAACTCCCTACTGCTTCACAGACTGCCTTTCTCTTCATGAAAGAAGTGGTCAGATTACATGGTATACCTAACGTTGTCATTACGGATCGTGGAACCCAGTTCATGTCAAGGTTTTGGAAAGAACTTTGCACCATTCTTAAAATAGAACATCGCTGCAGTACTGCATACCATCCGCAGACAAACGGCCAGACAGAGAGGGTTAACCAGTGGTTAGAACAGTATAACCGCTGTTATTGTTCTTTCCATCAAAACCACTGGTCGGATAACTTATACACTGCAGAGTTTGCCTACAATAACCTACGGAATGCTTCCATTAAATGTTCTCCGTTCTTCGCTAACTACGGGTTCCATCCAGTGTTCCAGTTATATACTCAACCACCTTCCACTTCTCCACATGTTGATGACACCATCAACACACTCTCAGATACCTTTTCACATTTACAAGACAACATTAAGGCAGCACAAGATAGGCAAAAACATTATTATGACGTCAAGAGGAGGAGCCTCCTAACTATAAAGTAGGAGATAAGGTATGGTTATCGACTAAGCACCTTAAACTAAAAACACACTGCAAAAAGTTCTCCCAACTGTTTATTGGACCTTTTCTAATAACAGCTGTTGTTAATGAAAATGCTGTCAAATTGGATCTACCAGCTTCCTATCGCATACATTCGACATTTCATGTCTCACTCATTAAACCTTTCTATCCAACCAGACAACAGACTTCTGACAATAATCCACCTCCAATCGTCAACGATAAGGAGATTTATGAAGTTAAAGCCATCCTGGATTCTCGCTGGAATAAGGGTTCTTTGCAGTATTTGATACGCTGGAAGGGTTTCTCCCCTGAGGATGATTCTTGGGAACCTTCCTCTCATCTTGATGCTTCACATTTGGTCTCCCGTTTCCACCAACTCCACCCTGATAAGCCTGCTCCTATGGCTGCGGTGCAGCCCCTTTGACGGGGGAACCTGTCATGTATATTAAGCTGGGTTAGTGTCTTTTTAAGGGAAGTCTATAAATTCCCATCATGCCTCTGGCTCCTTGCCAATAGTTCTAGTTTGTGTAGCTTAGTTCTTACCGACTCAAGCCTCCTCAACTAAATAACGCTTGGCTCCACAGATTATAAGCTGTATATATATGACCAACTAAAACCTGCTCATTCTGGAGTTTTATACATTTGCTGTTGTGTATCTTGTTGCAACTATCTATTCCTCATACTCTCGGCATTATTGGATTGCCAATTTAAACTACTTCCATAACACTGGCTGGTGTGCCCAGGACAAGGCAAAGATACTGTTTACCCGGATTCAGCTGCTGGACTTTTATATCTGTTTCAAAGTTACCTTTCTACAGAGGCATCTGCATTACTACTCCGGTGTTCAATGGATCAGAATAGAGAGCATTGACCGCTCTCCCCTCTCCCTGCCTGTCAGCAATCTTATGCTTCCGATTGGTCCTCAGTCACACCCCCCCGGAGTGACGTCACATTCACTCTGCTCCGCTCTCACAGTCTGTAACTCTGCAGCTCCAAGGTGCGGCTCTCCCAGCTCAAGGCAGTTCACAAAGTAAACCGCACAAACGGTTCCTTAACCACTTAAAGGGCTACTACTCGAATGAGAAACATACCATTGAACCAAAACCAATTTATGCTCTTATAAAACATAGACTAGTGTTTAATCAGTTCAGTGACAACAGGTGTGATCTTATCATCTCCTGTAACCAACAAATCAGCACACTATACTGAATATCTCAGCTCCACTTTCCTTTACAACTCTGCGGTTGAGATCCAATTTAACCTCTTACAGTTTTATTATTACTAGTATCCTCCAGCTGCCTTACAGTGTGAGGATCAGTCTGGGAGTTTTACTATCGATTTTGGATTTCGTACGGAGTAATTCTTTTCTATTTGTCTGTGCTGCTCTGTATTTAGCCTTTTTAATACTCCGTTTACTGTAGCCTCGATTCCCTAGTCTCGCTTCAAGTTCCATAGCTCTCTTTTCAAATGTCTCTTTGTCAGTGCAGTTTCTCCTTATTCTGAGAAATTCCCCAGTGGGTAAACCCCTGATTGTTCCTGGGGCATGGGCACTTGTACTATATAGAATACTATTTGTTGCTGTTTTCTTCCTGTAGAGATCTGTTTTAATTTCTCCTTTATCATCCTTGTAGATAGTTATATCTAGGAAATTAATTGCCTTCTGACTAGCTTCATGAGTTAATTTTATATTTAAATCATTATGATTCAGCATACTTAGAAATTCCAATAGCAGATCTTGGGGTCCTTCCCAGATAAAAAAGATATCATCTATATATCTGAACCATATGGGGACCATGTCTGTGTATTTGGTGTTACTGTCTGTAAATACATGTTCTGACTCCCACCAGCCTAGAAATAAATTAGCGTAGGTGGGGACACATGCTGTCCCCATGGCTGTTCCCCGTGTCTGCAAATAGAATTTATTATCAAATATAAAAAAGTTGTAATTTAATATAAATCCCAGTAATTTGAGCATAAAATTGTCATGTTCTGCACCTTCTTCAGAATATCGTTCTAAAAAATACTCCACTGCCTTAATCCCCATACTGTGGTCTATTGACGTGTAGAGAGATTCCACGTCTGTTGTGACTAGCCAGACTTCTCTGTTTAAATTTACTCCCTCTAGTCTTTGGAGTATTTACATGGTGTCACGGATAAATGACGGTAATTCTTGCACATATTAACGTAGTCTAAAGTCGACATATTGGCCTCTAGTTATCAAGCCGTCAACCTCAAATACAAATTGTGGCGAGGCTGATTCGCCTAAGTTATCAAGCCCTTTACACAGGCAAAAGTAAAATTTTGTGACGTAAGCTTCGATACGCCGGACTCAGTGCGACACAGATCGATTCTTACGTCACTCCAGATGTTCCGCACACAAGTTCGGCACAATCTGACTACTTTTGCTAGTTATAAAAAAACTAGCAGGTACGCTCGGCACTTTTCCGGCCCAGCGTACCTGGTTTTCAAACCGCCGCCCTGGAGGCGACGGATCCCATAGGAATCAATGGGAGTCTGACCATAGCGAAAGTTCATGTTCGCTGCTGCCCGACATCCCATTGATTCCTATGGGAGCTGTCTACACCTAACACCCTAACATGTACCCCGAGTCTAATCTGTCCCCCCATACACCACTGCAACTAAATAAATGTATTACCCCCTAAACCGCCGCTCCCGGAGCCCACCGCAAGCTACATTATACATATTAACCCCTAATCTGTCCCCCCTACACCGCCGCAACTAAATAAAGTTATTAACCCCTAAACCGCCGCTCCCGGACACCGCCGCAACTATAATAAATGCATTAACCCCTAAACCGCCACTCCCGGAGCCCACCGCCACCTACATAATACCTATAAACCCCTATCCTGCCCCCCTACACCGCCGCCACTATAATAAATTTATTAACCCCTATCCTGCCAATCCCGGACCCCGCCGCAACTATATAAATTGTTTAACCCCTAAACCACCACTCCCGGACCCCGCCGCCACCTATATTAAACTTATTAACCCCTAATCTGCCCCCCCTATACCGTCACCACCTATAATACATTTATTAACCCCTATCCTGCCCCCCCTATACCGCCGCAACTATAATAAAATTATTAACCCCTAAACCTAAGTCTAACCCTAACACCCCCCTAACTTAAATATTAATTAAATAAATCTAAATATTATAACTCTTATTAACTAAATTATTCCTATTTAAAACTAAATACCTTTAAAATAAACCATAATATAGCTACAATATAAATAATAATTATATTGTAGCTATTTTAGGATTTATATTTATTTTACACGTAACTTTGTATTTATTTTAGCTAGTTAGAATAGTTATTAAATAGTTATTAACTATTTAATAACTACCTAGATAAAAGAAATAGAAAATTACCTGTAAAATAAATCCTAACCTAAGTTACAATTAAACCTAACACTACACTATCATTAAATTAATTAAATAAATTACCTACAAATAACTACAATTAAATACAATTAAATAAACTAAAGTACAAAAAATAAAAAAAGCTAAGTTACAAAAAATTACAAAAATAAGTTACAAACATTTCAAAAATATTACAACAATTTTAAGCTACTTACACCTAATATAAGCCCCTTAATAAAATAACAAATCCCCCAAAATAAAAAAATTCCCTACCCTATTCTACATTAAAAAGTTAACAGCTCAATTACCTTACCAGCCCTTAAAAGGGCCTTTTGCGGGGCATGCCCCAAAGAAAACAGCTCTTTTGCCTGTAAAATAAAAATACAACCCCCCCAACATTAAAACCCACCACCCACATACCCCTACTCTAACCCAAACTCCCCTTAAATAAACCTAACACTACCCCCCTGAAGATCATCCTACCTTTAGCCATCTTCAGCCAGCCGACCACCGATGGAACCGAAGAGGAGATCCGGAGCGGCAGAAGTCATCATCCAATGGGCGCTGAAGAAGTCTTCCATCCGATTGAAGTCATCATCCAGGCGGCGCTGAAGAAGTCTTCCATCCGATTGAAGTCATCATCCAGGCGGCGTCTTCAATCTTCATCCATCCGGAGCGGAGCCATCTTCAGACGAGCCTACGCAGAGCCATCTTCTTCCACCGACGACTGAACGACGAATGACGGTTCCTTTAAGTGACGTCATCCAAGATGGCGTCCCTCGAATTCCGATTGGCTGATAGGATTCTATCAGCCAATCGGAATTAAGGTAGGAAAAATCTGATTGGCTGATCCAATCAGCCAATCAGATTGAGCTTGCATTCTATTGGCTGATCGGAACAGCCAATAGAATGCAAGCTCAATCTGATTGGCTGATTGGATCAGCCAATCGGATTGAACTTCAATCTGATTGGCTGATTGGATCAGCCAATCAGATTTTTCCTACCTTAATTCCAATTGGCTGATAGAATCCTATCAGCCAATCGGAATTCGAGGGACGCCATCTTGGATGATGTCACTTAAAGGAACCGTCATTCGTCGTTCAGTCATCGGTGGGAGAAGATGGCTCCGCGTAGGCTCGTCTGAAGATGGCTCCGCTCCGGATGGATGAAGATTGAAGACGCTGCCTGGATGATGACTTCAATCGGATGGAAGACTTCTTCAGCGTCACCTGGATGATGACTTCAATCGGATGGAAGACTTCTTCAGCGCCCCTTGGATGATGACTTCTGCCACTCCGGATCTCCTCTTCGGTTCCATCGGTGGTCGGCTGGCTGAAGACGGCTAAAGGTAGGATGATCTTCAGGGGGGTAGTGTTAGGTTTATTTAAGGGGGGTTTGGGTTAGAGTAGGGGTATGTGGGTGGTGGGTTTTAATGTTGGGAGGGGTTGTATTTTTATTTTACAGGCAAAAACATAATTTATGTAAGAACTTACCTGATAAATTCATTTCTTTCATATTAGCAAGAGTCCATGAGCTAGTGACGTATGGGATATACATTCCTACCAGGAGTAGCAAAGTTTCCCAAACCTTAAAATGCCTATAAATACACCCCTCACCACACCCACAATTCAGTTTAACGAATAGCCAAGAAGTGGGGTGATAAGAAAAAAGTGCGAAAGCATATAAAATAAGGAATTGGAATAATTGTGCTTTATACAAAAAAATCATAACCACCACAAAAAAGGGCAGGCCTCATGGACTCTTGCTAATATGAAAGAAATGAATTTATCAGGTAAGTTCTTACATAAATTATGTTTTCTTTCATGTAATTAGCAAGAGTCCATGAGCTAGTGACGTATGGGATAATGACTACCCAAGATGTGGATCTTTCCACGCAAGAGTCACTAGAGAGGGAGGGATAAAATAAAGACAGCCAATTCCTGCTGAAAATAATCCACACCCAAAATAAAGTTTAATGAAAACATAAGCAGAAGATTCAAACTGAAACCACTGCCTGAAGTACTTTTCTACCAAAAAACTGCTTCAGAAAAAGAAAACACATCAAAAATGGTAGAATTTAGTAAAAGTATGCAAAGAGAACCAAGTTGCTGCTTTGCAAATCTGATCAACCGAAGCTTCATTCCTAAACGCCCAGGAAGTAGAAACTGACCTAGTAGAATGGGCTGTAATCCTCTGAGGCGGAGTTTTACCCGACTCGACATAGGCATGATGAAATAAAGATTTCAACCAAGATGCCAAAGAAATGACAGAAGCTTTCTGGCCTTTTCTAGAACCGGAAAAGATGACAAATAGATTAGAAGTCTTTCGGAAAGACTTAGTAGCTTCAACATAATAATACAAACTTCTAACAGCATCCAAAGAATGCAATGATTTCTCCTTAGAATTCATAGGATTAGGACATAATGAAGGAACCACAATTTCTCTACTAATGCTGTTAGAATTCACAACCTTAGGTAAAAAATTCAAAAGAAGTTTGCAGCACCGCCTTATCCTGATGAAAAATCAGAAAAGGAGACTCACAAGAAAGAGCAGATAATTCAGAGACTCTTCTGGCAGAAGAGATGGCCAAAAGAAACAAAACTTTCCAAGAAAGTAATTCAATGACCAAAGAATACATGGGTTCAAAAGGAAGAGCTTGAAGAGCCCCCAGAACCAAATTCAAACTCCAAGGAGGAGAAATTGACTTAATGACAGGTTTTATACGAACCAAAGCTTGTACAAAACAATGAATATCAGGAAGAGTAGCAATCTTTCTGTGAAAAAGAACAGAAAGAGCAGAGATTTGTCCATTCAAGGAACTTGCGGACAAACCTTTATCTAAACCATCCTGAAGAAACTGTAAATTTCTCGGTATTCAAAAAGAATGTCAAGAAAAATGATGAGAAAGACACTAAGAAATATAAGTCTTCCAGACTCAATAATATATCTCTCTAGATACAGATTTACGAGCCTGTCACATAGTATTAATCACAGAGTCAGAGAAACCTCTTTGACCAAGAATCAAGCGTTCAAACTCCATACCTTAAAATTTAAGGATTTGAGATCCTGATGGAAGAAAGGACCTTGTGACAGAAAATCTGGTCTGAACGGAAGAGTCCACAGCTGGCAAGAGGCCATCCGGACAAGATCCGCATACCAAAACCTGTGAGGCCATGCTGGAGCTACCAGCAGGACAAACGAGCATTCCTTTAGAATCTTGGAGAATACTCTTTGAAGAAGAACTAGAGGCGGAAAGATATAGGCAGGATGATACTTCCAAGGAAGTGATAATGCATCCACTGCCTCCGCCCGAGGATCCCGGGATCTGGATAGATACCAGGGAAGTTTCTTGTTTAGATGAGAAGCCATCAGATCTATTTCTGGGAGTTCCCACATTTGAACAATCTGAAGAAATACCTCTGGGTGAAGAGACCATTCGCCCGGATGCAACGTTTGGCGACTGACATAATCCGCTTCCCAATTGTCTATACCTGGGAAATGAACCGCAGAGATTAGACAGGAGCTGGATTCCGCCCAAACCAAAATTCAAGATACTTCTTTCATAGCCAGAGGACTGTGAGTCCCTCCTTGATGATTGATGTATGCCACAGTTGTGACATTGTCTATCTGAAAACAAATGAACAACTCTCTCTTCAGAAGAGGCCAAGACTGAAGAGCTCTGAAAATTGCACTGAGTTCCAAAATATTGATCGGTAATCTCACCTCCTGAGATTCCCAAACCCCTTGTGCCGTCAGAGACCCCCACACAGCTCCCCAACCTGTAAGACTTGCATCTGTTGAGATTATAGTCCAGGTCGGAAGAACAAAGAAGCCCCCTGAACTAAACGATGGTGATCTGTCCACCACGTCAGAGAGTGTCGTATAATCGGTTTAAAGATATTAATTGAGATATCTTTGTGTAATCCCTGCACCATTGGTTCAGCATACAGAGCTGAAGAGGTCGCATGTGAAAACGAGCAAAGGAGATCGCATCCGATGCGGCAGTTCTAAGACCTAAAATTTCCATGCATAAGGCTACCAAAGGGAATGATTGTGACTGAAGGTTTTGACAAGCTGATATCAATGCTAAACTTCTCTTGTCTGACAAGGACAGAGTCATAGACACTGAATCTATCTGGAAACCTAAAAAGGTTACCCTTGTCTGAGGAATCAATTAACTTTTTGGTAAATTGATCCTCCAACCATGATCTTGAAGAAACAACACAAGTCGATTCGTATGAGATTCTGCAAAAATGTGAAGACTGAGCAAGTACCAAGATATCATTCAAAATAAGGAAATACCAAACCCCTGTTCTCTGATTACAGACAGAAGGGCACCGAGAACCTTTGAAAAAATTCTTGGAGCTGATGCTAGGCCAAACGGTAGAGCCACAAAACTGGTAATGCTTGTCTAAAAAGAGAATCTCAGAAACTACAAGTGATCTGGATGAATCGGAATATGCAGATATGCATCCTGTAAATCTATTGTAGACATATAATGCCCTTGCTAAACAAAAGGCAGGATAGTCCTACAGTTACCATCTTGAATGTTGGTATCCTAACATAACGATTCAATATTGATAGATCCGGAACTGGTCTGAAGGAATTGACCTTCTTTGGTACAATGAAGAGATAGAATAAAACCCCATCCCCTGTTCCAGAACTGGAACTGGCATAATTACTCCAGCCAACTCTAGATCTGAAACACATTTCAGAAATGCTTGAGCCTCTGCTGGGTTTACTGGGACACGGGAAGGAAAAAAATCTCTTTGCAGGAGGCCTTAACTTGAAGCCAATTCTGTACCCTTCTGAAACAATGTTCTGAAACCAGAGATTGTGAACGGAATTGATCCAAATTTCTTTGAAAAGAACGTAAACTGCCCCATACCAGCTGAGCTGGAATGAGGGCCGCACCTTCATGAGGACTTAGAAGCTGGCTTTGGGTTTCTATAGGCTTGGATATATTCCAAAGTGAAGAAGGTTTCCAAACTGATACCGCTCCTGAGGATGAAGGATCAGGCTTTTGTTCCTTGTTGTGATGAAAGGAACGAAAACAATTATTAGACCTAAATTTACCTCAGATTTTTTATCCTGTGGTAAAGTTCCCTTCCTTCCAGTAACAGTTGAGATAAAAGAATCCAACTGAGAACCAAATAATTTATTACCCTGGAAAGAAAGGGATAGCAAAGCAGACTTAGAAGACATATCAGCATTCCAAGTTTTAAGCCATAAAGCTCTTCTAGCTAAAATAGTTAGAGACATATACCTGACATCAACTCAAATGATATCAAGATGGTATCACAAATAAAATTATTAGCATGTTATAGAATAATAATAATGCTATAAAATTATGATCTGTTACTTGTTGCGCTAAATCTTCTAACCAAAAAGTTGAAGCTGCAGCAACATCCGCTAAAAATATAGCAGGAGTAGAGACAGCCCCATTAACCTTAGGGATTTTGTCCAAAAAACTCTAATCTGTCAGATGGCACAGGATATAATCGCTTAAAACGTTTTAAAAGGAGTAAATGAATTACCCAAATTATTCCATTCCCTGGAAATTACTTCAGAAATAGCATCAGGGACAGGAAACACTTCTGGAATAACTACAGGAGATTTAAGAACCTTATTTAAACGTTTAGTTTTAGTATCAAGAGAACCAGAATCCTCTATTTCTAATGCAATTAATACTTCTTTAAATAAAGAACGAATAAATTCCATCTTGAACAAATACAAAGATTTATCAGCATCAACCTCTGAGACAGAAACCTCTGAACCAGAAGAACCATTATCAGAATCAGAATGATGATGTTCATTTAAAATTCATCTGAAAAAAGAGAAGTTTTAAAAGACTTTTATGTATACTAGAAGGAGAAATAACAGACATAGCCTTCTTAATGGATTTAGAAACAAAATCTCTTATGTTATCAGGAACACTCTGAGTATTAGATGTTGACGGAACAGCAACAGGTAATGTAACAGTACTAAAGGAAATTTTATCTGCATTAACAAGTTTGTCATAATATTTAATACAAACAACAGCTGAAGGAACAGATACCAAAAGTGATACACTTAGCTTTGGTAGCTCCAGCACCGGGCAGTGATTTTCCTGAAGTATCTTCTGACTCAGTTGCAACGTGGAACATCTTGCGATATGTAATAGAAAAAACAACATATAAAGCAAAATTGATCAAATTCCTTAAATGACAGTTTCAGGAATGGGAAAAAAAGCCAGTGAACAAGCTTCTAGCAACCAGAAGCAATAAATAATGAGACTTAAATAATGTGGAGACAAAAGCAACGCCCATATATTTTTTTAGCGCCAAATAAGACGCCCACATTATTTGGCGTCTAAATGCTTTTGGCGCCAAAAATGACGCCACGTCCGGAACGCCAACATTTTTGGCGCAAAAGAACGTCAAAAATGACGCAACTTCCGGCGACACGTATGACGCCGGAAACAGAAAAGATTTTTTGCACCAAAAAAGTCCGCGCCAAGAATGACGCAATAAAATGAAGCATTTTCAGCCCCCGCGAGCCTAACAGCCCACCATTATCCCAAATATGAAACTGACTGTCTGAAAATAAGGAATGTTGAACATCCTGAGTCAAGGCAAATAAATGTTTGAATACATATATTTAGAACTTTATTAAAAAAGTGCCCAACCATAGCTTAGAGTGTCACAGAAAATAAGATTTACTTACCCCAGGACACTCATCTACATGTTTGTAGAAAGCCAAACCAGTACTGAAACGAAAATCAGCAGAGGTAATGGTATATATATATAAGAGTATATCGTCGATCTGAAAAGGGAGGTAAGAGATGAATCTCTACGACCGATAACAGAGAACCTATGAAATAGACCCCGTAGAAGGAGATCACTGCATTCAAAATAGGCAATACTCTCCTCACATCCCTCTGACATTCACTGCACGCTGAGAGGAAAACCGGGCTCCAACCTGCTGCGGAGCGCATATCAACGTAGAATCTAGCACAAACTTACTTCACCACCTCCATAGGAGGCAAAGTTTGTAAAACTGAATTGTGGGTGTGGTGAGGGGTGTATTTATAGGCATTTTAAGGTTTGGGAAACTTTGCCCCTCCTGGTAGGAATGTATATCCCATACGTCACTAGCTCATGGACTCTTGCTAATTACATGAAAGAAAGAGCTGTTTTCTTTGGGGCATACCCCACAAAAGGCCCTATTAAGGACTGGTAAGGTAATTGAGCTGTTAACTTTTTAATGTAGAATAGGGTAGGGAATTTTTTTATTTTGGGGGGATTTGTTATTTTATTAGGGGGCTTAGATTAGGTGTAAGTAACTTAAAATTGTTTTTAATATTTTTGAAATGTTTGTAACTTATTTTTTTTATTTTTTGTAACTTAGCTTTTTTTTATTTTTTGTACTTTAGTTAGTTTATTTAATTGTATTTAATTGTAGTTATTTGTAGGTAATTTATTTAATTAATTTAATGATAGTGTAGTGTTAGGTTTAATTGTAAGGTTAGGATTTATTTTACAGGTAATTTTGTATTTCTTTTAGCTAGGTAGTTATTAAATAGTTAATAACTATTTAATAGCTATTTAATAACTATTCTAACTAGCTAAAATAAATACAAAGTTACCTGTAAAATAAATATAAATCCTAAAATAGCTACAATGTAATTATTAATTACATTGTAGCTATCTTGCGGCTAGATTTAGAGTTTGGCGTTAGCCGTCAAAACCAGCGTATAGGGCTTCTAACGCTGGTTTTTACCGCCCTCGGGTATTTAGAGTTCACTTACCGACACTCAAAAATCTCCCAACGCACAAATCTCTACCGACAACTCAGACCCAGTAGTTAACATCTACCGACAAAATAAACATCCACGAATAAAAAAAAAAATATTACACAAAGTACACTTACACTCATACAAACACTACACTATATTTATTTTTTTTATTTATTTTTTTAACATCAAAATAGAAAGGATCAAAGTTGCGAGATCTCGGCTGTTAGAAAAAAAAACAACACAAATCCATTTTGCCATTGACTTACATTGACACACGGGAAAAGACCCTCATATAGCTACATCTAACTAATAATATTATCACTAACATACACTCATCGATGCATACCAAAAATATACACCACATTACATACACAAACAAGTTATTTATTACAAAATGAACACGATTTAGTTACTTTTTAACACAAGACCATGACGTCACTCACTTTACGATGAAAACCAGTCTTTGAATTTTTTTCACACAAATTTTGAGCCTCCATTGACTTCTATGGGGAAGACGTGCTCGTGCACGCGACAGACAGATTTCCCTAACGCACGCAAAAAGCGTAGACAAAAAAACTCTAAATACCAGCGCTAGAAATCGGAAAATAAATCATGCTTTTCTGCGTTAGACCCAGCTATGACAAATAGATCAAGAAATGGCTATTTCCCTATGGTGGACTTATGGAGTTTACTTATGGCAAATTCACAACAACATTAAATTGTTTCATACTTTTACATTACATCAACTACAAATCAACATCACTAGTAACAAACATTTACAACAATTACATCACATTTAAACGGACACAAAAATAATTGAAACTTTTCAGGATTCACAAACAGTAGACAATGGGAAACACCTCTCGTTTACCTTTATTATTGCATTTCATTTATTCAACTCATATGCTTGCAGCAACAGCATATCTACATAGGCTTAACACATGATCAGTCATGGATGCACATACATTACTTTTATCATTCACTCATACATGTGCATTCAAATGATGGGGGAAAAACACATTACATTCTCTCTAGGAATCACGAAAAATAAAATATGGATTTTAATGTACTTTTAGCATCATGATTCGATCACAATAAACCATTAGGAATTACGTACGATAAGAACATCATTACAACAGATTACAGCTGTCACTTTATGGGAAGGAACAACAATGCTAGACCGCTTTAGAGAAGTCAGCATATGTGGGACACAATCACAATATATACGTATATGTACATAACACGCATCACGCAACCACAAAGCACACATTTATATTTTATTCAGCACACAATAACAATGTAGTCAAATACAACAACACAATGAGGATTTCATAACTACACAGGCAGGTTAATAATATGATGACGTCATTAGAAGATTCAACCATACACATTACAGATTTACGACTGTACCGCCCCTTTCAGAACTTTACCACTCAATACTACAATACAACATATACGTAAACAACAGTTTGGAACAGCATTATTATGCCGATTTTAATGGGATGCGTAATAAATATTGTCAGCTCGCAAATCACTTATATATACAATACTACAGATGACAGCCGGAAGATCTTCAGTATTAGTGCGATTTTAATGGGACGCGTACAATATTGACATCTCGCCAATCACTTATATATACAATACTACAGATGACAGCCGGAAGTTCTTCAGTAGTAGTGCGATTTTAATGGGACGCGTACAATATTGACATCTCTGCAATCACTTATATATACAATACTACAGATGACAGCTGGAAGTTCTTCAGTATTAGTGCGATTTTAATGGGACGCGTACAATATTGACATCTCGGCAATCACTTATATATACAATACTACAGATGACAGCCGGAAGTTCTTCAGTATTAGTGTGATTTTAATGGGACGCGTACAATATTGACATCTCGGCAATCACTTATATATACAATACTACAGATGACAGCCAGAAGTTCTTCAGCATAGTGCGATTTTAATGGGACGCGTACAATATTGACATCTCGCTAATCACTTATATATACAATACTACAGATGTCAGCTGTTACTTTATCGTTTACAAACAATATTGCAGCAACATTGATCGATCACATTCTATGCACATTATACACAACTATGCACTTTCATTCATGTTAGCGTGGACGTGTGCTTTTTACTATAAGATCGCGTTTAATAAATATTTATTACGCATATGAACAAACATTACAAACATGCACTGTATGTGTGACATTTTACACTTTCACATTGAGATTCATTGGGGGAAAACAACATTTCACCAAACACCTTAAAAAACGCCCACTTTGAAAGCATTCGCGCCGCTCACATACAAACAAGTGAATACAATTAGCAATCATTACAAACTCACTACCATTGGACTAATTGCACTATAAATCCCCCAAACAACATGGCCAAAGCGTCCATGGTGATCGACATTGTATCAATTCGCTTCTGTGTTTTTGCATACCTTGTTACTCCTTGCGCTGTGTTTGCTCTGCTGTTTGGCTCCGTGCTGCTAAGCTTGGCAAATATGGATGACGATGATCTGGTAGACGCTGCTGGTGCTGCTATTGGCCAGGTAGCGGTTGATAGAATCAGGCAGCCTCGGCGGCTCCGAGTGAGACGAAGGGGTCGTCTGGTTAGAGGTCCTCGTGTCTACAGGGTAAGACCCACCTTGGAAAACATGAGCGACTTCGAGGTTTATGACAAGTATCGGCTCAATCGCGAACAGCTCATTGGCCTTTACGATGTTCTTAAACCTCATTTGGAGCCACGTATAACACTGCTGTCTCCGGCATCACTAAGATGCTAAGTTGTCTATACGTCCTGGCCTCCGGGAGTTTTCAATCAGGAGAGATGTACATGCATGGCCTGTCTCAAGGTACATTCTCTGGAGTGTTTGATAACTTTCTGGACGCCATGGTACGTATCAGTAAGCACTACATAGGATTCCCACAGAATGATGGTGATTGGAGGCGCCTGAAGCGGGAATTCTTTGATATTGCTCAATTGCCCAATGTCTTGGGAGCCATTGATTGTACCCACATTGCGCTGCGTGCTCCAATTGATGACTTGCCCTTCAGAAATCGCAAACATTTTCATAGCCTCAACGTGCAGTATGTTTGTGACGCACGGATGAGGATTATGCATGTGTGTGCGAATTTTGGGGGTGCTAGTCATGATGCCCGCATCCTCTCTCTGTCCACCCTGTGGCGGAAGTTTGAGGAAAGAGAAATGCCCCCTGGGTATCTCGTTGGTGAGTATTTGTGCACAACATGGTTAATTAGTTAGACAATTGCCACTGTAGTCTTAAACTGTTAGTTTAATGTGCAGCTATAGGATGCAATTTAACCATTTTTTTCTCTTTCCGCAAATGTCTAGTTTTAGTTCAATGCAGATATGTAGCATGTCTTACCTTAAATGCTCAGATCGAAAATGCAATTTAACCTTTTAGTTTGTATTTTACACAAGGTCTGGTTTATGCCAAATACGCATATGTAGCATGTCTTAGCTGAAATGGGAAGATAGCAAAATCAATTTAACCATGTCATTGTCTCTTTCTGCAAATGTCTAGTTTTAGTTCAATGCAGATATGTAGCATGTCTTACCTTAAATGCTCAGATCGAAAATGCAATTTAACCTTTTAGTTTGTATTTTACACAAGGTCTGGTTTATGCCAAATACGCATATGTAGCATGTCTTAGCTGAAATGGGAAGATAGCAAAATCAATTTAACCATGTCATTGTCTCTTTCTGCAAATGTCTAGTTTTAGTTCAATGCAGATATGTAGCATGTCTTACCTTAAATGCTCGGATCGAAAATGCAATTTAACCTTTTAGTTTGTATTTTACACAAGGTCTGGTTTATGCCAAATATGCATATGTAGCATGTCTTAGCTGAAATGGGAAGATAGAGAATAAGATAGAACTAGATTATTCTTTTTAAATTTAAATTTTTTTTAGTGGATTATCGTGTACTACAAAAATTTGTTTAATATGATTTAATTTTGTTCTGTTCATAATTTATAGGTGATTCTGGTTACATGAGCCGGCCTTGGCTCATTACACTGTTACGTAACCCTACTGATGAGGCTCAGGAGCGCTACAATAGGGCGCACAAGAGAACCAGGGCTGTGGTCGAGAGAATGTTTGGGCTCCTCAAAATGAGATTCCGGTGCCTTGACATGTCGGGAGGAGCCCTCCAGTACAGCCCTAGGAAGGTGGCTAAGATCGTTGTAGCCTGTAGCGTCCTGCATAATATTAAGCCTGTTCTAGAGGGGCCATTCCGGGACGAGGGGCTCAATGTCAGAGCAGATATCATCAACCGCCACTTCAGACGGTAAATAATAGAAGTTAGATTGAAGTATTGTCAATAGATGTGAACTCTAGGGAAATGACAAGTAGAGAATTGTGCAAACATGTTAGGATTGTTCATCAAATGCTAACAATTTGTTTCATTTATTAATATAGGTGATGCTCTGGTCATTGGGTCCTGTAGCGAGTCTTTGCCACCTGGTTTTTAAAGACAACATCAGCTGGTAAGTATAAATGTATGGACTGTGGCTGGCAGAAATTTTACACAAAAATACATCATATGGCATACATTTTACAAAACTAGTATTTAGTTTACACATTACTTAAAATATAAATACTCAGAAAGGGATCCTCTAGCATGACTATCCTCTAGCATGACTATGGTTCAAAGTTAGATTCAAAGTCACAAATTAGAGGTTCGTTCTGCTCAATATGACTCATCTTCACACTTGATTGATAGAACATAACACAAGATGCTACACACGCTTAGTAAGCTAGTGACAGAAATTGATTCAGAAATGGGGGGTGGGAGAGGGGTACAGAACTGATTCACACACTTGTAGTAATAATTTTAATAAAACTTTTTCTGCCATTAGGGAGATGACTTCATCTAAAGACTGAAAGTGAAGAATTTGAAGACTGACAGTAAAGATTTCCCAGACTGACAGTGAAAAATACAAGATTGAAAGTGAAGAATACCAATGGGATCATGTCTGGCATTATCTTTCAAATCTGCTGACCTTGAAAACCATACAAAGACATGTTCACATGGTAAGTGCCAACTATTTGATGGAATAAGGCTGTGGAGGCATCCTATTGGAGACACTTAGATTATTTTTAAATTTTTAGATGGTATTTCACAGTCATCTATTTTGGAAATGATGAATAAGACACCTATTGAAGATCAACTGTTTTCTCCAGAATTGACTTTCAAAGACCATGCATTATCCAGGTTGGTTTTCCAATGCATGCTAGTTAAGAATCACAGGAAGAATGTAAAATATTTTGAAAAGATACATGTCCTATATTAGAATATTTGTAGCTTACATACATTACCCATACTTTGTTCATAATTAGATATTTATGTATCACAATCAGACAAAGGAATACATATTCTAGTTGATATAGAGGTATTTGAATGGACATGAAATATTACATTTATGTTCAGCATACATATATGTATTTTTGATTATTTAAATGTGATATACATTATTATGTATAATTAGAAATGCTGATATTTAAATGTAATTTTGATTACACAATATAATGGTGTTTAAAAAAAAAAAAAAAAAAAAGATTTAATTCATAAATATCTTGATAAAATGTTGCACAAAGTTAGAGCATAGACACAAGATGATTGTAAATGTATTTTATTTTATGAAGATTTTACAACGTGTGTATTAACTTTGTAAATTTTTTTTTTTTTTTACAGATTTTCATCTGATGACTTCCAGGATTATTATTTTTTTGGTTAAAAGAAAAATATTTAAAAAAAAAAAAAATTGGTAATAATCAACATTTTATTATTAAATACCCTCTTTTGAACAGATTATAATAAATATCCATATAATCTGTCAATAAAAACAATTTGACTCCCATGACTGGTAGTTGTCTATTTGACAAGCACATGCATAAGATCAAATTAGGCATCATGTATTGCATTCATTTGAGAGAATCCACTGATTCAGAGAAGCTTAAAGTCAACTAGCTTTTTTAAATTAATTGGGGAGTGAAATCCATCGATGCTTTTATTGTGTAATTTTTAGATGTTAATTTTTAAAAATATATTCGGATATGTAGTCAGAATTTGACATAAATTTATTTTTTTCACTTTTAAGAAGGGAAAGTGGTTCACTTACATTAAAGTGACAGTGTTGTTGAATGTAAAATTTCTTTTATAAGATCTTGTATCTTCCTTAGGTATCTAAAAACATAATTTTAATAAATTTATCTTTAAAAATAAATAAATGGTAGGTCAGTTAACTTCATATTTTGCACAAGCTAGTTATTGGAAGCCATGTTAATTGATTTTATGTTCTAGTGGAGTCATTTAAAGGGTCATTTAACTATAGTTATTAATATTATGTAATTTTGTAAATCTTACCTCTTGGTTAGACATCACATATCTATATATATTTTCATTCCCCTTTAGTTTATTTCTACAATGTTAAATCAACATTCCGAATGTTTTGGTCCTTAAAGGGACATTCCGAAAATATATTGTGTATTGAATTTTAAACAATCCTAAATAATTTTTAACATATTTTTAATGTACTATTTAATTACATTCAGTCTTTAAATATACTTAGAAAAAGATATATCAATGCACATGTCTTAGACAATGACATAAGGCATCTATGTGCAACCAACAATCAGCATCAAAATAGCCTATGTAGATATGTATTTAATCCAAGAATATATATAATTAAAATCTAATGATCGAATAACAAAAAATATTAAGTTGTTAAAATATTATATTATTCTTCAAAATGCGTAAATAACATATAGCTTAATGTCCCTCTAAGCTGAAGACGGCGAAATACAGCCATTACAATATATATTTCATTCAGTGTGTAAAACAATCCAGAAGTTAATCTAAATATGCTTTAGTCATATGTTATACTAATTTTGCCAAAGGAAGGTGCCTAGGTTTATGATATTTCAAGCATTATTGCGAAATGTCTCCTTAAAGGGACATGAACTCAAAATATACTTAAAGGGAGACTGTTCAAAAATGAATTATTTATACATTCTGAACGAGTATTCAATTTTAAGCAACTTTATAATTGACTCATATTATCAATGTTCCTCGTTATGTTGCTATCATTACTTGAAAAATAAGGCATTAAATTGATAATTTATTTGCTTCAGTACTCTGGACATAACTTTTTTTTTGGGTGGATTAATTTATCCAACAATCATCAAGGACAACCCAGGTTGTTCGCAAAAAATTGTCCGTAATATAAAATATCATTTTTGATTTGCCAAGAAAGATACCAAGATAATTATTAACATTTGAGAATCGGATTAAATTATAAAGTTTCTTAAAATGTCATGCTCAATCTGAATCACGAATGGTAAATTATTTTGTACAGTGTCCCTTTAAGAGATTTAAAGAGTGTATTTACTTCTCTTATCTTATTATCTTGACATACTTTGCTTTAAAAGCATATTGAGATAGGCTCAGTAGATGAAGATTGGTGGATGCACAGAGATGCCTTATGTGATTGGCTCAACCATGTGCATTTAAATTTCTTCTGTTGAGGATATCTAAATACAAAGATAAATTGAATTGCATTTTAAAGTCTAAACATTTTTGATCTATACAGATCATTTGATACAATTGTTTGGTTGTAATGTCTCTTTAAAAATAAAGACGCCATTGCACAATAACATATATGAGCAGTTCAGACAAATACAAGCTCGAGGTTTATTTACTAATAACAAACAAACGTGTAGTTTAACATTTATAAACAGATTATCCAAGTTACGGACATTATAACCTGAAATTGAACATTCAGAAATGTTGCATGGGAAACGTATCTTGAAACACCAGATTTGCATCTTTAAACATTAGAGTCTAATGTCACGCAATAGCACACAATCAATGTGCATTCTAAATACATTTAATAGAGCAATGTCAATACTTCACAATAAGTCACGGAATTGATTTTATGAACAATAAAGACATACAATATTAAATGTGTATTAATCCAATGTATTTGTATTAAAGAAACAGACCGATATTCAACCGAGAAATGTCTACAACATTTAATAATGTGACAGTATTAGATTTTAACGATAATTTAAACATTAATATTTAACGGATCACGTATATTAAATCTGCGTCACACATATCCGCATGACAGGCCCATGAGTTACAAATAAGTCTACATGAAAAATGAAGTAACAGCACCACCAGGAGGTATGTGTATGGAAGTTACTAAGATATGAAACATCAAGGAACGGCCAATCAGAGTTCATCACACAAACACAACTTGAGTCAGGATGGTCTCACAGACATTCTAACAATATTTCAAACTTTTATCCAATCAGATGTACAGATAACTTGTCCCATGGTGCATCTCATGTTTACTTCACCATATAAAAGTCCATTACACGTTGCCATCTTTGTCAGTTCTCTAATGCCTGCAGGCGTACAGTATATATATTATTATAATTATTATATTATCAGAAAACCCAGCAGGCATGAAACCTCCCAGGTTTACCAAGCAGGAGAGCGCTGCACTGGTCCACGCCGTCCAGGACTTTTATCCCCAGCTGTTTGGGAACAAGAGGAGGTCGACAGATGCGCATGTTAAGAAGGCCCTCTGGGAGTCTATCACCAATGCGGTTCAATTGGTGTGTGGCGTCCAGAAGAGCCAGGATCAGATCATGCAGAGATTCGGAGATATGAGGTTGCGCTTGACAAAAAAAGTCGACCTCATAAGGGAGTGGGTACAAGCCCGTAAAAGAGGGGGCAAAAGAAAGGCCCTGCGGAAACTCTACCTACTCCCTTATGAGGTGACTTTATGCGAGCTCCTCAGTCTCCGGGTCCCCAAAAGATTTCGATCCTCAGCCTCCTCTTCTTCCCTCCTAGCTGCTGGATCTGAAAGTCCTGACCCGGGGGCCAGGGCAGCTGCTTCTCTGTCCGGTGGCCTGGGAGGAGCGGACAGAGAATCTGAACCAGGTAACTATCCAACTTCATATAATATATTAAGATTTGATTAGATTTTTAAGAAATGTGTATATAGTCAGATACTAAACCTATATAGATCTCACAACATACGCTACATATGATGTTTAGATATCTGATTTTAGATTAGTGACACATGAAATAGGAATGATGTTTCTTGCGCTCTACAGAATATGCGTCACAGAGCGAAAATGGAATTGCGCATCCGTGAAATCACTATCATCCACCATTTCATACATTAACTATCGAATCCTAAGACAGTTATATATATTCTTTGTTCTTGTTCAATATTAACAAATATACTATTTTCATCTCGTAATACACCCAATCGCAAATATATTTGAAGTCTTTATGAAATGATACTCATCGCACTACTTTATCCACATTTATTTCACGGATGCGTAATTCCGCTTGGAATCATTGCGCAATGATCCTGAAAAATAGAATTGCGCACACACGTGAACATGGGTTTGCTGTAAGTGGCATTGCTTTACACATGTTGGTCAAATGACGGATGCGTAATTCCGCTTGGAATCATTGCGCAATGATCCCGAAAAATAGAATTGCGCACACACGTGAACATGGGTTTGCTGTAAGTGGCATTGCTTTACACATGTTGGTCAAATGACGGATGCGTAATTCCGCTTGGAATCATTGCGCAATGATCCCAAAAAAAATAGAATTGCGCACACACGTGAACATGGGTGTGCTGTAAGTGGCATCGCTTTACACATGTTGGTCAAATGACGGATGCGTAATTCCGCTTGGAATCATTGCGCAATGATCCCGAAAAATAGAATTGCGCACACACGTGAACATGGGTGTGCTGTAAGTGGCATCGCTTTACACATGTTGGTCAAATGACGGATGCGTAATTCCGCTTGGAATCATTGCGCAATGATCCCGAAAAATAGAATTGCGCACACACGTGAACATGGGTGTGCTGTAAGTGGCATCGCTTTACAAAATGAAATGTGAATTATTATATATGTGAATAATACAGTATTCTTATTTTCAATATTATACATAATAAAAAAGATACTAGCAGAATCAAAATAAATAATAAACTATGTCCATCAATTGATGAGAATGAAATAACACAACAAATTAATTAAAGCTACAGTCAACAACATAACTGATTGAAAATAAGAGTACAGGATATATTTATGATGAAATTAATTGAGGAAACAATTAACTCATGGGACTACCAAAAGATTAATAGTTTTTAATTGATTTGGTAATAATGTAAAGTTTTTAAACATGGCATGATTTGTATTAATTATATCCAATCCTCATTTAATATATTACAGATCTGGATGTTGGTGCTGGAACCTCAAGCCAGGGCTTGTCACAGTATGGTATGTCTCATTTTAATTTACATTTGTCTTAGAAACATGGACAGACCATTACATAAAAAATACACATTGTTCAATATTTATATGGATCCTCAAAATGGATTTGTAAAAGATTTACAAATAAGAATAAAAAACAAACAAACATAAGATTACATTGTAATACTAATCTGAAATTTGTTCGATTTTTTCAGATATCCCATCTATTCTTGATATCTTCATTTTAATGTAAGATTCTTTGAATGTCCAATTTATATTCTTCCCCTGTGTATTGCTTAATCTTATTTGGATACATTTTGACAACATTCACACACTTTTGCATATGTTTTGAGTTTTAAAATATAGATTACATATTTTTAATTGATCAAGTCATTTAAGGGACATGCCAACTAAATTTTACATTGAATGATTTCGACACGTGATTTTATTGTTTTGTATAAACATTTTATTAGCTAAATTGGTTCAGTCTATTGTTTTAGTTATTCTAAAAACATATTGAGTTTGGTTTAGGTTAAGCAATGCATTACTGGTATTAACCGGCTGTTTTTTTTATGCATAAATTGGCCTTTTTTCATAAGTTAAAATCATGTGTTCAGATAACAGTAGTACATAGTTTCAAAAAGTATACAATTACACATTTTGCGCTTCATGTCCCTTTAAGAGAGGATAATTAAAGATTTTTGAGGATATCCTCATGCTCCATCCCATTCATTACATCAACATATGGAGTAGAGAATTCATTAACAGCGACATTGTCAAATCAATATATTTTTATATTAAAGGGACACTGAGCTAAAATTATTACTGTTGTCATTCAGATAGAGCATGCAATATTAATCAAAATTTAAATATAATACTATAATCATATTTTAAATATTCTCTTGATAAATGTATTTTAAAATCAAGAATGTACGTTTATCTAAAGCTCCATTTTGGTTGACCAACCTGGGTTGTTATTGATGATTGGTGGATACCTTCAACAAACAATATTTATTGAATACAATATTGCTTATCTGCCTTTAAGATTAAAATGTTGCAAAATAAATATTATAATAGGAGTCAATGTTAAATAATTTGTAACAGTTTGAACAGTGAAATCACTGATTGAAATAAATCATGTCAGTGTCCCTTTAATAAACAATAGATTCATTAATCCTTACATTCTTTGGATTAAACAATATTGATATATAATTCACATATTCACTGTTGGAGTTACTTTATAGATATAAGCATACTCTAACAGCACCATGATTACATATTTGTACAAATCAATTTGGTTTGGTATTGTGATCAATATGTGTTGTGTCCTAAACAAGATTACTGTACATTGCACAAATGGCTCGATGTGCCACATGTCTTTGTTTATATTTGTCAACAGCTGTTATTCAAAATGTGGTTTGTGTGTATTCTTTTAAGAACATTGATCAATGGGTATATTTAGATATGCAATAGCATCGTATGAGATGAGTTTGATGTCTAATATAGTCAGAAATTAAACATATGTTAAATACATCATTTTTTACATAATACCCTTGATTCAATCAAGCATTTTTTATTCTAATGACTGCTCTATTCTTCACATTTTCAAGTTGATTATTCTTATAAATCGATACAGATGTGATTTTGTGCTATCCAAAATGTGTTCACTAATATATATCTATATCATTCATAGAGAGAGTTGTTGTGGGGAGCCCAGAGGGATCCAGCACTGACACTGAGCTGCCTTTGCAGTCTTCTGGTAAGTCCATTGACTCATTTATATGTCATTGAAGGTGTATTGGTAATCAATATTATGAGCATGATTCTGATGAAGCATTACATTTGAAACAAACATATAATTTACTCCTCTGATTATATATCAATTTTAGTTTAATATTGAAAGATTAAGAATTACAATTTTCTTAGTCTACACCTTTGTTATTCAGAAGATGTATAGCATATGTTTGTTTACATTTTCAATTTTGACAACAATCATCAAGTGATACACACATGAGAAATCTTAAATGTTCAATGTACTATGCTTTTATGATTTTTAAAATAATACAAACAATAAATCGAAAATCTGAATCATTGAGAATAACAAATCTAATGTCATTTGTATGCTCCATCAAAATGATGTAAATCATAACTTTGGGTGTGTATATCTTTAATGCAACATTGATGTGTGTCTTTGAGCAACAGTAACATATGTTATAATATCTGATCTTAACGTGTACACAACATGTTATGTTTTACAGAGACTGATTTAACCTGTGGGACGGAGGAGGAAGAAGCTCCCTTGGAGTCTGATGGTATGTGAAATATATCTAACATGTATCCAACATGTTTTTTTATTGGAAAACATTTTATTGAAGACATTCAAAGTCTACAGCTTTTGCACTTTAAAAAGGAATATTATTTTTCAGTTCAAATACACTACTGCCCCCTTTCTATATCAGGCAGCATGAAAATATGCTTGGATTATTCTTTAATTATTTTTGAATTTCTAATTCATGCCATCATGATGTCACATGCATATTCCAGGCCAAACCACAATCATAATTTTATAATTGTACAGACAGTCATTGCTATTCATCTGAGTGCCTATATGCATACCATATCCTCATGTCATCATTGTTTAGAAATTCAAACACACTTCTAAGTATATTGCAAACATAATCAAGTTGAAATGCCTTGATTTGATTTCATGATGTATGAGATGTTAATATATTTTTATTATTTATTTTAGATGGATCCTCCACTTCTGGTCATCATTTTTCTGCCCCTGCCCAGTCCCCTGCCCAGGCTCAGGCCCCTGCCCAGTCCCCTGCTCAGTCCCCTGCCCAGTCCCCTGCCCAGTCCCCTGCCCAGACCCCTGCCCAGTCCCCTGCCCAGGCCCCTGCCCAGTCCCCTGCCCAGGCCCCTGCCCCTCCACAGATCCAAGACCCTCCCGGCCCTTCACATTTTTCCTGTCCCTCCCAAAAAACGCCCCTTCATCCCCCTTCGCCGCTCTCCCCGTCTTTTGGCCTGTACAGTTACCCCAGCTGCCCAGCCCCCAACTCACCACTCCCCAGCTGTACGGCCTACCCCAGAGCAGCAGCCCATCCCAACCCAATCCCATCCCCCCCAACCCAATCCCATCCCTCCCCCCTGTCTCAACCTTCATTGTCCTGGGTGTCGGATTGTCCTTCCCAGGCACAGCTGTAAGTATCATTCAAAATCAACATTATAAGATACTTAAAGGTACACTGAAGGCAAATATTTTCTATTGTGATTCAAATAGAGCATGCAATGTCAATCAAATTTATAATTTACTACTCTTATCAATTATTCTTCATTCTCTTGCTATCTTTATTGAAACAAAGAAATGCCTATAATTATTTTGAAAATAAAAAAAAGTCTGGACATCATTTCTTTATTGTTGGATGAATGTATCCATCAATCAGCAGGGACAACCAAGGTTGATAACCAAAAATGGCCTGCCCTATAAACTTACATTCTTGCATTTAAAATATAGCTATAGAATTCTAACATTTCAAGAATAGGAGTAAATTAAAAATTTGTTTTAAATGTCATGCTGTATCTAAATCAGTAAATAAAATATTTTGGTTTAGTGTACCTTTAATTTGATATCACTACATATACCAATCACCACTACTTGGATCCAACAATTTATGTACAAATGTTCATACATTATCTCTTGTATAACCCAGTGGGAATGTAATTTCTTCTGGTTGCTATGTTTACACAGCTTGGCCTCAACGCCAAAATGTTTAAGGATAGGTGTGCCTACCACAGTATAACTAAAATATTTAAATTGCTAATGTAAGTACAATGTAAATCCTTTTACAAGATTTTATACACTCAAGCTGTAAAAGTGGATCATCGAAAACCAATGAAAGGGGACAACATGTTTGAGTAAACTGTCCCTTTAATGGTTTAGGTCTGTCTGAATAACATATTTAATGTGTAAATAATCAATTTCGACAAATTAATTTAAAGAATGATTTGTCTTTATTATGACAATGTATCTTTGCTTATTTTTTATTCTGTTGTGTAATTATCATTAATATTTTATTTATTCTTTATTTTAGGCTGTGACTCAACATGGCTCACGCTAGAAGGTCTAGCACGCGTAGAGCAGGCTGTGTTGAGGAACGCAGCTGTCCTGAGAGGGATTCATGACACCGTGCATGGCCAGCTACAGGTTCAGCATTTGACTCTCCGTCAGATGATGCGTTTCAATTCAATGCTTGAATCTCTAGCTGGACAGGCGCAGGACGATGAAGGGGATGACCAATAAGTGGAGGATCTGGAGATGCTCCAAGGTCGCAGATAAGAATCTTCCGTCCACATGTTGATTTTCTGTTTTTTATGGTTGCCATTTGGCCTTTTTTTATTATTGTTGTGCCTGTTGCACTCTTTTACCTTGTCAAATGGATCCAATGGGGCTATGCTGGCCCTTGGCAACTCTCTTCATGGACTGTGATGCACTCTTTTACCTTGTCAAATGGCTCCAATGGGGCTATGCTGGCCCTTGGCAACTCTCTTCATGGACTGTGATGCACTCTTTTACCTTGCCAAATGGCTCCAATGGGGCTATGCTAGCCCTTGGCAACTCTCTTCATGGACTGTGATGCACTCTTTTACCTTGTCAAATGGCTCCAATGGGGCTATGCTGGCACTTGGCAACTCTCTTCATGGACTGTGATGCACTCTTTTACCTTGTCAAATGGCTCCAATGGGGCTATGCTGGCCCTTGGCAACTCTCTTCATGGACTGTGATGCACTCTTTTACCTTGTCATATGGCTCCAATGGGGCTATGCTGGCCCTTGGCAACTCTCTTCATGGACTGTGATGCACTCTTTTACCTTGTCAAATGGCTCCAATGGGGCTATGCTGGCCCTTGGCAACTCTCTTCATGGACTGTGATGCACTCTTTTACCTTGTCAAATGGCTCCAATTGGGCTATGCTGGCCCTTGGCAACTCTCTTCATGGACTGTGATACACTCTTTTACCTTGTCAAATGGCTCCAATGGGGCTATGCTGGCCCTTGGCAACTCTCTTCATGGACTGTGATGCACTCTTTTACCTTGTCATATGGCTCCAATGGGGCTATGCTGGCCCTTGGCAACTCTCTTCATGGACTGTGATGCACTCTTTTACCTTGTCAAATGGCTCCAATGGGGCTATGCTGGCCCTTGGCAACTCTCTTCATGGACTGTGGTGCACTCTTTTACCTTGTCATATGTCTCCAATGGGGCTATGCTGGCCCTTGGCAACTCTCTTCATGGACTGTGATGCACTCTTTTACCTTGTCAAATGGCTCCAATGGGGCTATGCTGGCCCTTGGCAACTCTCTTCATGGACTGTGATGCACTCTTTTACCTTGTCAAATGGCTCCAATGGGGCTATGCTGGCCCTTGGCAACTCTCTTCATGGACTGTGATGCACTATTTGACCTTGTCAAATGGCTCCAATTTTCCTGATCTTTAAAAGATTATTTATAAACGTTGTTGATGTTTTCTGACATACTAATAAAAGACATGTCATTCCACGATTCTTTGTCCTCTTTATTCATGTCATTGATTGAAATCTCTAGTTTATCTGGTTAATCCTTAAAGGGGCCTTACCAAAAAACATAATTTATGTAAGAACTTACCTGAAAAATTCATTTCTTTCATATTAGCAAGAGTCCATGAGCTAGTGACGTATGGGATATACATTCCTACCAGGAGGGGCAAAGTTTCCCAAACCTCAAAATGCCTATAAATACACCCCTCACCACACCCACAAATCAGTTTAACGAATAGCCAAGAAGTGGGGTGATAAGAAAAAAGTGTGAAAGCATAAAAAATAAGGAATTGGAATAATTGTGCCTAATACAAAAAAATCATAACCACCACAAAAAAGGGTGGGCCTCATGGACTCTTGCTAATATGAAAGAAATGAATTTATCAGGTAAGTTCTTACATAAATTATGTTTTCTTTCATGTAATTAACAAGAGTCCATGAGCTAGTGACGTATGGGATAATGACTACCCAAGATGTGGATCTTTCCACGCAAGAGTCACTAGAGAGGGAGGGATAAAATAAAGACAGCCAATTCCTGCTGAAAATAATCCACACCCAAAATAAAGTTTAAATGAAAACATAAGCAGAAGATTCAAACTGAAACAGCTGCCTGAAGTACTTTTCTACCAAAAACTGCTTCAGAAGAAGAAAACACATCAAAATTGTAGAATTTAGTAAAAGTATGCAAAGAAGACCAAGTTGCTGCTTTGCAAATCTGATCAACCGAAGCTTCATTCCTAAATGCCCAGGAAGTAGAAACTGACCTAGTAGAATGAGCTGTAATCCTCTGAGGCGGAGTTTTACCCGACTCAACATAGGCATGATGAATTAAAGATTTCAACCAAGATGCCAAAGAAATGGCAGAAGCTTTCTGGCCTTTTCTGGAACCGGAAAAGATGACAAATAGACTAGAAGTCTTACGGAAAGTCTTAGTAGCTTCAACATAATATTTCAAAGCTCTAACAACATCCAAAGAATGCAATGATTTCTCCTTAGAATTCTTAGGATTAGGGCATAATGAAGGAACTACAATTTCTCTACTAATGTTGTTGGAATTCACAACCTTAGGTAAAAATTCAAAAGAAGTTCGCAACACTGCCTTATCCTGATGAAAAATCAGAAAAGGAGACTCACAAGAAAGAGCAGACAATTCAGAGACTCTTCTGGCAGAAGAGATGGCCAAAAGGAACAAAACTTTCCAAGAAAGTAATTTAATGTCCAATGAATGCATAGGTTCAAACGGAGGAGCTTGAAGAGCCCCCAGAACCAAATTCAAACTCCAAGGAGGAGAAATTGACTTAATGACAGGTTTTATACGAACTAAGGCTTGTACAAAACAATGAATATCAGGAAGATTAGCAATCTTTCTGTGAAAAAGAACAGAAAGAGCAGAGATTTGACCTTTCAAGGAACTTGCGGAAAAAACCTTTATCTAAACCATCCTGAAGAAATTGTAAAATTCTCGGAATTCTAAAAGAATGCCAGGAAAAATGATGAGAAAGACACCAAGAAATATAAGTCTTCCAGACTCTATAATATATCTCTCTAGATACAGATTTACGAGCCTGTAACATAGTATTAATCACAGAGTCAGATAAACCTCTTTGACCAAGAATCAAGCGTTCAATCTCCATACCTTTAAATTTAAGGATTTGAGATCCTGATGGAAAAAAGGACCTTGCGACAGAAGGTCTGGTCTTAACGGAAGAGTCCACGGTTGGCAAGAGGCCATCCGGACAAGATCCGCATACCAAAACCTGTGAGGCCATGCTGGAGCTACCAGCAGAACAAACGAGCATTCCTTCAGAATCTTGGAGATTACTCTTGGAAGAAGAACTAGAGGCGGAAAGATATAGGCAGGATGATACTTCCAAGGAAGTGATAATGCATCCACTGCCTCCGCCTGAGGATCCCGGGATCTGGACAGATACCTGGGAAGTTTCTTGTTTAGATGAGAAGCCATCAGATCTATTTCTGGAAGTTCCCACATTTGAACAATCTGAAGAAATACCTCTGGGTGAAGAGACCATTCACCCGGATGCAACGTTTGGCGACTGAGATAATCCGCTTCCCAATTGTCTATTCCTGGAATATGAACCACAGAGATTAGACAGGAGCTGGATTCCTGCCCAAACCAGAATTTGAGATACTTCTTTCATAGCCAGAGGACTGTGAGTCCCTCCTTGATGATTGATGTATGCCACAGTTGTGACATTGTCTGTCTGAAAACAAATGAACGATTCTCTCTTCAGAAGAGGCCAAGACTGAAGAGCTCTGAAAATTGCATGGAGTTCCAAAATATTGATCGGTAATCTCACCTCCTGAGATTCCCAAACCCCTTGTGCTGTCAGAGACCCCCACACAGCTCTCCAACCTGTAAGACTTGCATCTGTTGAAATTACAGTCCAGGTCGGAAGAACAAAAGAAGCCCCCTGAACTAAACGATGGTGATCTGTCCACCACGTCAGAGAGTGTCGTACAATCGGTTTTAAAGATATTAATTGAGATATCTTTGTGTAATCCCTGCACCATTGGTTCAGCATACAGAGCTGAAGAGGTCGCATGTGAAAATGAGCAAAGGGGATCGCGTCCGATGCAGCAGTCATAAGACCTAGAATTTCCATTCATAAGGCTACCGAAGGGAATGATTGTGACTGAAGGTTTCGACAAGCTGAAATCAATTTTAGACGTCTCTTGTCTGTCAAAGATAGAGTCATGGACACTGAATCTATCTGGAAACCCAAAAAGGTTACCCTTGTCTGAGGAATCAATGAACTTTTTAGTGAATTGATCCTCCAACCATGATTTTGAAGAAACAACAAAAGTCGATTCGTATGAAATTCTGCTAAATGTGAAGACTGAGCAAGTACCAAGATATCGTCCAAATAAGGAAATACCACAATACCCTGTTCTCTGATTACAGATAGAAGGGCACCGAGAACCTTTGTAAAAATTCTTGGAGCTGTTACTAGGCCAAACGGCAGAGCCACAAACTGGTAATGCTTGTCTAGGAAAGAGAATCTCAGAAACTGATAGTGAGCTGGATGAATCGGAATATGCAGATATGCATCCTGTAAATCTATTGTAGACATATAATGCCCTTGCTGAACAAAAGGCAGGATAGTCCTTACAGTTACCATTTTGAATGTTGGTATCCTTACATAACGATTCAATATTTTTAGATCCAGAACTGGTCTGAAGGAATTCTCCTTCTTTGGTACAATGAAGAGATTCGAATAAAACCCCAGCCCCTGTTCCAGAACTGGAACTGGCATAATTACTCCAGCCAACTCTAGATCTGAAACACATTTCAGAAATGCTTGAGCTTTCGCTGGATTTACTGGGACACGGGAAAGAAAGAATCTCTTTGCAGGAGGTCTTATCTTGAAACCAATTCTGTACCCTTCTGAAATAATGTTCTGAATCCAAAGATTGTGAACAGAATTGATCCAAATTTCTTTGAAAAAACGTAATCTGCCCCCTACCAGCTGAGCTGGAATGAGGGCCGCACCTTCATGTGGACTTAGAAGCTGGCTTTGCTTTTCTAGAAGGCTTGGATTTATTCCAGACTGGAGATGGTTTCCAAACTGAAACTGCTCCTGAGGATGAAGGATCAGGCTTTTGTTCTTTGTTGAAACGAAAGGAACGAAAACGATTATTAGCCCTGTTTTTACCCTTAGATTTTTTATCCTGTGGTAAAAAAGTTCCTTTCCCACCAGTAACAGTTGAGATAATAGAATCCAACTGAGAACCAAATAATTTATTACCCTGGAAAGAAAGGGAAAGTAGAGTCGATTTAGAAGACATTTCAGCATTCCAAGTTTTAAGCCATAAAGCTCTTCTAGGTAAAATAGCTAGAGACATAAACCTGACATCAACTCTGATAATATCAAAAATGGCATCACAGATAAAATTATTAGCATGTTGAAGAAGAATAATAATGTTATGAGAATCATGATCTGTTACTTGTTGCGCTAAAGTTTCCAACCAAAAAGTTGAAGCTGCAGCAACATCCGCCAAAGATATAGCAGGTCTAAGAAGATTACCTGAACACAAATAAGCTTTTCTTAGAAAGGATTCAATTTTCCTATCTAAAGGATCCTTAAAGGAAGTACCATCTGCCGTAGGAATAGTAGTACGTTTAGCAAGGGTAGAGATAGCCCCATCAACTTTAGGGATTTTGTCCCAAAACTCTAATCTGTCAGACGGCACAGGATATAATTGCTTAAAACGAAGGAGTAAATGAATTACCCAATTTATTCCATTCCCTGGAAATTACTTCAGAAATAGCACCAGGAACAGGAAAAACTCCTGGAATAACTACAGGAGATTTAAAGACCTTGTCTAAACGTTTAGATTTAGTATCAAGAGGACCAGAATCCTCAATTTCTAATGCAATTAGGACTTCTTTAAGTAAAGAACGAATAAATTCCATTTTAAATAAATATGAAGATTTATCAGCATCAACCTCTGAAACAGAATCCTCTGAACCAGAAGAATCATTAGAATCAGAATGATGAGGTTCATTTAAAAATTCATCTGGATAAAGAGAAGTTTTAAAAGACTTTTTATGTTTACTAGAAGGAGGAATAACAGACATAGCCTTCTTAATAGATTCAGCAACAAAATCTCTTATGTTATCAGGAACACTCTGAACATTAGATGTTGATGGAACTGCAACAGGTAATGGTATTTTACTAAAGGAAATATTTTCTGCATTAACAAGTTTGTCATGAAATTTAATACAAACAACAGCTGGAGGAACAGCTACCAAAAGTTTACAGCAGATACACTTAGCTTTGGTAGTTCCAGCACCAGGCAGCGATTTTCCTGAAGTATCTTCTGACTCGGATGCAACATGAGACATCTTGCAATATGTAAGAGAAAAAACAACATATAAAGCAAAATTGATCAAATTCCTTAAATGACAGTTTCAGGAATGGGAAAAAATGCCAAAGAAACAAGCTTCTAGCAACCAGAAGCAAGGAAAAATGAGACTAAAATAATGTGGAGACAAAAGCGACGCCCATATTTTTTTAGCGCCAAATAAGACGCCCACATTATTTGGCGCCTAAATGCTTTTGGCGCCAAAAATGACGCCACATCCGGAACGCCGACATTTTTTGGCGCAAAAGAACGTCAAAAAAATGACGCAACTTCCAGCGACACGTATGACGCCGGAAACAGAAAAGATTTTTTGCGCCAAAAAAGTCTGCGCCAAGAATGACGTAATAAAATGAAGCATTTTCAGCCCCCGCGAGCCTAACAGCCCACAGGGAAAAAGTCAAATTTTTTAAGGTAAGAAAAAATGATTGATTCAAATGCATTATCCCAAATATGAAACTGACTGTCTGAAAATAAGGAATGTTGAACATCCTGAGTCAAGGCAAATAAATGTTTGAATACATATATTTAGAACTTTATAAAAAAAGCGCCCAACCATGTCACAGAAAATAAGACTTACTTACCCCAGGACACTCGTCTACATGTTGTAGAAAGCCAAACCAGTACTGAAAATCAGCAGAGGTAATGGTATATATATAAGAGTATATCGTCGATCTGAAAAGGGAGGTAAGAGATGAATCTCTACGACCGATAACAGAGAACCTATGAAATAGACCCCGTAGAAGGAGATCATTGCATTCAAATAGGCAATACTCTCCTCACATCCCTCTGACATTCACTGCACGCTGAGAGGAAAACCGGGCTCCAACTTGTTGCGGAGCGCATATCAACGTAGAATCTAGCACAAACTTACTTCACCACCTCCATAGGAGGCAAAGTTTGTAAAAACTGATTTGTGGGTGTGGTGAGGGGTGTATTTATAGGCATTTTGAGGTTTGGGAAACTTTGCCCCTCCTGGTAGGAATGTATATCCCATACGTCACTAGCTCATGGGCTCTTGCTAATTACATGAAAGAAATAATGGTGTTTCCTGAATCATATATGTAATACAATTGTAAATGACTTTAAGATTTACATCTCCAATTTAATTTTATTATTTGTTTTTATATATTTTTCTTAAAGCTTTATCATTGCATGATTATGATTAGCATATTAATTTTTTTAGATATGTATATATATATTTTTATTTTTGTATATATATGTATATTGCAAATTTCACATCCATGTGTTTATTTGTAAACTCTGCGTGAATTGATGCACCTTTAACAAATGATCCCAAGATTGATACAATGAGATAATCCCTGTAAAGTGTTAATTTTATTGAAATAGTATATGTATATGTATTTAAATTTCAATTCTATCTTATTGTAGTAGTGTAACCAAATCAATCTCTGTGTGTAATGCACATATTTTAGATGAGGAATATCTTTATCTAAATATTTTTACAAAATACTTCTCCTCCCATATATGGCTAGAGGTAGGCTGACCATATTTCAACTTGAATAAGTGACACGTTTGATCAATACATGTGTCATTATTGTTATTCCAAAACAATCTAAACATATCTGAAAACATCAATGGCATATGTATTTCTCATGTGTATCTTTTAAATGTTAAAGATATACACCATAGCTATAGTTAAAGGGACAGTCAAGTCCAAAAAGATGATTCATGATTTAAATAGGGAATGGGAGTTTAACCAACTTCCTAATTTGCTTTTATTCAACATTTAGCTTTGTTCTCTTGTTATTGTTATTTGAAAGGTAAACAGAGGAGGTTCATATGCTAAGTTCTTCGACCTCGAAGACTGCCTCTAATGTTTTAAAAATATTGACTACTATAAGGCATTAGTTCACATGTTTCATATAGATAACATTGAGATCATGCACGTAAAGTGACCTAGGAGTGAGCATTGATTGGCTAAACTGAATGTCTGTCAAAAGAACAGAAATAATGGGGCAGTCAGCAGAAGTTTAGATACAAGATAATAACACAAGTAAAATGTATATTAATATATAACTGTGTTTGTTGTTCAAAAATGAGTAATGTGTAATAAAGGGATTAGCTATATTTTTGAAAATTCAATTTCTGGGGTTGACTGTCCCTTTGACATATAATATCTAACACATCCCTATTTTACTAATGCATCTCCTAGCATTAATTTTCTTTTAAAGGGACAGGAAACACAATAATCCAAATATTTTCATTGATTGTAACAATATATTTCAAATTGCAATGTCGTACATAATCGTGTAACCAATATTGATTTAATTTGTACTTAAAACATGCTGCTTGCTAAATAGTTTAGTTATAAATCCTCTGCTTCTAATGAAATATCTCCTTATTTTCGATAATGTATTCTATTTTATAGATCACAGTATTTTGTTATCTATCGTGACATTCCTAGATAGCAATATAGACACATACTAGTTACTAAAATATAAATACGTTTCTTATTGATATGCCAAGCTATCAACTGAGTCCTTGGATGCGCCATGTTGCTTAAAGGGACATAATACTCATATGCTAAATCACTTGAAACTGATGCAGTATAACTGTAAAAAGCTGACAGGAAAATATCACCTGAGCATCTCTATGTAAAAAGGAAGATATTTTACCTCACAATCTCCTCAGCTCAGCAGAGTTAGTTCTGTGTAAAAAGTTATACTTCACCTGCTCCCAGCTGCAGGTAAAAAAATAAAAAAAAATGAAGAAATGAACAGCAGCCATTCAGCATCAGCAGTGCTGAGGTCATGAACTCTTACTGTGATCTCATGAGATTTGACTTAACTCTCATGAGATTTCATAGTAAGCTTCCTTTACCTGATTGGTGAAATAATATGAGAGTGCACGATGCTCATCCCTTCAGATATCCCGGGATATACATACTAAAATGCTGCTTAGAAATCCTTTACAATGGGAGGTGGCTACTGAGGAACTTTTGAGGTAAAATATCTTTCTTTTTTACATAGAGATGTTCAGGAGATATTTTCTAGTCAGCTTTTTACAGCTATGCTGCATCACTTTCAAGTGTTTAAACATTTGGGTATTATGGCCCTTTAAGACGTCACCTGCCAGGCTGTCCAATGATTCCTTGTATTGGCTGACGTTTTTATGCGATCAAGGATGCGCATTTTATTGGATGGCGTTTTTACGCGATCAAGGATGCGCCTTTTATTGGATTGCGTTTTTATGTGATGAAGGATGTGCCTTTTATTGGATGGCGTTTTTACGCGATCAAGGATGCGCCTTTTATTGGATTGCGTTCTTACTTGATCAAGGATGCGCCATGTTAATTAAGACGTCACATGCAAAGGTGTAAAAAACGTCTGATTGTATTACGTAGTCCCGCAATATTTGTTTGCGCACGTTACACACGTTTGTGAATGAGAAGACAAGTTTAAAACCATGGCGAATATGGATTGTGTGCATCATGTAACATTGTTGACCCATAGCTGATAAAGAACACAACATTCTCTTTTGCTGGATGTCTGGTTGAATAAACAAATGAAAGCAAAATGTTTTCATGCATAAGATATTTCGAGGTAAGTGCAAATCTCTAAATATAGTCCATCTTGTTTAATATGTTTGTCAACAATATGTTCCTTTTTATGAAAAATGACTGTGTTGTGTTTAATTTTAAAGATATCGAATTCATAAATATGCGCTATTGTATTAGAATAAAGTAATCAATATGCATTTATCTTTATCATATGCTAAATATATGATGCCGACTTCTTCTAAATGTTATTTCGTCGTATATTTTATTAAAGGTTCATTAGACACTCACATTAAAAACCAAAATATTTTATTTTGTCTCTAGTTATATAGCCCATTGTTTACCAAATACATGTCTACTTTTGCTTATGTTCAAATAAAATTTAAGTAATTTTCTGACTCCTCGCCAAGCCTCAAAGTTTTATGTGAGTACCATCTCCAGCTTGTTTGTGTAAAGGGTCTTTTCATATGTTAATGATGGGGTATTGTCTTTTTTTACGGTTGTAATGGGGTTTCCATCTATATTTTCAATAGAGATTACCCGATTTTCTTTGAAAGTGTTTAAAGCTTTTTAATATTGATTTTGATATCAGTATATGTTAATCTTGTTGTTTCTAGTAGTGTCTATTACATGCAGTTCTGTTAAAAAGATTGTATACTGTCCCTTTAATGCAAATGTTGATTTTTGTATCATGTATGAGTTCCACATTGGTTAATCTCCAAATATATTATTGTTAGCATATTTTTTTGGTCACTCCTAAAAGGACTTTAAACCATATTCATTGTTAAAACAAATGTCTTTCTAAAAACAAACAAACACAATAATGTCTCTTTAAGAAAATAGACTTTATTTAACACGTCAATAGAAATCTTTTTGCAATATTTCTTGTTTGAACAAGTACATGTAGATATACCAACAATCACCAAATATTATATGTTAGCATATGTAATTTTTTTAAAGGGACAGTCTAGAAAACAAATAATGATTTGCATTATTAAAAAAGCAAATTTTGTAATATAAATTATATCAAAGGTTTCTCACCAATTAATCATTTTTCTGTGGTTATTTTTATTTGCTAGCTAAACCTATGAGGTTCGTGTGCTCATTTCTTAGAGCTTGAAGAGTGCATGTAATCAGAATGCAATTTGACCACTAGAGGGCATTTTGATAGCATTTGTATATAGAAAACCTTGAGCTCATACAGCATATTTACCATGTATTGATCATTGATTGTCTAAAATGTTGTTATGTCAGAACAACAAATAAGTGGTCATTTTTCATAGGCATAGATACAAGGGTAAGCACATAAGTCACACGTATTTCTCCATGTTTTTTTGTTTCAAACTTGATAATGCGTAATACAGTGTTTTCTTTGTAATCAATAATGTTCTGACTGTCCCTTTAAGCTGTGTTATTGGCATTCAAACAGCAATATGCCATCATGGGAAATTGTAATGGTAATTTTGTTTGAGATTAGGGAAACAGTTTGGACATCACATCACAGAAACCAATCAATATCATGAACAAGGATAGGTATGTGATGATGTGGTGTCCACACACTTATAACCCACACTCTGCAAACAATCTGCCTCCATGGACCCGGTCCCATAGAAGTAGATTATATACAGAGTGTGGTCCATAAGTGTATGAAAACCACATCAACACATACCTATCCATTACACATTAAATAAAAACGAAATAAACATGACAAAAAATACTTACTTCCTCTTCCTTCCCCTCTTCCCACGAGGCTGAGGCTCTGGGAGGGGCAACTGCCGCCTCCGACGAGTTCTCATTGGAGATGTTGTGGGAAGAGTGGAAGGAAGAGTACTGGGACGACCAAGGTGAGGAGGAGGAGAAGGCCCGGCAGGAGCAGATGGCCCGGCAGGAGCAGATGGCCCGGCAGGAGCAGATGGACCGGCAGGAGCAGATGGCTTGGCAGGAGCAGATGGACCGGCAGGAGCAGATGGACCGGCAGGAGGCCCAGCAGATGGAAGCCCAGCAGATGGCGGCACAGGAGCAGGAGGCCCAGCAGGAGGCAGACCAGCAGGAGGCAGACCAGCATGCGCCTCCCGGAAGAAATTAAACATCTCTTGTTGGAGTAGAAAACTTCTGTTTTGGCCTTCTTCTATTCAAGTAAGGAGGTGTATGATTTGGGTTTGGCCTTCTCGAATGCCACTGAGCTCTTCAATTATTCTACTTCTGCGTTGTATATTTTCGATCCGGGAGGTACGCATCTGGTCAATGTAGTCTAGTAGAACCCGCACCTGACCTATTTCCTCTTGTTGTGCACGGCGGGGTGCCCGTGCACGGTGGCCTGCTGGTGCACAATGGCCTGCTGGTGCTTGAGGGGCCTCTTCCTCTGCTTCCGGGGCCTCTTCGTCAAGGGGGGCCTCTTCCTCAAGGGGGGCCTCTTCCTCAAGGGGGGCCTCTTCTCTCCGAGGTGGAGATTCATCCCCACCACTCTCATACCGGGGAAAAGGAGGAGACTGTAGTTGCTGTGCTGCCTCCTCCCCAGACTCTGTATATTTGAAAAAGAAAGAAATGTATATATTAGCATATTTCCAAATAAAGCTTTAAATTATTTAGCTTATGATACAATTACAAATGCAGCCTCATTAATCCACTTTGAAATCTAACAATCAATACGATTTCCGCATTTTCAAAACCGTGTTTGTGATATCTCTGGTCAATCTGAATGTTTTAGCGTTTGTTTTCAGTCTGTTAAAATGCACACCTAACCTATAGCCTAGATACTAATGTAACCGCAAAGTAATTGTGAATGCGTTTACGTAATAATGTGTTAAACAGCGTAATAGCATTAATCTTATCCTTAAAGGGACATGAAACCCAATGTTTTTTCTTTCCTGATTTAGAAAGAGCATACAATTGTAATCAACTTTCTAATTTACTTCTATTATCTAATTTGCTTCATTCTCTTGATATTCTTTGCTGAAAAGCATATCTAGATATGCTTAGTAGCTGCTGATTGGTAGCTGCACATAGCTGCCTCCTGTGATTGGTTCACCATGTGCATGACTATTTCTTCAATAAAGTATATCTAAAGAATGAAGCAAATTAGGTAATATAAGTAAATTGGAATGTTGTTTAAAATTGTATTCTCTACCTTAATCATGAAAGAAAATATTTGCGTATAGTGTCCCTTTAAATACATTCGGATGTTAATTTATTCTTAAATGAGCTTACCGTCAGATGAGAGTGGCAGGTTCCCGGTATCGATTCCTCCGATATTGACTATATCCACCTCGGAGATGCTGGGACGCAACATTTCCTCCCATCGGCAGTACTCAACTATCAGTGCAGGGCCGCCACCGGTTCCTGCGGCATGTTGGGACTCCCGGGTTATTTTTTTTTAAAGATCTTGCAGTCCCGGTAGCGATGTTTAATAGAGTCCATATCTCTATTCCGTCCACCCACTGCATTGACTGAATCCCTTATCTCCTGCCAGAGCTTCCTCTTCTCACTCGGGGTGGTCTTCTGATGCTGCAGCCTCCTATACCTGCCCATATAGGCTTCTACGAGGGCCTCCTTCTCCTCCATAGAAAACCTCGCCTCCCTAGTCGCCTTGGCCTTCCCCTGTGATGTTTCCCGGACTGTGAAGCCCTACTCTGTCCGCCACTGGGCCCAGCCACTTGTTCATCTTGAACCAAGTGGCTGGGTCCACCCACCACTTCCACCCCCGCTTCCTGCCCCCCTTCCTGTCCTGTTCCTCTCCCCCTCCCTCTCCTCCCCCCTCTACCTCTCCCCTGACTAATCTCCTGCCTGCCCTCCTCCATCTCTTCCCTAAACTAAATCCCAACTAAGCAAACAAAAAGTGAGTGTGATCAAATGAAAGGGGGTCAAAATAAAGAACTAAAAAGACCAAAAAAGTGCTGAAAGTGTGAAAGGGATATAAATAAAAGAGGGTAAGGAGTATTTAAATAAACAAAATGTATAAGAAGACTAAAAGGAGGATATGTAAACTAAATGTAACTAGGGGATGGGGATGGGGTATGGGATAAGAGTAAATGGAATGAAAGGGAATGGGACTACAGGGAATGGGGTATGGAGTGTAGTATGAGAGGGTATGGGGTATGGAGTGTATGTAGTGTTATTGATAAGTGTATGTATGTATTGAATGTGTTTGCGTGTAAATGTGTTAAATATGCAGAAAAAGCACTCGCACACTCACCCAAACCAACTGTCGCTCACTAACTCACACTACCACTAACTCACAATACCACTAACTGACTCTCTCACACTACCACTAACTCTCAATAACTCACACTACCACTAACTCACACTACCACTAACTCACTCACGATAACACTAACTGACTCTCTCACACTAACTCACAATAAGGCACTAAATCTCAACTCTCCAATCTCCAAAAACCCACCAGCAACACAGTCAAAGAAGCCATGCTTGTGTGGTGCTTATATACCCTGTGTAAATGTTTAATGATGTACCGGTTTGCGTTGTAAATTGTGTTCAGGTGTGCTTTATTAGTAATTAGTATTTGTGCAATGTGTATTAGTTGTGTGAATTTGCGCATGCTCATTTCGAGTTAGTATTTGTGGAATGTGTAGAATGCGATGATGTCATAGTGCTCGTTTTCTATAACATTGTCCAATTGAATGCGAGTATTTTGCTAGTGTATGATTGTGCATTTATTTTTCCTTGTTGTTATTTTCCGTATTTCCGCATCTTAAATGATATGCGTATTCCCTGTATTTTATTTTATTAATTTTCCCCCGCTTCTGAATGTGTAATGCTTATGTGCTTTGTTTTGTGATTGTTGTTGTGACATTTGCGGTGTGTTATTGTTGTGCATTATGTGGTATACGTCATATGACCGAGCTGTGCGTATTTCTCTCGAGATCGAGTGTTAGGTGAAAAAAGCGTGTTTGTTTGATTTTCCATTGATCTCTATGGGAGACTGTCTAACGCGGGCGGGATTCCGCGTGTGAAATACACGCGTTAGGAGTATCGTTAGAAGGTTGTTTATAAACTCTAAATACCCGCGTTAAAAAACTCTGTGCGTTAGAAATAAACCATGCGTAGCGTGGTTTAGGGGTTAAACAATTTATTTAGTTGCGGCGGGGTCCAGGATTGGCAGGATAGGGGTTAATAAATTTATTATAGGTGGCGGCGGTATAGGGGGGCAGGATAGGGGTTACTAGGTATTATGTAGGTGGCGGTGGGCTCCGGGAGCGGCGGTTTAGGAGCGGCGGTTTAGGGGTTAATACATTTATTATAGTTGCGGCGGTGTCCGGGAGCGGCGGTTTAGGGGTTAATAACTTTATTTAGTTGCTGGGGGCTCCGGGGGCGCCAGTATAGGGGGTAGAACAGTGTAGTTAGTTTGGGTGCTTAGTGACAGCTTGTCAATAAAGCTGTAAAAAAGCCGAAGAGCAGCGAGATCGGATGAGTGATAACTATCACAGTCCGCTGCTCATCGCCCCGTACTTGGTGCGCGGCTTTTTGACAGCATTATTGATAACTTTGGTGAGCGTATTCAGGTCCGCGGCGGCAATGTGAGGCGAGCTTAGGCGGGCATATTGGGGCCGGCGAAGGCAGGTAAGTAGACACGTTGATAACTAGAGGCCATAGACTTGCCTTTTCTGTCAGACAGCCTATCCCTGATACGATAGGTCTTCCCGGTGGATTTTCCGAGTCTTTATGGACCTTAGGTATTATGTATAAGGTCACTGTTTTTGGACTAGGTACCATAAGGAACTTCTTTTTCCTTTTCTGAAATTATTCCTTTCTGGAAAGTTTGATTAATCATATGATCATATATTTTTTGATATCCCGTCATAGGATTGTGTAGAAGTTTTGTGTAGCAGCTTTGGTTTCTCAGTTATTTCTGTACCTCCTTAAGGTACATCTCCAGGGGCCATATCACAATGTTGCCCCCTTTATCGGCATTGCATATCACTATTTCCTCTCTTTGTCTTAAGTCTTGAAGAGCTAACCTTTCTTTATAAGTTAGGTTCTTATTTGTTGGCAGTATGTGTAATGCTCTGATGTCATTATAGACCATTTCATTGAATACATCAAGTTGTGGGGTGTTAATATTTCTTGGCATAAATGTAGATTTGTTCTTAATATTGTGCCTCCATTTGAGCGGTGTACTGGGGTCAGATTCTTCCAACAGATTTTCCAAATTTTGGATAGATTCTAATTCATCATCATTCCATTCTGGGTCACTATCTGTATGGCAAAAGAATTTGTTGAGAGCCAATTTGCGTATATACAATTAAATGTCTTTAATGGTTTCAAATTTATCTATATTGCTGGTTGGACAGAATGACAAACCTTTTGAAAGTATGGATATTTGATCTTTGGTTAAGGGTGTTTTCGATAAATTAATTATATTTAATGATTTAGTCGGATCTGGGAGAATGGGCTCGGGGGTCTCCTTGATTGTCTCCAGTTGCCTTGTCGTTCTGTTTGAGTTGGACTCCGGCCCCTTGCGGGTCTTTTGTTTCCTACCCCTCCCCCTACGTGTTCTCCTTCCCTTTCTTCCAAGTCTAAAAAATATTTCCGTTTATTACGGCTGGATGCGCTGGGTGTGATCACACTTGGGGTGGCACTTGAAGAGTTACCATCTGTAGAGCTGCCCTCTTCTCCATCAGTGTCCGATACATCACTCTGGACTATTGTTACTTTAGGGTTTTTCGTGGGGTTTCTGAAGAATCCTCTGTTTCTCCATTTGTACACTATTATTTGTAAAATCCTGTACATCCCTATTAAGTTTGCCCTGTTTAGTAGTTTTTAATTCCTTTTCATATTTATCTAGGTCCTTTATATAGGTCTTATATAATTGATCAAAATCAGGGTTGTGTTCAAACTTCTTCAGCGCTTCATTATAATCTTTAATTTTAATCTCCAATAGATCATATTCAGCTTGATCGTGTTTTATAAGAATGTTCATCAGTTTGGCTGAACATTCTGAGAGTGCCTCTTCCCACTCTAATGTGTATGTTTGGTCCCTGAATTCGAAGGCTGGAAAAAGTTGTAATCTCAGCCCTCTGGGTATTAGTTTCTTTTCTAGATATTTATCAAAGAAGTGTTTGTTCCACCACACTCTATCTTGCTTAAGCATGGTTTTATGGGCATCGCTTAGTAATCCTTCCAGAGTGTTTGATATTACATTACTCCCTTAATTATTCCCTTCTTCAAAAATTTCATTGAGATCTGCAGTTCTCTTAATTTGTCGGGCTTGTCTGTCCCTATCCCAGACAGATTCCATGTTGGTAAATAAGTCTGTGTGCTCTATTGTCATGAAACTCCGGATTTACCAGAGTATTGAATTGTATCCACACAAAAAGTTGACAATGGCACTAACTAGGTGGCAATCCCCACAAACTATTTGATATTTTTATCACATCCCTTATGTAGTATATTATAATTGAGCTATATATCGATTAATATCTTAATTTATGTGGGTTGGTGCTGTGCATTAGTTAAATTGACCAAAAAGATAGTGGATAATAGACTATCCACTGAAAGAATGCACTTAGCACTCTCTGCCCAGACTTGAAAGCGGTTATTTCCAGGTATTATTAAAACATAACTTTTAATGTGTTATAAATAAAAAACAAAACTAACAAATTAATTAAAATACACACTCTGTTATGCTCAAAGTACAAATGGACCAATATAGTGACTGTGCTAGTTGTATAATATGGCCTTAATTACAGGTAAATGTCACATAACTTGGTCTATTATTTATTTGGTGTTGAGTATGTTACAATGGGTATATAGTTAATCTACTAATATCTAGACTGATTTGGAGCATAGATCAAATAATAGTACTATGTGCACTGTAGTACTATAATAAATTATAATTCTATATGTATATACAGGGAGTGCAGAATTATTAGGCAAGTTGTATTTTTGAGGATTAATTTTATTATTGAACAACAACCATGTTCTCAATGAACCCAAAAAACTCATTAATATCAAAGCTGAATAGTTTTGGAAGTAGTTTTTAGTTTGTTTTTAGTTATAGCTATTTTAGGGGGATATCTGTGTGTGCAGGTGACTATTACTGTGCATAATTATTAGGCAACTTAACAAAAAACAAATATATACCCATTTCAATTATTTATTTTTACCAGTGAAACCAATATAACATCTCAACATTCACAAATATAGATTTCTGACATTCAAAAACAAAACAAAAACAAATCAGTGACCAATATAGCCACCTTTCTTTCCAAGGACACTCAAAAGCCTGCCATCCATGGATTCTGTCAGTGTTTTGATCTGTTCACCATCAACATTGCGTGCAGCAGCAACCACAGCCTCCCAGACACTGTTCAGAGAGGTGTACTGTTTTCCCTCCTTGTAAATCTCACATTTGATGATGGACCACAGGTTCTCAATGGGGTTCAGATCAGGTGAACAAGGAGGCCATGTCATTAGATTTTCTTCTTTTATACCCTTTCTTGCCAGCCACGCTGTGGAGTACTTGGACGCGTGTGATGGAGCATTGTCCTGCATGAAAATCATGTTTTTCTTGAAGGATGCAGACTTCTTCCTGTACCACTGCTTGAAGAAGGTGTCTTCCAGAAACTGGCAGTAGGACTGGGAGTTGAGCTTGACTCCATCCTCAACCCGAAAAGGCCCCACAAGCTCATCTTTGATGATACCAGCCCAAACCAGTACTCCACCTCCACCTTGCTGGCGTCTGAGTCGGACTGGAGCTCTCTGCCCTTTACCAATCCAGCCACAGGCCCATCCATCTGGCCCATCAAGACTCACTCTCATTTCATCAGTCCATAAAACCTTAGAAAAATCAGTCTTGAGATATTTCTTGGCCCAGTCTTGACGTTTCAGCTTGTGTGTCTTGTTCAGTGGTGGTCGTCTTTCAGCCTTTCTTACCTTGGCCATGTCTCTAAGTATTGCACACCTTGTGCTTTTGGGCACTCCAGTGATGTTGCAGCTCTGAAATATGGCCAAACTGGTGGCAAGTGGCATCTTGGCAGCTGCACGCTTGACTTTTCTCAGTTCATGGGCAGTTATTTTGCGCCTTGGTTTTTCCACACGCTTCTTGCGACCCTGTTGACTATTTTGAATGAAACGCTTGATTGTTCGATGATCACGCTTCAGAAGCTTTGCAATTTTAAGAGTGCTGCATCCCTCTGCAAGATATCTCACTATTTTTGACTTTTCTGAGCCTGTCAAGTCCTTCTTTTGACCCATTTTGCCAAAGGAAAGGAAGTTGCCTAATAATTATGCACACCTGATATAGGGTGTTGATGTCATTAGACCACACCCCTTCTCATTACAGAGATGCACATCACCTAATATGCTTAATTGGTAGTAGGCTTTCGAGCCTATACAGCTTGGAGTAAGACAACATGCATAAAGAGGATGATGTGGTCAAAATACTCATTTGCCTAATAATTCTGCACTCCCTATATATATCTCACTCGCACCCTCCCAACGTGTTAAGGAGAGGTGTCCTTATTAACAAAAATGCTGCACAGCTGATCAGTTAAATAGAGGGTACATATAACATTAGTTATGTAGTGTAGATATCTCTATATCCAGGGAGTTATAATTAACTAATCTTTGCTGTATGTTTGTGAGTTAATTGTGATCATACACACAAATTATATAGTCAAGAAATCTTCACCAGGTCTCTGGATATCGTAGTAGTATAGCTTAATAGTAATGCTTGATAATGATCAGTATACTATTTTAATCAAGTCTGCTGTTTGCTATACATACGATGTATATAAATTATATATTTAGTGGTGATAGATTGAAATATATTTTTATTGCACCAGTGTCATCCTTCACTCCGTGCAATTTTTATTGCACCAGTGTCATCCTTCACTCCGTGCAATTGTGTGGAAAGTACAATATATAACTCAATGATTATATTGTGAGTCTACCTTGTTATATATATATATCTATTGGTTTACAATAGAATAATATAAGTATTATCCACTTATTACATACAGATCTAGAGTAGCTTATAACGTTGCATGAGTGGAGTGTATAGTGAATGCTTTCGTTTCACCTGTGTGGTAAACACTACTTATGAATAAAATAATATAAAAAATATATTTCAATCTATCACCACTAAATATATGATTTATATACATCGTATGTATAGCAAACAGCAGACTTGATTAAAATAGTATACTGATCATTATCAAGCATTATTATTAAGCTATACTACTACGATACCCAGAGACCTGGTGAAGATTTCTTGACTATATAATTTGTGTGTATGATCACAATTAACTCACAAACATACAGCAAAGATTAGTTAATTACAACTCCCTGGATATAGAGATATCTACACTACACAACTAATGTTATATGTACCCTCTATTTAACTGATCAGCTGTGCAGAATTTTTTTTTAATAAGGACACCTCTCCTTAACACGTTGGGAGGGTTAGAGTGAGATATATACGTATAGAATTATTATAATTTATTATAGTACTACAGTGCACATAGTACTATTATTTAATCTATGCTCCAAATCAGTCTAGATATTAGTAGATTAACTATATACCCATCGTAACGTAGACCAAGTTATGTGACATTTACCTGTAATTAAGGCCATATTATACAACTAGCACAGTCACTATATTGGTCCATTTGTACTTTCAGCATAACAGAGTGTGTATTTTAATAAATTTGTTAGTTTTGTTTTTTATTTATAACACATTAAAAGTTATGTTTTAATAATACCTGGAAATAACCACTTTCAAGTCTGGGCAGAGAGTGCTAAGTGCATTCTTTCAGTGGATAGTCTATTATCCACTATCTTTTTGGTAGATTCCTCATACTAGTAGTTACCTTATTTCATAAGCAAGTGACACTCGTTAACGCATACGCCCCGAACACAACATAGGATGCCTTTTTTAAAACACTGACCAATGCAATTTTATATGTGGTAAAGGGCACTCTAATAGTATGTGGAGACCTCAATTGCACATTAGACCCCACGATGGATAACTCCACAGGGACATCGTCTACTTCACATGCAATTATTAACAAACTGCATAGAAAAGAGAGAGATTATACATCTTATTTCCACCCACATGTCAGATACTCGCGGATCGACTATATTCTCACTGACGTCACCAGTTTAGCACTAGTCAAAAGCTGCACGATACTTCCCACAACATGGACGGATCACTCCATGGTAGGCTGCTATATGCGATGGGATACTAGAGATGGAACTAGTTATTTGTGGAAATTAGAAGATAGACTTCTAGATGACCCATTATACACAGACAAAATAGAGAAAGCACTACATTGTTTCTTCCAGTTTAATTCAGACACTAGAGTGGACGTTAGATACTGCTGGGGAGCCCACAAGGCTGTTATTAGGGGAGAATTAATGAGTATAAGGGCACACCAACTGAAACAACAGAGAGTCTACTTTGACTCTGTGTTAAATAAAATAGAAGACCTAGAGAGGGACCATAAAAAGGATCCTCGGGACTCACAGATATTAGATCTCTTAGTGGACTATAGAGGTAAACTTAATGCAATCATTGATAAGTAATGTAAAACCACAGCACTTAAACTAAAACAACAGAATTATGAGGGGCATAATAAGTGCAGTAAGTTATTTGCCAGGAAGTTGAAACGTAAAATAAATAAAACTTACATTCTAAAAATCAATTACTTCAAAGGGAAAGAAAATACCTCATCTGAACACATAGCTGAGGCATTTCGTGTTTATTATGAGAAACTTTATAATTACAGGAATCCACCCTGGAAAACATAGATACATTTATAGACCAGCTGGTTCTACTTGATATAGAGGAGGAAGACAGGGCTCGCCTCAATGAACCTTTCACAATAAATAAAATAAAGAAAATAATTAGGGACCTCCCGAATGAGAAAGCTCCTGGCCCAGACAGTTTCACGACATACTATTATAAAAAATACATAGACACCCTCACACCACATTTATTAAGATTATTTCAGAATATATCAGAGAAAAATCCTTTTCTAGAGGAGTCTCTGGCGGTGCACATCGTGGTACTCCCTAAGCCAGGTAAGAGAGCAGATAGAGTGGAAAACTTTAGGCCTATATCCTTGCTTAATAACGATATTAAAATCTATGCCAAGTTGCTGGCCACTGGATTGAACTCCATTGTCCCCCGGATAATTGCTAAAGACCAAGTAGGATTTGTGGTTAATAGAGAGACGAGGGACAAAACAGTGAGAGCCATCAATCTGATAGATTACGTGGTGTCGCAGGAGGTCCCTCTGGTTTTAATCTCCATGGACGCGAAAAAAGATTTCTGAGATCAGTCCTGGAAAAAATTGGAATAGGGACCTAATTTATAGCAACCATTATGACATTATATAGCTCCCCTTCGGCACAAGTGCGAGTAAATGGTATTTTATCCCAACCTTTCCTAATTAGCAGCGGCACAAGACAGGGGTGTCCCCTGTCCCCTCTACTGTTTGCTTGTGCAGTGGAGGCCCTGGCTGTGAAAATCAGGACTGACGCGAATATTGAGGGAGTTAAAATTAGAGAAACTGATTATAAAAGTATGTTATATGTGGATGATATCTTATTTACCCTCACAAACCCACTTATCTCCTTACCACATATACTGCAGCATTTGAAGGAATTCCAACTCGCATCAAATTTTTTGATTAATAAGTCAAAATCAGAGATACTTAATGTCTCCCTCTCACAGGCTCATCTCACTCAATTAAAAAGGATTTGCCCTTTTAAGTGGCAGGAAAAATCTTTAAAATATTTAGGAGTCCCACTTACGAATAATCCACAAGATTTGTTCCAGATTAATTATATCCCACTGCAAAGGCGAATAATAGCTGATCTCTCCTCCTGGAGATCTTTACAAACTTCTTGGTTAGGAAGAATAAATATTTTTAAAATGAATGTCTTACCACGTATATTATACATTTTACAGGCTTTGCCTATCCCTTTACCACCTAACTTTCTTCCATCCTTACAGTCAAAAATTCTAGAATTCGTCTGGGACAAAAACAATGCTAGAATAAATAAAAAATATTATGTGTACACCTTACAGAGTGGTGGGTTGGGAATTCCGGACCTTGTGAAATATAGATACGCAATCTACTTACAAAGAGTTCTGGACTGGTTTTATAATTTCCAAAATAAGACCTGGGTACAGATAGAGCATGAAATATCAAATATTAGTCACCTAGGGTCTCAATGCTGGACTAACTTGGGGTGTACGCACAGGGACAATAATTTAAATTTGATAAGCTCAGAAACTTTTAAAGTATGGAGCAATATATTATCAAAGTTCCCGCATATATCCTCTAAACACTCCCCTTTGACTCCTCTATTTGAAAATGGAGATTTTACCCCGGGATCACGCTTCTCACACCACATTTCAAACATGACAAACAGAACATTGCAGGTGTTTCAGTTAGGAAATGAAAACAAACTACACACAAGGAGGGAGCTGATTGAAGGGGGTCTATTGATATTTAAGGACTGGCTGTTCCATCATCAATGCATCTCCTTTATTTCTAAACACAGTGATAGGAAAAATTTGATTAGGCCGCTGACTCAATTTGAAATCATGTGTACCACTTCAAAACCGATAAATCACTCCTTGTCCTTATTATATAAAATATTACAGCTACAACCCTCGGGAGATGTTCCATATTATCTGGAGAGATGGATTAGTGATCTTGGCATAGACATTAACCAAAGGGAGGCAAAGGGTGTTTTCTACAACACTGAGAAATCATCCGTGTCAGCTAACTTGATTGAGTTAAATCTAGAAATACTTCACACGTGGTACATGACTCCAGTTAGAATACATAAGCTTTTTCATACACAGAACAATGAGTGCTGGCGGGGCGGTTTGGAGAGGGGGACAATGTCCCATATCTGGTGGACTTGTACTAACATAGTTCCGATATGGGAAAGCATAGCTGCCGAATCCTCTAAGGTAATAGGCAGACCGTTGCCATTGGACCCTAAGCTATGGTTATTTCTATGCACCCCTAGAAAATTTACGACAGCACAAAAAAAAAAAGCTACATATTTTAAGTAATAGTATGAAAACACTGCTAGCCCAGAAATGGAAGACACAGATATTCCTGACATAACACAGTGGGTACACAAATTAAATGACATACTAAAGCTGGAGGAATACCATTATATGAGGGTTAGACGCATAGACTTGTACACAAAGATACAGTCAATGTGGGAGGCCTACGTGGCGCAGAGATTCGAGAGTCAGGGTCGAGATAGCTAAACAAGAGTCACAATAGCACACAACCTGGAAGGGGAGGAAAATGAGATCAGGTGGGATATAACAAAAACGGACGGAATTTGTTGTTGATATATGAGGGTACCATGTGATGAGTTATGTATTCTCTTGACAGAAAACCATGTCTAGCTTGCAGTTATGTTTTCAAATGTTATAATGTTAAAAATATAAATGTGTAAGAAGGAATCCAGTCCCTTTGTTTCGGGGGTCTTTACAACTGTAATTTTTATAAGTAACTCATACCTAATATTCATGTAATTGACTATCGGATAAAATTGTAATTTTTGTTTTTATTCTGAATGTCCAATAAAAAAATATTTAAAAAAAAAAAAAAAATCCTAACACTAACCCCCGAAGATCCACTTACAGTTTTGAAGAGCCGACATCCATCCTCAACGAAGCCAGGAGAAGTCTTCATCCAAGCAGCAAGATGTCCTCAATGAAGCCGGCAGAAGTGGTCCTCCAGACGGGCAGAAGTCTTCACCCAGACGGCATCTTCTATCTTCATCCTTCCCACGCGGAGCGGCTCCATCTTCAAGACATCCGGCGCGGAGCATCATCTTCGGCTTCTTCTGGAATAAAGGTTCCTTTAAATGACATTATCCAAGATGGCGTCCCTTAGATTCCGATTGGCTGATAGAATTATATCAGCCAATTGGAATTAAGGTTGAGAAAAACCTATTGGCTGATGCAATCAGCAAATAGGATTGAACTTTAATCCTATTGGCTGATCCAATCAGCCAATAGGATTGAGCTCGCATTCTATTGGCTGTTCCAATAGATCAAACAACTGACCTTCCTCCCAATTTTATACAAAACTCTCCAAGATTTTTCTCTTATATCGGTAAGTCAATCTAGAGAAATGTGAAGCAATGAGGCCTTTTTATCAAGCTATCAACTGAAAATACGCCGGAATTCCGCATCGTTATTGATGCAAGATTGATCCCACCTAGTTATCAAAGCCTAAAGACCAGGAAATGTTGAAATTTGTGATTTAACATACGATCCCGCGCTCTCAATCCAACGCAGATCGATGCTTACGTCATTACAGATGTTCCGAATACACATTCGGCTCTATTTGAGACTTTTCCCCATTTATCAAATAGTTAACAGGTACGCTCGTGCCTTTTTCGACACAGCGTACCTGGTTTTCAATCCGCCACCCTTGAGGCTGCGGATGCCATATAAATCAATGGGAGTCTGAAAGCACCGAAAGTTTATGTTCGATGCTGCCAGAGAATGAAGCATATCCCTTTGATCTCTATGGTACAAAACAAGTTACGTTTACACCTAACACCCTAACATAAACCCGAGTCTAAACACCCCTAATCTGCCGCCCCCGCCATCGCCGCCATCTACATAATGTTATTAACCCCTATCCCGCCGCTCCCAGATATCGCCGCAACGTAAATAAAGTTATTAACTCCTATCCCGCCGCTCCCTGACATCGCCACAACCTAAACAAACGTATTAACCCCTATCCCGCCACTTCCCGACATTGTCGCAACCTAAATAAAGTTATTAACCCCTAAACCTCTGGCCTCCGACATCACCACCACTAACTAAACCTATTAACCCGTAAACCGTCAGCCCCCCACATCCCAAAAACCTAAATTAAGCTATTAACCCCTAAACCTAACAACCCCTTAACTTTAAATTAAAATTCCCTATCTTAATATAAATTAAAACTTACCTGTAGAATTAAAATAAACTATTTTTAAACTATTATACTAAAATTAAATTAAACTACCAATTAAATAAACTAAATTACATATTAAAAAAACCTAATCCTACTAAAATTATTTAAATATACTATTAAACATTATTAAAAGTACTACATTACAAAAAAAACCCCACTCAGTTACCAAAAAAAACCAAACACTAAATTACGGAAAAAAAACAACAAATTATCAAAAATATTTTTTTTTACACCTAATCTAATAACCCTATAAAAATAAAAAAGCCCCCACAAAATAAAAAAAACCCTAGCCTACAATAAACTACCGATGGCCCTAAAAAGGGCCTTTTGTGGGGCATTGCCCCAAAGATATCAGCTCTTTTACCTGTAAAAAAAATACAAACACCCCCCCAACAGTAAAACCTACCACCCAACCAACCCCCTAAATAAAAACCCTAACTCTAAAAAAATTCTAAGCTACCCATTGCCCTGAAAAGGGCATTTGTATGGGCATTGCCCTTAAAAGGGCATTTAGTTCTTTTACTGCCCAGACCCTAATCTAAAAATAAAACCCACCCAAAAAAAACTTAAAAAAGTCTAACACTAATCCCCGATGATTTACTTATAGTTCTTGAAGTCCTGCTTGAAGGATTCATCCAGCCGGTGAAGTCATCATCTATGCGGCAAGAAGTCTTCATCCAGACGGCATCTTCTATCTTCATCCAGCCGGCAAAGTCCTCATCCAGGCGGCAAGAAGTCTTCATCCAGACAGCATCTTCTATCTTCATCCATCCAGCGCGGAGCGGGTCCATCCCCTTTTTTTAGAGTTAGGGTTTTTATTTGGGGGGGGGGGTTGGTTGTGTGGGTGGTGGGTTTTACTGTTGGGGGGTGTTTGTATTTTTTTTTTACAGGTAAAAGAGCTGATATCTTTGGGGCAAAAGGCCCTTTTAAGCTTATTGTAGGGTAGGGTTTTTTTTTATTTTGGGCGGGGGGGGGGGGGGGGGGTTTTTATTTTGATTTGAGGGCTATTAGATTAGGTGTAAAATGTTTTATTTTTGATAAAAAAATTTTTTTTTGTAATTTAGTGTGTGGGGGGGGGGGCTGTAGTGGTTTTTTTGTAATGTAGTACTTCTAATAAGGTTTAATTGTATATTTAAATAATTTTAGTAGGGTTAGGTTTTTTTAATATGTAATTTAGTTTATTTAATTGGTAGTTTAATTTAATTGTAGTATAATAATTGGGGTAGGTTAATTAATAGTTTAAATTAGTTTATTTTAATTCTACAGGTAAGTTTTAATTTATATTAAAATAGGGATGTTGTAATTTTAATTTAAAGTTAAGGGGTTGTTAGGTTTAGGGGTTAATAGCTTAATTTAGGTTTTTGCAATGTGGGGGGTTGACGGTTTAGGGGTTAATAGGTTTAGTTAGTGGTGGTGATGTGGGAGGTCAGAGGTTTAGGGATTAATACTTTTATTTAGGTTGGGTGATGTCGGGGAGCGGCGGGATAGGGGTTAAACATTTTAGTATAGTGGCGGTGTTAATTGAAAAGGTATAAATAAAGTTGGTAAAAACATGAATAGCAGCGTCATCGATTACTGTTAGTTAACAACAGTCCGATGCTCATCGCCCCGTTCTTGGTGCACGTGTTTTTTACGGCTTTTTTTTTGTGTGTGAAAAATTAGCTTTATTTTGTTAATTATGAAAAAAAAAAGTTACAGCTTTTGGAGACGCAGCTCCGTATTCAGCACATAAAAAGCAAGATACTGTACATAGAAATCTTTGAGCTAATTAATTTTAATGGATCAACTAAACTTTAGACTGATGCAACCCACGCCAATCTCGGAACATTCTCACCCAGAGTATCATATGTAGCTGTTTACGAGATAAAAATATCTTATGTTTATTCTCATTTGTGTACGCGTCAATAAATGGCATATAGGACCATACTGTATTTATAACACTATTTACAACTCTACCAGTAGTGGGTACAAGTCAAAATTATTTGTTTTTAATGTGTTCTTCCCATGTTGTCAGAATATCTGAATATATATCTATTCTATCGTGTTTTAGATAATAAAGCTCCTCAAGATGAATCAACTCAGATACCCTTTGTACCCACATTTCAATTGTGGGTGGATCTTTTGATTTCCAATTTTTAGCTAAACTTCACATTATTAGACATGATAAAGAATAGTTTAAGAGAGGGTTTGTGTCTTATCTTAGGTGGTTTATTCAGTAGCCACAGTAATGGGTTTAGTGGAAACTGGAGTTCCAATATATCCTCTATTTCAGATACAACAGCTCTCCACAGGTTTTGCATGACTGTGCACCACCACCACATGTGAGCCATGCCACTATTAACATGACCACATCTCCAACATTGATTGCTTGCTCTGTGATATAAGCAATGTATTTTTGGGGGTGTATAATACCACCTTTGAAGTATCTTCAGGTTAATTTCCATGGTGGCCGTGGAGATGGAAGTTTTTAATGTTGTTTGGATTATCTTCATGCCCGTATGTAGTGGAATTATTACTTCTAGATCTTTTTCCCAGCTTTCCAGGTATGGAATAGGATTCCCTGGGAATGGGGTGATTAGTATCTTGTATATTGTAGTGTGATAGCGTGTGATGAATTGGAGGGCTCCTGATACATAATTGCTCGCAATTGGTTAGTAGTCTAGTCATATTTTTAGATTGGTTGTGATTAGTGATAAAGCTATGAATTCGCCTATATGTAAACCAGTTAGTGAGACAGGTGAAGCCTTGTTGTATTAGATCAGCTTGTGGTTTAATTTGTTCGTTTTGTATGACCCAGCATACTGGAAAGTCATGGATATGGGAAGGGTGACAGTGCTTCTCTATACTTGGGCCTAGGTCCAGTTCGCCATTTGCCACCAGGGACGTGAGCGGGGAAGGTCTTGAGGAGAGATTTGGGAAATGTATCATTTTATTCCACATCATGTACGTTTCTGATATCATGGGGTTAAGGTTAGAATATTTGTGTTTTTGTGTTGGAAATGTCCAGCAATGTCTACTAAGGTTTGATGTTCTAGCAATTTTGTGCTCCATGTCCACCCATCGTTTATACTTCCCATGTATGTTCCAATCAACTATTATTGTAAAAATATTGCATACCTGTAGAAGGTTAGATTAGGTAGGCCATGCCCTCCTTGTGTTTTGGGTAGGGACATAATTTGTTTATTGATTCTAGGGTGTTTCTTTTGCCATGTGAAATCACTAAGAGCTCGCTGTAGTGAGTTTAAATATTTCTCTGATAAGGGGATTGGTAGTGTCTGGAGAATGTATAGTAATCTAGGGAATATGTTCATCTTTATCAGATTGATGCGGCCTAACCAAGATAGATTTTTTGATCTCCAGCTCGATAAATCTCTTATAATCTCCCATTTAATCTTATCATAATTAGGTTGATGTATTGTTTCTATTGATGTATCAAGATAATTTCCTAGGTATTTGAGAGAGTGCATGTTCCACTTAAAAGGGATAAGCTTCTCTGCTATTTTCTTTTTATGCAAGTCTAGCGTGATATTAAGTATCTCTGATTTGGGAATATTAACTAAAAAATTTGACTGGGTGTGGAAATTGTCTAATTCTTTTACTAACAAGGGTAAGGATATTTCCGGATTTGTTAATGTGAATAGGATATCATCCGCGAACAAAGAGATAACATACTTTTGGTTATCTATTGTGACCCCTTCAATCCTAGGATGGGATCTGATTCTAACCGCAAAGGTCTCTATCACACATGTGAAAAGCAGAGGGGATAATGGACACCCTTGTCTCGTCCTATTAGATATCTTGAATGAGTTGGACAGAGTTCCATTTATTAGTATTTTCGCACTTGGGTAAGTATACAGGGAAAATATTTTTTGGATTATACCCTCCCCAAATCCAAATGCCTGCAGTGTGAGTTGTAGGAAGTCCCATGCAACACGGTCAAAGGCTTTTTCGGCATCTATGGATAGCAAAATTAATGGTAGCTTTTGGTCTTGCGTGAAAAAAATTGTATTAAGGGCCCTGACCGTGTTGTCCTTTGCCTCTCTTCCCAATACAAATCCCACTTGATCAGGGTGGATAAGGTCTGGTAGTAAGACATTAATTCTATTTGCTAATAATTTGGAGTACATCTTTATATCAGAGTTTAAGAGTGAGATTGGGCGATAGCTTGTAGTTAAATCTGGGGGTTTATTTGGTTTCAATAATGTAGTGATATGGGCTTCTAGTGCTGAGTCTGGGAAGGGGTGAGTGAAATCTATAGAATTAAAATATTGTAGGAGATGTAGGGATAGTTGTTCTGCGAATACTGAGTAATATTTATATGTAAAACCATCAGGCCCTGGTGATTTGCTATTAGGGAGATTCTTGATCACCAATTGCAGTTCTTCTAGTGAAAAGGGTTCATCTAGTGTCTCTTTTTGTGTTTGAGTTAGTTTGGGGAGGCGCAAGTTAGAAAGGTATTCCGTGATGTTTTTGGCGGGAGGTGGTGTTGGAATGCGGACCGGAGGTTGGCTTTGGCAGATTATATAGTTTTTGGTAGTAATCTCTGAATGATTCTGCTATTGCTTGCGTTGATCGATGTGATTTGTTTCTACTATCTTTTATATGAAGAATATAATTAGATTTGGTTTTTCTCTTTATATACCTAGCCATTGAACGTCCCGATTTATTTAGATCTGTATACGAGTGGTGCTTAAACCCGAAAGCACACCTGCTCTGTTCTTTGTTAACGATAGAGGCCAAGTTAAAGCGTTTAGCTTGTAAGGTTTTTAGAGTGTTATCATCTTTAGCGTTTTTTTGTGTGTTTCTTCAAGCTGTGATATTTCTTTGATAAGGTTAGTGGTTGCTTCCCTTTTTAATTGATTAATATGAGCTTTGTAAGCTATCAGTTCACCCCTTATAGTGCATTTGTGTGCCTCCCAGTTGTTTTGTGGAGAGGTGTCAGTATGCTTGTTATGGAGGAAAAATTCTTCTATTCTAGTTTGAAGTTTTAGGGTAATGGTAGGGTAAGATAGTAGGCTATTGTCTAACTTCCATACATAATGTTTTATAGGTTTGGAAGGCCAGCTAAAAGCACAATGCACTCCCGCATGGTCCGACCATGTTATGGGTGAGATACTTGCTGATCTTGCCAAGCTCATGCTAGTAATGTCTGTGAATATATAATCAATTCTCTTATATATTTTATGGGGGAATGAATAGAATGTGTAGTCTAGAGATTCTGGGTGCAGGGTTCTCGATACGTCTAGACAGCCAAGCTGCTTTAATATATTATTTGACTTTTTAAAAGGGACAGTCTACACCAGAATAGTTATTGTTTTAAAAGATAGATAATCCCTTTTTTACCCATTCCCTAGTTTTGCATAACCAACACAGTTATATTTATATATTTTTTACCTCTGTGATTCTCTTGTATCTAATCCTCTGCAGACTGCCCCTTTATTTCAGTTCTTTTGACAGACTTGCAGTTTAGCCAATCAGTGATGGCTCCCAGGTAACTTCACATGCACGAGCACAGTGTTATCTATATGAAAAACATGAACTAACACCCTCTAGTGGTGAAAAACCTGTTAAAATGCATTCTTAAGAGGCGGCCTACAAGGTCTAAGAAATTAGCATATGAACCTCCTAGGTTAAGCTTTCAACTAAGAATACCAAGAGAACAAAGAAAAACTTGGTGATAAAAGTAAATTGGAAAATTGTTTAAAATTACATTCCCTATCTGAATCATGAAAGTTTTTTTTGGACTAGACTGTCCCTTTAATGCTTGCTTTAGTGTTAGATGATGTACGTGAGGAGCTATCCAAAAGTGGGTTTAAGGTTAGATTAAAATCCCCTCCAATTAACAACATGCCTTTTTGATGATCTGTAATTATGTTTGACACCTTTTTAAGGAAAGAGTGTTGCTTTGTGTGAGGGGCATATAGTGACACTACCATAATGGGTAGGCCATAAAGCAGTCCTGTTAGTAAGATATATCTACCTTCTTTATCTCTGAGCACTGATATCTCTTGAAATGGTATCCCTGCTTTAATTAGAATGCCCACCCCTTGAATCTTTTTTTGAGGGTGAGATGCGTAGTAACTTTTACCAAATTTGAATTGGAATGTTTTGGGTTCCCTCCCTTTTAAAAAATGGGTTTCTTGGAGTAGGATTATGTCTCCCTTTTTGCGTTTAAAATCTGTGAATGTCGTTGTCCTTTTTCTAGGGGAATTAAGACCCTTTGAGTTTATAGATATGAAGTTTATAGACCTATTGTCTACTAATTTAGAAGTCTGTGAAGTCATGGTACAAATGAGATATTGTAGTGGTTGTTATTCTAGGTATCGTAGTGAGATGTCGTTGGAAAGTGAAGTTATGGGTTATATGACGTGTGGCTGCCCAGTCCAGAACAATCTTAGAATATAATAAATCATACCTAAAAAGGAAAAAACATATAATATTGTAACACATTTCTAAGTAGAATAAAGAAAAAAACAATAAAAACAGTGAAAATAATATCCTCCCTTTGGAGAAGAAAGTGTTGAGGAGTGGCTACTCTTCCCCAAGAGTTAAGCTTATAATCATTGACCCCGTTTAGTTGAATCATTGAAGGGTGTTCTGTTTTACCAGGACTAATGGAGGATCTCCTTTATGACCAGTCCATCCCTCTATTTACTTCAGCGATTTCATTGCCCAGAGAACACATATGGTATATATAGACTATAATGGTTGTTATCTATATATAGAGGGACAACTTTCAACACTATATTTGTGAGAGATATACATCTAGCTAAAAACTTTCATCCTCGAGGTCTAGGAGTTACTTAACACAGATTCGAAATATGGCTAAACGGAAATTTAAGACTAATGAGAAACATCAAACATAACATATTCTTAACTATCAACAGTGATTACGTCTCATCAAAAAAACGTGAGCAGTGTAGAGCATTGTGTAAACACATTTGGGTTTTTGGTGACGTATTGATTTCTCTACAAAGGAAAAGTTTATAAGCCAGATTACAGTTCATCAGGTTTAATACCTTTGGAGAAACAGTCTATATATAAAACGTTTTAAGGCTACTTGTATGTAGTGATGTCGCAAACCTAAAAATTTGGGTTCGTGAACAGCGAACGCAAACTTCGCCAAAAATTTGCGAACCGGGCGAACCGCCATTGACTTCAATGGGCAGGCAAATTTTTAAACCCACAGGTATGATGTTGTATCGATCAGGTAGTGTAAGGGTTACACCCGCTTCACAGTGACAGACCAAACTCCCCGTTTAAAGGGACAGTCTACACCAGAATTTTTATTGTTTTAAAAGATAGATAATCCCTTTATTACCCATTTCCCAGTTTTGCATAACTAACACATTTATAATAATATACTTTTAACCTCTGTGATTATCTTGTATCTAAGCCTCTGCAAACTGCCCCTTTTTTCAGTTCTTTTGACAGACTTGCAGTCTAGCCAATCAGTGCTTGCTCCCAGATAACTTCTCGTGCACGAGCACAGTGTTATCTATATGAAATACGTGAACTAACACCCTCTAGTGGTGAAAAACTGTTAAAATGCAATCTGAAAGAGGTGGGCTTCAAGGTCTAAGAAATTAGCATATGAACCTCCTAGGTTAAGCTTTCAACTAAGAATACCAAGAGAACAAAGCAAAATTGGTGATAAAAGTAAATTGGAAAATTGTTTAAAATGACATGCTCTATCTGAATCATGAAAGTTTATTTTGGCCTAGACTGTCCCTTTAACGCACCGCAAACAACCGCAAACAGTCCATTTGCACAACCGCAAACTCCCCATTTGCACAAGGTTGGATACCAAGCTAGCCATGTCCCGTTCCTTGTCCTCACTGATGTCATTGAAGGTCTCTTCCTCCACCCAGCCACGTACAACACCAAGGGTCCCCGAAAGGTGATAACAAGCCCCCTGGGACGCCTGCTGTGTTTGGTCTTCCACCACCTCAAAGCCACCTTCCTCCTGTTCTTCAGACTTCTCTCTCTGCGTTGCCTCTCTCTGCTTTATTATAAGGTGTGTTAAGTATTACTATTCCTATCAGTTTAATCCCTGTTCCATCCCCTATCAGGGGACGTGTATGTGGCATGGATTTTAGGAACCGGGAGATGGAAAAAGATGCTTGTTCGGTCCTCCTACTTCAAATTTGGGGCACTGCGCGTGCAATCTAATGTGCCACCAGATAGGAATAGTACTACTTAACACACCACTCCTATCAGTTTAATCCCTGTTATGTGCCTTTTTTATTGGTTTGGTTTTTGAAGCCACAGTGCTGCACCAGAGGCCAGAAAAATTAGGCATGTACACATGCCTGAAAAATTAGGTATTGTTGCAGCCGCTGCTCTAGCAGCGGCCAGAAAAATTGATGTTTGTTTCCCAGGCAGAAAGTGCCCTAAAACATTGGGGCTTGAACCCTAGTTGGTGGCGGATAAGTCACGCAAGTCATCTGGCATTCGAAGATAAAATACAGCAGCGTGTGGACCATTTTTAGCCCAAGGCAGCTCATCTCAGAGTCATCAGGCCTTTTTTACTCGAATGTATCGCCCAATGTCAGTCCCTTCGGGATCCATCCCTCATTCATCTTAATAAAGGTGAGGTAATCTACACTTTTTTGACCGAGGCGACTTCTCTTCTCAGTCACAATACCTCCTGCTGCACTAAAGGTCCTTTCTGACAGGACACTTGAAGCTGGGCAGGCCAGAAGTTCTATCGCAAATTGGGATAGCTCAGGCCACAGGTCAAGCCTGCACACCCAGTAGTCAAGGGGTTTATCGCTACTCTGAGTGTCGAGATCTGCAGTTAAGGCGAGGTAGTCTGCTACCTGTCGGTCGAGTCATTCTCTGAGGGTGGACCCCGAAGGGCTGTGGCGATGCATAGGAGTTAAAAAGCTCTGCATGTCCTCCATCAACAACATGTCTGTAAAGCGTCCTGTCCATGCCGGCGTGGTCGTAGGATTACTTTCACTTCTTCCCCTGTTAGATTCCCGTTGTGCTGTGACATCACCCTTATACGCTGTGTAAAGGGTAAATTTCAGGTACTTTATGCTTATACCGGGGGTCTAGTAGCGTGGACACCCAATACAGGCCATTCTCCTTCAGCTTTTTTATACGAGGGTCCCTCAACAGGCACGACAGCATGAAAGACCCCATTTGCACAAGGTTGGATGCCGAGCTACTCATGTCCCGTTCCTCGTCCTCAGTGATCTCACTGAAGGTATTTTCTTCCCCCCAGCCACGTACAACACCACGGGTACCAGATAGGTTACAACGAGCACCCTGGGATGCCTAGTGTGGTTGGTCTTCTTCCTCCTCCTCAAAGCCACATTCCTCCTCTGACTCCTCTTCCTCACAATCCTCTTCCAGCGTTGCCGCTGGTCCAGCAAGCGATGCTGATAAGGCTGTTTCTGGTGATGATGGTGACCACAACTCTTCCTCTTCACGCTCATCTACGGCCTGATCCAGCACTCTTCTCAGGGCACGCTCCAGGAAGAAAACAAATGGTATGATGTCACTGATGGTGCCTTCGGTGCGACTGATTAGGTTTGTCACCTCCTCAAAAGGACGCATGAGCCTACAGGCATTGCGCATGAGCGCCCAGTAACGTGGCAAAAAAATTCCCAGCTCCGCAGAAGCTGTCCTAGCACCCCGGTCATACAAATACTCGTTAACGGCTTTTTCTTGTTGGAGCAGGCGGTTGAACATTAGGAGTGTTGAATTCCAACGTGTCGGGCTGTCGCAAATCAAGCGCCTCACTGGCATGTTGTTTCACCGCTGGATATCGGAAAAGTGCGCCATGGCCGTGTAGGAACGCCTCAAATGGCCACACACCTTCCTGGGCTGCTTCAGGACGTCCTGTAAGCCTGGGTACTTATGCACAAAGCGTTGTACGATCAGATTACACACATGTGCCATGCACGGCACATGTGTCAACTTGCCCAATTTCAATGCCGCCACCAAATTACTTCCATTGTCAGAAACCACTTTGCCGATCTCCAGTTGGTGCGGAGTCAGCCACTGATCCACCTGTGCGTTCAGGACGGACAGGAGTGCTGTTTCGGTGTGACTCTCTGCTTTCAGGCAAGTCAACCCCAAGACGGCGTGACACTGTCGTATCCGGGATGTGGAATAGTACCTGCAGAGCTGGGGGGGTGCCGTTGATGTGGAGCAAGACGCAGCAGCAGAAGAGGACTCAGCTGAGGAAGAGGTTATGGAAGAGGATGGAGTAGGAGGAGTAGAGGAGGTGGCAGCAGGCCTGCCTGCAAGTCGTGGCGGTGTCACCAACTCCTCTGCAGAGCCACGCATTCCATGCTTGGCAGCCGTCAGCAGGTTTACCCAATGCGCAGTGTAGGTGATATACCTGCCCTGACCATGCTTTGCAGACCATCTATCAGTGGTCAGATGGACCCTTGCCCCAACGCTGTGTGCAAGACATGCCATTACTTCCTTTCGCACAATCGAGTACAGGTTGGGGATTGCCTTTTGTGCAAAGAAATTTCGGCCGGGTACCTTCCACTGCGGTGTCCCAATAGCTACAAATTGTTTGAACGCCTCAGACTCCACCAGCTTGTATGGTAAAAGCTGGCAGGCTAAGAGTTCAGACAAGCCAGCTGTCAGACGCCGGGCAAGGGGGTGACTTTGGGACATTGGCTTCTTACGCTCAAACATGTCCTTGACAGACACCTGACTGTGGGCAGATGAGCAGGAACTGCTACGGAAGAGAGATGGAGTGGCGGATGGTTGACAGAGGGCAAGGAGGACAGCAGTGGTTGACGTGGCTGAAGATGCTGGACCAGGAGGAGGATGGCGGCTTTGAGTTTGTGTGCTGCTTCTACTCATGTGTTCATCCCATTGGCGTTTGTGATGTGAGATCATGTGCCTTCGCAAAGCAGCTGTACCTAGGTGGGTGTTGGACTTCCCACGACTCAGTTTCTTTTGGCACAGGTTGCAAATGGCATCGCTGTTGTCAGAGGCAGACACACAAAAAAAAATGCCACACTGCTGAGCTCTGCGATGACGGCATTCTGGTGGTGGCAACAGCATGCGTTGATTGTCGTGCTGTCTGGCTTACCCCGGGTGCCGATGCATGCTGTCTGCCTGTGCCACTAGCTCCTTGCGACGACCTCCCCCTGCTTCCAACTCGTCTCCTCCTCCTCCTCTCTGTCTCCCCATCTGAACTTTCCCCCTCTTCTTCTTCTCTTCTAGCGGGCACTCATGTGACATCCACAGACGCATCATCATCAACCGCTTCACTTGTATCTGACAAATCAACAAAGGAAGCAGCAGCGGGTACAACATCATCATCATCACACCATACATCCATGTCTGTAATGCTGCCTGACTGAGACATATCACTGTTATCTACATCCTCTGTCAATGATGGTTGCGCATCACTCATTTCTTCAAACTGATGTGTCAATAACTCCTCTGACAGATCAAGTGAAGCGGCTGTGGTGCTAGTGTTGGTGGTGGTGGCAGGCGGGTGGTCACTTGAGAGGTGCCCGAAGCTAAGCTGGAGGTGGATGGTGCATCAAGGTTCCGAGCGGAAGCTGTAGAAGATTGGGTGTCCTGTGTTAGCCAGTCAACTAGGTGCTCCTCAGAACTTTTCGCGTTCATGGTACGTGGCCTCTGAACACTGGGCATTATTGTAGGGTCAAAGTGAATCACAGCACCACGACCACGACGGCACCTGCGGGGTGGCCTGCCTCTGCCTGTCATTTTTTTTTTAAATGTACACTTACACTACTATTAAACAAAATATGAGTGGTGCCACTGGGCAAGTGAGCACAGTATACGCTGTGAGCCTGACACAAAAAAGCAGACTGATGTTTCACAATCCAAAAAGTTTATTTTTTTTACATGTACACTTACACTACTATTAAACAAGATATGAGTGGTGGCACTGGGGAAGTGGGCACAGTATACGCTTTGAGCCTGACACAAAAAAGCAGACTGATGTTTCGCAGTCAAAAAAGTTTATTTTTTAAATTTTTACACTAATGTTACAACAGATATGAGTGGTGGCACTAGTTGGCAAGAGGGCCGGGCACACACGCTGGCAGGCAGGCAACTGCAATTAGATTACACTAGCAGACTGATGTTTCACAGTCAAAAAAGTTTTTTTTTAAACATTTACACTACTGTTACAACAAATATGAATGGTGGCACTAGTTTGCAAATGGGCCTGGCACACACGCAGGCAGGCAGGCAACTGCAATTAGATTACACTAGCAGACTGATGTTTCACAGTCAAAAAAGTTTTTTTTTTAAATATTTACACTACTGTTACAACAAATATGACTGGTGGCACTAGTTGGCAAGTGGGCCTGGCACACACGCTGGCAGGCAGGCAACTGCAATTAGATTACACTAGCAGACTGATGTTTCACAGTCAAAAAGTTTTTTTTAAAAAATATTTACACTACTGTTACAACAGATATGAGTGGTGGCACTAGTTGGCAAGTGGGCCTGGCACACACGCTGGCAGGCAGGCAGGCAACTGCAATTAGATTACACTAGCAGACTGATGTTTCACAGTCAAAATTACACAGGAAAAAAAAAAAAAGATGTTCTAGCCCTAAAAAGGGCTTTTTGGGGTGCTGTGCTTACAGCAGAGATCAGATGAGTCCTTCAGGACTGTAGTGAACACTGAATACACTAGCCTAGCTATCAATTTCCCTAAAAAATCAGCAGCAGCTTCACTGTCCCTCCTCTCACTAACAATGCAGGATCAGAATTAATCTAAAATGGCTGCTGCCCAGGAGCTGGGAGGGTGTGTCTGCTGCTGATTGGCTGTAATGTGTCTGCAGACTGTGAGATACAGGGTCAAAGTTTACTCAATGACGACGAACAGGGGGCAGATTGAACATCGCATATGTTCGCCCGCCGCTGCAAACGCAAACAAGCTATGTTCGCCGGGAACTATTCGCCAGCGAACAATTCGCGACATCACTACTTGTATGTTCTCCTATTGTTGGTTTCTCTTCCGTGGAAAATAAAACTTAAATAAACAGACATATGGGATTATCGTCCGTTCTGTAAGAGCAAGTAACATAAAACAATTATACAAGTTATTACTTATCTGTTGGAGAGATGCTATTGCACAAAGATTATGTGCAAGGTTTCAGGGTGGAAGGCTTCGATGAATAGTGGAAGTCTGTTTCCTGGATTTTTGGACACTGTGGTCCAGTTGGACTACGTGAATGGTCTCATTTAGTTGGCTTCCCCAATGCGAAAGAAAACCTTAATAAATAGACCTATGTGGTAGTTGTCCATCTGAGAAAGCAAACGTTATAAAGCAATTATATAAGGTATTACCTATCTGTCAAAGAGATGAAACCATCTGTGGAGTATGTGCAAGATTTCAGGTTGGGAAGCTTTGGTGAAAGGAAGAGATTTGTTTCTTGGGCTTTTTGGAAACTGTGGTCCAGTTAGAGCGTATGCCTGTAGATGCTTTGCTCTTGGTTTGATCTGAGGAAGAATCTTCTGCGTCTGTTGGAGAGGGCGGAATGGCAAAGTTAATGCCAAAAGCCTTTGAGAGTGTGTCCAAGTCCGAAGACTCTCTATATACTATCATTCTGCCGCCATGCGGTATTATTAGACTAAAAGGAACCCCCAAGCGATATCTTATATGGTGTTCTTGAAGAACTGTAGTTAGGAATTTCAGAGATTTCCGTGTTTCAATGGTGGCTGGGCATAAGTCTTGATATACTTGTAAGACTTTATCCTGGAATGATAATCGTGAGTGTTCCTTGCTGCTGCCCAGATGGTTTCTCTGTCCTTGAAATGGAGTAATCTGTTGACAACATCTCTCTGTGGGGCAGAGGGGTTAGGACGAGGTCTTAATGCCCTATGGGCTCTTTCTATGGCTGATTCTGTAAAAGCGGTCGATTTGGTGAGATGGTTGAAGAATCGTGTTAAGTAGGAATGGAGATCTTCAGTAGGGACGTCTTCTGGGATTCCACGAATCCTTAAATTATTTTTCCTACTCCTGTTTTCTAAATCCTCCACTTTATCTTGTAGTGTATGGATCATGGTGGTGTGTTGCGATAGACCTAATTCCATTGTGTTTAGCAGGAGTTAATAACTTCTTGACTATCCTCCAAATCCTGGAGTCTAGCACCCAGAGTGTTAATTTCTTTTTTAACAGTGGAAATTTCTGACTGTATGAATGATTTGAGGTCCGCTATGTCAGACTTGGAAGGCAGCCTGTCTATTGTGGCTTGCAACGTTGTGAGCTGCTGTTGTGTGACGGAACAATTTGGTGTCTGGTTTGATGCTTGTGGTGAAATGGACTGCAAATGATCTTTTGTTGGAGAGGTTGCATCACTTTTATTGTGTTCTGAGGGAGAAAAATAGGCAGAAACAGATGTTGTCTGGGGTGTAGTTTTCTCATTCTTATCTGGTTTAGCAGGCCTTCTGGAAGACATGGTTTCTCAATAAAATGCAGCTTTAGTGAGAATTCCCAGTGTGTGATGACGCTGAAAACCTTGACTTTTACCCTTTATGTTTGTAAAGAATTTTCAATACTCTCTCCCACCGAGGGTATGTTTGAACATATATAACGATTCCCTGATATGTGGTATTCTATGAGGTATATTAGAGACAGCACTCTTAAGACATTATTCCATTTGTCCAAAGTATATCATGTAGTGGGAAGGCCAATCTGCCTACTTTGTTTGAATTATTTTTCCCCTTCCTCTCCTTCTTTAGGAATGTTAAATGCAGTTATTATGGGGGTTGCATATGGGAATGCTGACTTCGTAGCTCATATTTTATTAAAGGATTACATATGGCATGTATTTTTATAATATAGTGTTTCTCACCGATCTCTTCCCCATCTATCTCAGTGCGTCACAACTAAGTGCCGTGAGAAACTGTTAGCGTTTCATATCTGGGCAAAGATGGCGACCGGGTCTTTACTGCGTAGCAGGTCTTTTACTCTAACATGCGTACCCGGTCTGTCAGTGTAATACCTTATCCCTCTTCTCAAAAGTAAAACTGGTAACCTCTGCAGCTCACCTATGTATTGCAGGTATCGTCTTGTTTTAAGGCATTTATCGGTTTTGCCGTTCAAGGGATTTTATTGATTCCTCAATCCGGGCTTTAGCACCGGTATATCTCAGGGGGCTTGTAATTTCTTCAGGGGTGTCCTGATGTGCCGGGACTCTTAAGGCATGATGCTAGTGCCATTTTGAAAAAGTGTGGGCTCAGAGACCGGCTAATGGGGGAGAGTAGCACCGGAGCTCACAGACTATGCGGCCATGTTCTAGCACGACCAAGCTCCGCCTCCCTTTGACTGCTTTTTTTATAAATCTGGAGATCATATTGAGATCCGCGGCCTCGATGTTTGGCGATGTTAGGCGAGCGTATTAATACCGACGAATGCAACATAGTTGACAGCTTGATAAATATCCCCCAATGTCTCTAGCCCTCCCAACACACACTAAAAAGCTAATAGAAGTCAACTTTGAATTTAGATGGGTAGAAAAACATTTACAATATCTAGGAATAAAAGTGACAAAATCCTATTCAAAACTTTATAAAGCAAATTATAATCCTCTTCTAAATTCGATGAAACGATATATGGAATTAAAAAGAAAAAAACTTCTCCTGGTACGGTCGTCTTTCCGCAGTCAAAATGACTATCCTCCTGCGCTTCCTCTATCTCTTTAGAGCTCTCCCTATAGCAGTAGATGAAACTTCAAAGTTAAATCTATTTTCCCTCCCCTGTATCACATGACAGTGTAAGGGATTGGAAACTTTTCCTTATTCCATGTACAAATCAAACAATTCAAATATTGACTCTTTATTTGCTTTCAGAAACCCCCCCCCCCCAAAAAAAAAATAAACTTGTTTCCAAGCTAGTTGGCAAGAAACTAAGGCTTGTTTACCTTATACTTTGCTCACTGTGGCCTCAAAATATATTTAGTGCAATAAGTTTTAACGCAGAACGTAGACTGAGAACAAACCCTTACGGCATATTTATCAAGCTCCGTATGGAGCTTGATGCCCCTTGTTTCTGGCAAGCCTTCAGGCTCGTCAGAAACAGAAGTTATGAAGCAGCGGTCTAAAGACCGCTGCTCCATAGCTTGTCCGCCTGCTCTGAGGCCGCATACAGAAATCAACCCAATCGAATACGATTGGGTTGATTGACACCGCCTGCTAGTGGCCGATTGGCTGCGAATCTTCAGGGGGCGGCATTGCACCAGCAGTTCACCAGAACTGCTGGTGCAATAATAAATGCCGACAGCGTATGCAGTCGGCATTTATCAATGTGCAGCGGACATGATATGCTACTTCGTATAATGTTCGCTCGCACATTGATAAATATGCCCCTTATTATGACTAATACTGTTTTTTTATACATGTTGCAGGGTGGCAGTGAAAGAGTGTAATTTTTACAACTTGAACAAGAACTTTAACTGAATACGGAAATCTGCAAGAGTTGTTGACAGAGCTGCTTCCAAGCAGAAGAAATAATTGAACAAGAAGCTGTGTTATGGGAATCTTTGCTGAAACGTATTTTCTTGCCTGATGAGATGTAGTTTCTCATGTATGTGATTACAGTGATCTGTCTTCCTGTTAGTGTATGCCTAATGTTTACTCATTACTTTGTTTAAGTATAAGTTTTTGATAAAAAGTGATCCAAATTCACAGCACTCTGGTGTTTCCCTTTTTTAACACTAACAGGTAAACTTGGCACTCTTCCTGGTGCAATACAGACAGCCATCAGCCAATCAACAAACACATATACATTTATACAGTGAACTCTTACACATGCTCAACAGGAGCCGGTGCCTCAAAAAGAATGCATATAAAAATACTGTGCATCATGAAAGTTCATCATGAAAGTTTTATTTTGACTTTACTGCCCCTTTAACATATCCCAGCACTATGGAATTTTGTGGCGCTATACAAATAAATGATAATAATAATATCTATTTATACTGTGTAAAACAAATAATCCCTGTTTCACTTTAGATGTTACATCTTTTAGCCTTACTCTTTCACCATTTGAGATATTTGTCCCTGAAAAAAGGTTGAAGAGGAAAAAAGTGTAAAATAATTTTAACAAAGTTATTTTTAGATAATTCAATTAAAAAATGTGTATCACGTTCTTTTTTCTTATCTTTTATACTACTGTTTTACTCACAAAAATCAATACTCATTTGAGTTATGTCAGAGATAAAACCATGAGATTAAAATCCACTATTACATGAGGCGGGGCGTGACAATTCATGGAGACGGACGCATGAACGAGTAGCTCCGTAGCCTTTCACAATTCTTTGGCTCACAACTTGTATCAAATCAGGTGCAAAACGTAGAAAACCTAGATGAAGCGCTTGGCTATAGACTGAGGACAATATTCTGCCACCTTATACCGCCGATCACGGCATTATTGCTCTGGAACTGCTCCATAACGAGTCCCGGTCGCCATCTTGAAACCGGGGCCTGCATCACTAACGACTCCCGTGACCGGAGGTTAACGCTGTTCATTCAGCCACCGCAGTGACTTTATATATGACAGAGGAAGAGAGGGACAATCGGCAGCCAACATGTATCTCACTGGGGTAAGAGCTGCTTAAAGAGCAAGATGAATGTGCGTAGCAGCATACCGCATGGCTCCAACCCCTGACACCATATACCAGATCTTGGTGTGATAACGGCCACATAACATAACGCTAAATACCCCATAACTAACCATAAAAACTTGGGTAGTATCGTTATGTAAGCCCTCCAATAAGGTGGTTAATTTGAAAGGCACACGGCACTACACCTAGAGGCATTTTGAACATCCGGCGGTCACAATTACCCCTTCATGTAAGCTGCAATCCTAATAATTACAAGATGCTTTATTCACTTACAGGATCAAACTGATGTTAAGAGCGCCCTGCTAGAAATATAATATACCCCAGCAGAGATCGCTGCAATTCACCACTACAGGGCCCACAGAGTACATCTGCCTTAATATTACCGCTCACCCCACTATATCCTCACCCTTTCTGCATATGGCAGCGAGGAAGTCCAACAGGCAGACCAAAAGAGCGAATAAATTAGAAATGCCGTCAGTAAGCTCTTACTTCACCCTGCAGGAGCAAAACCAGCACTTTGAGACAGCAGCCGCCATACAATCTAACACTATGACATCCCAAACTTCTCAACAGACACCTCAATCCTCCTCAGAACAACTAACTCAAATCCAAACCACCATAGCTGCACTCCCATCAAAATCGGACATAGCTGACCTAAAATCCTTTATTAAATCTGAACTATCGTCCATTAAAAAAGATATTGGCGAGCTGGGCTCCAGAGTTGAATGCCTGGAGGAGGGGCAGGAAAATCTGGAGTCTGTAGTCAGTGATAACACCCAAACCATTAACTGCCAAGACGCCATGATTCGGGACCTACAATTAAAAGTGGAGGATCTTGATAATAGAAATCGTCGCAACAACTTGAGGATTAGAGGGATCCCTGAAGATGTCACCCACGAAAATTTACTTACATACCTTCTGCAACTCTTTAAGGTACTAGCACCATCGCTGGACTTAACGGACTCTGCACTTGAAAGAGCTCACAGAGCCTTACGGCCTAAACCTAAACCCGACAGTCCCCCCAGAGATGTCATTATGAAATTTGCCTCCTACCAACATAAAGAACTCATCTGGAAACAAGCCAGAACACAGAGCCCTATAACATTTCAAGACAAAGCCCTCCAAATCTTTCAAGATCTGAGCCCTACCACAATTGATAAAAGACGCTCTCTCAAATTTATTACCTCCACTCTACAGGAGAACAATATCCGTTACAGATGGGGATACCCGTTTAGCCTCCTAGTGCAAAAAGATGGAAAGACTTTCATTTACAGAGACTTGGAGGATCTTGATTCTTTATCTAAAAATCTCAACCTGGCATTTCCAAACCAGCAACATCAGACACAAGACTCACACCACAAACCTCAAGATCCCCGCCACACTCAGCATGACAGCAGATGGACTCTTGTTGCTAAAAAGAAGCATAAAGACCCCTCAGTAATTTGAGGGAATTATAACCTTGCTTGGGACAATGCCCCACTTGTTCTCATGGACACTGAAAGACACAGGTCGTATGATAATTGTAGATGTCTATTGTTATGACTTTTACCAGGGTCTTTTTCCTTAACTTGCTACTGTGCACTGTTACTGGGTCTAAAGGATCAGGGTCGTGCATAAATTATGGTTAACCATACGGGTAAATGTTTGCAGAATGTTTTTCTCTTTATTTATATACTTAGCGGTCATACTGCCATAACCCCTTTATAGGCTTAAATGTCATCAGCTTAGTCTAAGAAATAACCCATCCCCCTAGCCACTTCCACACCTTAAGTAACACTAAGGATATCCTCCCCTTTTGTTACAGGGGGTCAAAAGACCCTCTCTCGAAAGTATTCATAGGACCTGGGAGAGTTCCCAGCTCTATTGGCGGGTCGACCAACAAGTATATCAGCTTGACTTATAGAATTGGGGGAAATGGTTGCCGCACTCCTGTTTGTTTCCTTTTCTTGTTCTTGTTTTGTTTTAATTTTTCCCACAGGTTAATGTTGTTTGTCACTGTATATCAATAGAAATGTTTGTAATTCAAGGATATGTTATTTAATGCACCTCCTTTTGCTTATTAATTGCCAAAGTTTGTGAAACGCAACCTCAACGATGGTTTGCTTGTTGACTACAAGATTGTTGCTATGTCTTCTTTCTATATCTCTTTCCTTTCCTCTCTCCTTCTCTGCTGACCTAACTGTCCTGAATTGCCACGCCACAAGTGAACATTACGTAACCTTTCCCTATGCTTCTTTCTTGTCAGTAAAACCCATAAGGTACCCCTCCCTGCACCACTATGCTTAGCTCCCATACCACCCACAAGCCCCTTGACTCCATTAGAATTCAAACCATAAATGCTAAAGGGCTTAACATCCCGACTAAAAGACATCATGCGCTACGAGATTTTTTAAGGCAAAAAACTGATATTGTGTTCATACAAGAATCCCATTTCCTCAAAGGTAAAGAACCTAAAACTTTCACATTTAAATTTGGCACATGCTTCTATGCTTCTCACCCACATTCCAAAAAGAATGGAGTAGGGATCCTAATCAAGAAACATATTCCCTTTTCCGTTATCACATCGGTCAAAGACAAAGAAGGCAGATATCTTATATTAGTAGGCCTCTTATATGGGCGCCCAGTAACTTTGGTCTCCATCTACACTCCGAATTCCAACCAATCCAAATTTATTAAATTAGTCACTAATCTAATTCTAGAGCACCAAAAAGGGGTCCTGATACTTTGTGGGGACCTGAACATACCTCTAAATCCTCATTTGGACTGCTCGACCTCACACTCTTCACTACCTACCTCTCAGATTAAACGTACTAACGCTCACCTCAGGAAAATAGTTGTCCACGACCTCTGGAGGGTCTCTAACCCAGAATCCAGAGACTATACTTTTTACTCCTACCCTCATAAACGCTACACCAGAATTGATTATATTCTTACTGACGTTACCGGCCTAGCACTTTTCCTTAATACCCAAATCTCCCCTCTCACTTGGTCGGACCACGCAGCGGTCTTAGGTACGCTCACCTGGCCTACTAAACCGATTCGTGATTTCATTTGGAGACTAGAGGACCATTTGCTAGCAGACCCTTTGGTATCACAACACATAGCAAAAGCCATCACTGAATACTTTTCCTTTAATACCACCCAGGATCTAAGCCAAGATAAAATATGGGAAGCTCACAAATGTGTGTTGAGAGGGGAGTTCATAGGTATTAAAGCCTCTCTACTAAAAAAAAAGCGTTTATACCTAAATAACCTGTTAATCACTATAGCAGCCTTAGAACAGGACCATAAAAATAACCCTTCAGACCAACAGCTACAATAGGCTTTACAATTAGAGAGGAATAAACTAGCTGCCTACTACAACAAAGAACACAAAAGTCTATCCCTAAAACTAAAACAATCAAACTACGAAGGGCGGAATAAACCAGGCCGCTTGTTGGCACGCTATTTAAAACAAAAAACACACAAATCTTACATTTTACATATAAAAGATGATCACAATAAGGAACATTTCAGCTCCAAATCTATAGCAAATACATTTAGAGACTATTTCCAAAAACTCTACAACCTAAATGATTCACCAAACGGCTCACCCCTAGCACAGGACATTAAATCCCAAGCAATCACTAAATTCTTGGCAGACCTCCATCTTCCCCAAATCTCCTCTCATCAGAAATCCCAATTAGAAGAACCAATAACTCTGGAAGAAATCAAAACAGTTATTAAAGGCCTTCCAAATGGCAAATCCCCTGGTCCTGACGGATTTAGTAGTAAATACTATAAACAATTCCAGGAAGAACTACTTCCCCATCTCACCCTTTTATTCAATTATATAGATGAATCCAAATCATTTTCCCATAGGGCATTGGAAGCCCATATTATTTTATTACCTAAACCTAATAAAACTTTAGATCACCCATCACATTATAGACCAATATCGCTCCTAAACACCAATTTAAAAATCTATGCGAAAGTATTGGCGAACCGTATGAATTGCCTGCTACCAGAGATAATCCACCAGGGCCAGGTGGGGTTTATCCCACAGAGAGAGGCTAAGGAAAACACGGTCAGGGCCTTGAACCTCATCCATTTTCTACAAGACAGAGGCACCCAAGGGATCCTGCTGTCTATTGATGCAGAAAAGGCCTTTGACCGTGTTGACTGGTCATACCTACGTGCCACCATGGAGTCTATGGGCTTTGGCCCCAAAATATTAGATAGAATTTTTTCCCTTTACTCTCACCCCAACGCCAGGATATCCCTGAACGGAACTTTATCTGCCCCTTTTAAAATAACCAATGGAACCCGTCAGGGATGCCCTCTATCTCCCCTTTTATTTGCCTGCTTTATCGAAACCCTGGCATCTAAGATAAGGCAAAACCCAAACATAAAAGGGATACAAATAGGGTCACAATCATATGTCCTTTCCCTTTTCGCAGACGACATTTTATTCACACTTACTGAACCAGAACACTCTATTCCCCCACTACTACAAGACTTCCAATAGTTTCAAACTCTCCAACTTTCAGATCAATTCTACTAAATCTGAGGTACTAAATATTAATCTAGATAAGGCCACTCTTCTCAGAGTTCAACAAATGACTCCCTTTACCTGGTGCAAAAACTCACTACATTATCTAGGTATAGAACTAGCAGCTACACTAGAAGAAATCTTTACCAAAAACTACGAACCTATTAAAAAAACTATAGTTAGAGACCTATCATCCTGGTAAACAAAAGACTTTCATGGTCAGGAAAAATAAACACCCTTAAAATGAATATTTTCCCAAGACTATTATACATCATGCAAGCATTACCTATTCCTTTACCAACATCATACCTTGCAAGTATTCAAAAAGCTTTTAGTGACTTTGTATGGGCCAGAAAACCCCCTAGAATCAATCAGAATATTATGCAAAAACCTAAGTCGCAGGGAGGACTGGGTATTCCTAATATAGCGCTTTACAGACAATCCATCTTTTTGCAAAGAATAATAGATTGGCACATTCACCATGACCACAAAAGATGGGCACAACTAGAACATTTAATATCTGATACTCCCCACCTGGGCAGATTATGTTGGAGCTTGGAGAAATCTCACTACAAAAAGATACACAGCACTCCTTTAGTCAGGGAAACCTATGAAGTCCTTTCCAAAACTACACACATCTCCTCCAAACCATCCCCCCTCACCTCACTCACAGAAAACGGTCAATTTACAATTGGCCACACTATCCTGACAACCTTAGCAGACTCTAACATCCGTGACTTCCCAGTTTGCAAAATAACATCAGGAGACAAAATCCTCTCCCAAAGCGAACTAATAGACAAAGGGTACACCTACTTCCATAACTGGTTTAATTACCACAGGGTTAACCGATTTATCTTATCGCATGATCAGAGTAGAAACATGGTTAGGCCACTGACAAACTTTGAAACACTTTGCACCAGGGCCCCTCCGATATCCCACACTCTCTCGTTGATTTATCAAATACTTACAACTAACACTCCAGGCTATGTCACACCATACCTCGAGAAATGGGAAGATGACTTAGGAATCATAATACTTCCTCAAACTGGCACATCAATCTTCCAAAACATCACAAAAACTTCAGTCTCGCTCTCCGTAGTGAAACTGAACTTAAAGATACTACATCGTTGGTACCTTACTCCTAGGAAAATCCATCGCCTCTTCCCCCATAGATCAGACTGTTGTTGGAGATGTGGCCATGGTGGCAGCAACATGGCTCACATGTGGTGGTGGTGTAATACCATCCAAACTTTCTGGAGATTAGTCATTACTGAAATAGAATAAATTCTGGAGGTTCAGTTTCCTCTGGACCCCATGCTGTGGTTGCTATGCAACCCCCCTAACAAAACATAAACCCCATAAAAAGCTATTCTACGTGCTGACGAATAGCATTAAATATTTAATAGCAAAAAACTGGAGGAGTAGGATAGCCCCACCAATAAAAATGTGGTCGCTAAGGGTATCGGAACTCCTAGAACTGGAGGAATACTTTTATATGAAAAATGACAAAATGGACGTATACGCAGAAATGCTAGCTACGTGGGAATGTTATCTCAAAACTCAAATACCAGCATAGACAATCGGTCAGGTTAATATTTACAATATAATACACAGGGTTGGGACGAAGTCTCAATCATGGATATGGGCGCCCCTCAATGGGATCTACATATAACAATGACGTTTATAACTACATGACAGGGTTCTGCGTGACAAGGACAACGGGCAACATACAGTCCCGTGTGAAATCTCTACCTGGGCAGGGTGGATCAGCATTCTAATCCTTTCTTTCTCTCTCGCTTTCTTTCTTTCTTTAAACCCCTTTCATTCCTTTTCTCTTCTACCCCTTCCTAGTTTTCAAACAATGTTATTAGCACCCAATTGGGTTTAAACAGTTTACCCTCCTTCTTTACTTTCCTTAATTCCGGTTTAAGATAAAACTGTAACTGACAATCTTATTCAGTTTGAAGGGAGCTGCGTCTCCTAGAATATACATTGTAATCTCGAAACTTTGTTTTCTCTATGTATGCTATATATTTTACGCAATAAAGTCAGTTTTCAAAAAAAATTAAAAAAAATCCAAAAAAAAAAATCCACTATTACATAAAAGTAAGAGGTATATAGAATTATTGTATAGAAAGTTTGAAAATCTAGGCAAGCATCCCTGCTTGAGCTTCCCCAGAATTACTCTGTATACATTCACCTAGATTACAAGTTTTAAGATTGATATATTAGTTTTTGAACTTTTTGTTGTAGTTTTGTTAAATCTTGTTTAATTAAATAGAGAATAGTACCCCTTTCAACACTTAATCAATCCAAAAATATACAGTCAATTTACCTCAACATGTTAGCATTTCTACAAAACTGCCAAATTTTAATTAAATGTGTTCATGCAATCCAAAGTTACAAGCACCTGAAAAGGTGAAAGGTTTTAACATTGAACATTTCTATAATATTTACAATTATTTACATTACAATACAACATATTATATATAATACAATTACATATTATATATATTAGGGATGTGCATTTGGATCGCATTCGGAAGTAAGGAGCCACTTGTTCTCTTTAGATATTTTCATAAACTGATTCCTGTAAAAGATCCCCATTCTTAGATCTGAATTTGGGGATCTTTTACAGGAATCAATCCGGCTATATACACATATTAACACAAATATATATATATATATATTTATATTTACAGGGAACAAACAGTTCCCATAAACTGCAATGTAAAGGCACCTGCCGACTTTAACCCCTAAAAACTAAAATATAATTTATTTTGGGGGCAATTTGGGTTCTTTTTAAAATTAACCAGAGATCTGATCTCTGGTTAATTTTCGGAGCACTAATTGCTACCGCAAGCTCGCGATAGTAATAATTAGCCACTTAAAATGGCAAATTTGCCTATTTTAGGGGCGTGCGATAAATTAGTTCTCCACTTGTAATTTAGCCTTTAAAGGGACATTGTATACTAGATTTTTCTTTGCATAAATGTTTTGTAGATGATCCACTTACTGTATATAGCCCATCTAGGAGTGTTTTTGTAACAATGTATAGTTTTGCTCATTTTTAATTAACATTGTGCTGATTTTCAGACTCCTAACCAAGCCCCAAAGTTTTAGATGTATACTGATGTCTACAGACTTTAGACTGCTTCTGATTGTATAATGAATCTTTTCATATGCAGGGGAGAGGGGAGGTTTTTTTGCTATCAGCCCTTTTCAGTGGGTGTAGGTTGTGTTCCTCACAGCGTCTCCTCTATATCCAACTAGCTCCCCAGAAGATATAAGACACCTAGTTTGTCTATAGGTATTTAAAACGTGTATAAATTAGAGTCTGGGGAGCGCCTCAAATTGGGCTGGGATATATGCACATAAAATTTGAGTGTTTTAAAAAGATTTCACAGGTTTATTCATACAAACACAATAAAAACAATTAAAAAACGTAAAGAATGAGATAGCAATTGATATGAGTTGAAATTACTCAACTTATTGAATATACATCCTCTTATACATTAACTTTTATGGTATCAGACAGGATGGTGATACACAAATGTAAAAGAATAAAAGGTGCAGAGGGTGTGAAAAATATAAAAGATATATAAAAAAACTTTCATGGATCCATGAGTACAATAAAAAATATGAATAAAACCCAATAGCAGGTATAGAAACACAATAATCAAAAATTGTCTAAAATACGGATACTAAAAACATATAATACAATATAATTAACGATTCCTAAATATAGTAATTATGTAAACAGTGTGTAGTGTCTCCAATGTATTTGAGATAATCCCTGGTATTAGGGTAAATAGTTCCAAGTTCTTTGGGGACAATTTTGTCCTAAGGTGAGTCAATCCTAGGAAGTATAATTGTGAAGGTGTCCAAGAAGTATGACTTAGTGAAGGGTGATGAAAAAATGTGGAAAAAACAGAAAAATCAGAAAAAAAAAAGAGTGGAAAAAATGTAGAAAAAATGTTCTAGTGCTGTGACCGGTGGCAATAAAACTCAGATCCAAAAGAATATATATATTTTGTGACAAAAAATATATATGTGAAAAGTGAGTCAGTTCAAAAAAGTAAAAAATAATCGTATTAATGTTCCAATTCCAAAATCCCAACAGATTTGTAGTAAAAAATCAAAAATAGAAACAAATAAGATTCCCAGTGTACCTGTGGAATATAAAACAAAAACAAATAGTGCAATAGCGTTTAGGAAATCCTTAATATAAATGAAATGAGGCTTACCATCAATAGCCAACGCGTTTCGGCCCTTCCTTGGGCCTTTTTCAAGACTGTATTGTGGTAAGCATAACTAGGCCTCTTTTTATACTATGGTGCACCTATCACAGAGCACCAAAATTGCGCCAAAAAATGTTCACCTTTGACCCGGAAGTGATACCTTCCTGTACTTCAAAATGCTTTAAATATAATTATTTTTATTTTATTTCTATTTGGTTTTTAGGGCCAATTTATAGGTTTTTTCAGTTCCTCTCTAAGCTGAATGAGGAAAGATAGGAAAAGTAGAGGGGCGAATTTTTCATCGCCGGAATCGCCGAAACCGGAAGTGCACTTCGCATGTTGGTGTCACTTCCGGTTCGTGATTTAGGGGCCAATGTCGTGAAAAAATGCTTCTAGACTGGCATATTGCTTGCAACTCACTATGATATCTTGGTTTATACATTTATTCATGTTTAGTCCCAGGGGGGTGTTGTTCCTTATGTCATTTCGACTAATATGCATTACCGGAAATGACGTCACCACCGGAAGTGGAGTTCCGGTCTCCTTGTGACCGGAAGTGACGTCGTAGCCGGAAATGGTGTTCCGGTCTATGTATGACTCTGGGTATTTTTCAGGGGTTTGTAATGCTGACTTGTGAAATCCTTAGTAAAAATGTCCATTACGGTCAAAAGAATAAAAACGTATGTGTATTAAAACAGTCAGTGAGATAATTTACATAGGTGAATTGGTAAAACACTTTAAAATATATTGAAAATATAAAAACAGGTATGTTTTTAAAATGCATGGGTGGGCACTTGATTAAAAGTCTCTCATTGAGTCTCGAGTGGATTACTTTAGATCAGAGGTGTCAGAAATCACTATTCCAGTTAGGTGCCTAGTTAATGTCATATTTTGAGAGATGAGGGTTTATCTAGTCCATATATTGATAAAATGGGTTCCCTCAACATTAGGTGTTTCTCTGTGTGGAATCCTCCCAGTAAGTGGGGCTCTATATTATCACGTCAGGAAGAATTGGTGGGGACATTTATAAAATATTATTATAGAAATATATATATAAATAAAAAGGAGTTTAAAAACATATTTTAAAACATCATCAAAAAATCATCAGAAAAATGGTAGGGAAATGGATAATAAAAGATAAAAGGTTATAAAAGATTGGGGCTAAAATTGAAGGGGAGTTGTATCATGTGCTAATTGGGTAAACTAGTCTATTACGCTAGTATGAAAATACATGCTAATAATGGATCTTTGTTTCCTATAGCGCATGTCTATTTTAGATTAAATAAATGTGACAAGTCCTCCTTGTTATTCAGACCCCTGGGGTGAAGGCAGTCTAAATAAAATATCCACCTAGATTCTTCTATAAGGAGTTTTTTCTCTTGATCTCCCCCTCTCCAACTGGGGTTTACTAGTTGGATGCCGCAGTATTTAAAATCTTTCTTGTTTCCCTGATGTTTTCTGGTGAAGTGTTTGTATAGTGGAGTCTCTGTGCTCTTATTTTTAATCTGTAGTAGATGCTCTCTGATATGGTCCTTAAGGGGTCTTGAGGTCTGACCGATATATTGGAGACCGCAGCTGCATTCTATGAGGTATATGACTCCCTTATTACTACACCTTATGTGGTCTTTTATAGGGTAAACTGTTTTGGTGTTGTGTGCTGTGAATTGCTTGGTTTTTACACCTCTTTCACACGCCTTGCAACTGGGGCATGGATAGAAACCCTTGATGTCTCTACCTTGTATATCTCTTGTTTTCAACTTAGGGGTTCTGGGTATACTTGGTGAGAGTATGCTTTTCAAGTTTTCTAATATACGGTAAATGAATTTTGGTGTTTCTGGGAGCCTTTCCCCGAGTACATCGTCATCTCTCAAAATCGACCAGTGTTTCCTTATGATCTTTTCTATAAGGTGTCTGTTAGTGCTATATTTTGTTATAAAAGGGATGTTCACTATTTCATCATCCCATGTTGGTTTGTTTTCCTTATTTTTATATAATAGAAGGTCTTTTCTGTCTTTCATCCTAACCTCTGAAATGTTTCTTTCCAAGCTATCATCATATCCTCTTTCAAGGAACCTTTCTTTAATCATAGTCACTTGTTGTTCCCATTTCCCCGGGTTGGAGCAATTTTTCTAAAGTCTTAGCATCTGACCCTTAGGTATATTAGATTTCCAATTTGAGTGGTGGCAGCTGTCTTGGTGAATGTAATTATTACAGTCTACCTGTTTGAAGTGTGTTGATGTTTCTAATTTGCCTTCGATTACTTCGATCTTTAGATCCAGGAATGTAATTTCTTTCATACTTATTTCGTGTGTAAACTTGAGGTTATTAGTATTCATGACCTCAATTGTGTGTAAAAAGTCCTCCATAGAGCCTTTCCAGATTAACAAAATATCGTCTATATACCTTCGGTATAGGACCAGGTCCGCGCTCGCTGGGCACGATTCCCAAAAAATTCGTTCCCATCTTCCCATATACAGATTCGCGTAGCTGGGCGCGAACCTGGTCCCCATTGCTGTTCCGCATATTTGGTTAAAATAGGTCCCCTGGTTAAAGAAATAGTTGTGAGTCAATATAAAGTTAATGCCATCTAAAATAAAGTTTTTGTGTAGTGTTGGCATATCCGGATCCTTTGTCAGAAAGAAGTCGATGGCTTCTAGGCCCCCCTGATGAGGAATGCTCGTGTAGAGAGATGTTACATCACATGTAGCCAGAATGTAGTTGCTTTTCCATTCAATGCCCTCTAATACATTTATTAGTAATAATTTCTGTAAGTCTCTTAGGTATAGGAAAGACGTCAGTACACGCTGGTACCGCATAGTATCTATCCAGCCTACATAATTTCTCTGGGATTGCAACCGTGTTACAATCATTCAGAGCCGCTAATACCTCCCCTAATAATACACGGAGGTTCTCAAGCTTAAATTTAAAATTTGAAATGTCTGAGTCCAGTCTATTTGGATCAGATCCGTCACCCACAGAATGAAGCTCTCAGTCTTCATGTTCTGCCATTTGTGACGCAGCATCAGACATGGCTCTAACATTATCAGCGTACTCTGTTCTCACCCCAGAGTGGTTGCGTTTACCTCTAAGTTCTGGTAATTTAGATAAAACTTCAGTCATAACATTAGCCATGTCTTGTAAAGTGATTTGTAATGGCCGCCCTGATGTACTTGGCGTCGCAATATCACGCACCTCCTGAGCGGGAGATGCAGGTACTGACACGTGAGGAAAGTTAGTCGGCATAACTTTCCCCTCGTTGTCTGGTGAAATTTTCTTAAAATGTACAGATTGACTTATTTAAAGTAGCATCAATGCAATTAGTACACAAATTTCTATTGGGCTCCACATTGGCTTTTGAACATAATGCACAAAGAGATTCCTCTATGTCAGACATGTTAAAACAAACTAGCAATTAGACTAGCAAGCTTGGAAAGTACTTTTCAAATAAATTTGCAAGCAATATAAAAAACGTTACTGTGCCTTTAAGAAGCACACAAAAACTGTCACAGTTGAATAACAATGAACCGGATTAGTTATAGAAACCAAATTTTCACAGTAAATGCATAAATTTAGCAAAGGATTGCACTCATGAGCAATGGATGATTAACCCTTAACATCAGAAAAATGGATAACAATTGAAAATATAAGCGTTTTTATCACAGTCAAAGCACAGTCTCACAGGTCTGCTGTGAGTGATTACCTCCCTCAAAACTAGTTTTGAAGACCCCTGAGCTCTGTAGAGACGTCCTGGATCATGCAGGGAGAAGAAGGCAGACTGTGACTGAATTTCTAATGCGTAGTAAAAGCGCCAAAATAGGCCCCTCCCACTCACAATACAACAGTGAGGGAAGCTCAGTAAACTGTTTTAATTCAAAACAAACGACAGCCATGTGGAAAATAACGCCCAAAACAATTTTTCACCAAGTACCTCAGATAATTAAACGATTTAACATGCCAGCAAACGTTTAAAATCTAATTTATGAAATGTCATTAAAAAGCCTGCTGCTAGTCGCTCACACTGCAAGTTAGGCTAAAAGTTATATGCATACAGTATTTTCCCAGTGAAGTGCCATTCCCCAGAAATACTTAAGTGTAAACATACATATCAGCCTGATACCAGTTGCTACTACTGCATTTAAGGCTGTACTTACATTATATCAGTATTAGCAGTATTTTCTCAGTCAATCCCATTCCTTAGAAAATAATATACTGCAACATACCTCTTTGCAGGTGAACCTGCCCGCTGTCCCCTGTTCTGAAGTTACCTCACTCCTCAGAATGGCCGAGAACAGCAAATGGATCTTAGTTACGTCCGCTAAGATCATACACAAAACTCAGGTAGATTCTTCTTCAAATGCTGCCTGAGAAAAAACAACACACTCCGGTGCCGTTTAAAATAACAAACTTTTGATTGAAGAAATAAAAACTAAGTTTAATAACCACAGTCCTCTCACACATCCTATCTATTAAGTTGGGTGCAAGAGAATGACTGGGTATGACGTAGAGGGGAGGAGCTATATAGCAGCTCTGCTTGGGTGATCCTCTTGCACTTCCTGTTGGGGAGGAGTTAATATCCCATAAGTAATGGATGACCCGTGGACTGACTACACTTAACAGGAGAAATAATCTTTATTTTGCTGTCCTTTAAAAAAATAATAAAACATATCTATACTCAGGAGAAACATTGCAATACTGATAGCTAACTAAGGATTGCTTGCTGACCAAATAAGACTATTGCCATTGACTTACCCGATGTCTTTAGCTAGTTCACATTATTGTTTGTACGTGCCTAGAGAAAAGGACCCCAGCAATACGAAGCAAAAAAATAATAAGTTTATTTTTTAGGAGATTAAGACTGCATACACTTTTTAAATGTGGTGCTACAAAGTTATGACTTCATGTCCATTAAAACATATGAAGTCATCATAGCTTCTTCCTAAATACATTTTCACACAAAATTAAGTCACATGCAAATTTACATCTATAGTTTACAGTGACCATCTGTACAATACATTTCTTACTGTGTGGTTCATTTTTCTAAATTGGAATAATAATATCACTGCTGGAACCTCGGCCTCTATGTTAGCTGAAGCTGATATGTATCATTATACTTTACTTAGTGCCTACCACATTACATTTTCTAAATCTTTTACATTGAACTAGCTCAAGATAGAGCATACAATTACTTCAAAGTTGTCTTTTCACCTACATTATCTATTTCAAAGATAGCTCAGCCTCTAGAAAACTAAAGGCGCAGCATTGCAATACAGGGGGATGATTGACAGAGAACTGCACACATCTGCTTGGAATATGAAAAGAGGCATATATGTGCTTGTAATCAGCTAGATCACAGTAGTGCATTCATGATCCATTGCCTACTTAGATATGCAGGGCAATTAAGGAAACACAATTATCAATTAACAAATCATTTAAAATGAAATTTTGGAATATTGTATGCTCAGAGGGAGGAGGGTCTGCTCTTAATGCTTTCTCAGCCACTTTCAGTTGGGGTTAAAGCCTAACCTCAACAGTGCTAAACTGGGAGCTTCTACGTAATTTTTAAGAAGGTTTGAAAATGGATTTTTAGATCTGGATCTGTGCAAAATCTTTATTATAGTATTGTCTATTAAATTAAGTTACATTTAAATTGGTGTATACAATTCCTTTAAAAAATTATTAATATTTTACAAATATTAATAAAAAATATATATCATTAATAGATTATATGGCTTCGATAGAGGAGGGTTCCAGACCATTCCTATCCTGCAGGAGCAGGATGATGGTAAGTAAATTACATCTTTCATCCAACATTATTAAGGGCCAGATTACAAGTTGAGCACAAAATATCACTTCCGCGAAAGCGATATTTGTGTGTGCTGGTATTACAAGTGAGGTGCAATGTGAACGCAAGCACGAGTTTGCATTGCATGGAAGCATTGCGCTCACAAGACACGGCATTAGAACTAGCACAGTGAATGGGGTAAGTCGAGCAGCAATGGGCAGCAAATATAAATATATATGTATATAAATATATATTAACACATAAATATATAATCACATACATATATATTTAGAAATAACACGGTCTCCATAGGTCACAATGTAAAGGCACTTTTTAGTGCCGTTTTTTTTTTTCTAACACCCCACAACTGCCACTTTTAACCTCTTATAACTGCTTTTAGCAGTTATTTTTTACAATAATAAAGATGCTTATTTTTTATATTAAACCAAAACACACCACTTTATTTTGGGGGCAATTGGGGAACATTTACACCTAGATTTAGAGTTTTGCGGCCAAAGGTGTGCGTTAGCTACGCGTCTTTTTTTTCTAGCGCTGCTTCTAAACACTGGTATTTAGAGTTCTCTGAAGGGCTGCGTTAGGCTCCAAAAAGGGAGCGTACAGGCATATTTACCGCCACTTCAACTCTCAATACCAGCGTTGCTTACGGTAGCAGCTAGCTGGAAAAACGTGCTTGTGCACGATTCCCCCATAGGAAACAATGGGGCAGTTTGGGCTGAAAAAAAAACCTAACACCTGCAAAAAAGCAGCGTTCAGCTCCTAACGCAGCCCCATTGTTTCCTATGGGGAAACAGTTTCTAAGTCTGCACCTAACACCCTAACATGAACCCCGAGTCTAAACACCCCTAACCTTACACTTATTAACCCCTAATCTTCCGCCCCCGCTATTGCTGACCCCTGCATTACACAATTAACACCTAATCTGCCGCTCCGGATACCGCCGCAACCTACATTATCCCTATGTACGCCTAATCTGCTGCCCCTAACATCGCTGACACCTATATTATATTTATTAACCCCTAATCTGCCCCCCCAAAGTCGCCGCTATCTACCTACACTTATTAACCCCTAATCTGCCGACCGGACCTCATCGCTACTCTAATAAAGTTATTAACCCCTAAACCGCCGCACTCCCGCCTCGCAAACCCGATAATAAATAGTATTAACCCCTAATCTGCCCTCCCTAACATCGCCGCCACCTAACTTCAAGTATTAACCCCTAATCTGCCGACCGGACCTCGCCGCTACTCTAATAAATGTAGTAACCCCTAAAGCTAAGTCTAACCCTAACCCCCCCCTAAATTAAATATAATTTTAATCTAACAAAATAAATCTTATTAACTAAAGTATTCCTATTTAAAGCTAAATACTTACCTGTAAAATAAACCCTAATATAGCTACAATATAACAAATAATTATATTGTAGCTATTTTAGGGTTTATTTTTATTTTACAGGCAACTTTGTATTTATTTTAATTAGGTACAATAGCTATTAAATAGTTATTAACTATTTAATAGCTACCTAGTTAAAATAATTACCAAATCACCTGTAAAATAAATCATAACCTAAGTTACAATTAAACCTAACACTACACTATCAATAAATAAGTTAAAAAAATTAACTACAAGTACCTACAATTAAATAAACTAAACTAAATTACAAAAAAACAAACACTAAATTACAAAAAATAAAAACATTACAAGAATATTAGGCTAATTACACCTACTCTAAGCCCCCTAATAAAATAAAAAAGCCCCCCAAAATAATAAAGGTCCCTACCCTATTCTAAATTAAAAAGTAACCAGCTCTTTTACCAGCCCTTAAAAACAATTTATGCTTACCTGATAAATTTATTTCTCTTGTAGTGTAGTCAGTCCACGGGTCATCCATTACTTATGGAATATATCTCTTCCTAACAGGAAGCTGCAAGAGGATCACCCAAGCAGAGCTGCTATATAGCTCCTCCCCTCACATGTCATATTCAGTCATTCGACCAAAGCAGACGAGAAAGGAGAAACCATAGGGTGCAGTGGTGACTGGAGTTTAATTAAAATTTAGATCTGCCTTAAAGACAGGGCGGGCCGTGGACTGACTACACTACAAGAGAAATAAATTTATCAGGTAAGCATAAATTATGTTTTCTCTTGTTAAGTGTATTCAGTCCACGGATCATCCATTACTTATGGAATACCAATACCAAAGCTAAAGTACACGGATGAAGGGAGGGACAAGGCAGGAACATTAAACAGAAGGAACCACTGCCTGAAGTACCTTTCTCCCAAAAATAGCCTCCGAAGAAGCAAAAGTGTCAAATTTGTAAAATTTTGAAAAGGTGTTAAGCGAAGACCAAGTCGCAGCCTTGCAAATCTGTTCAACAGAGGCCTCATTTTTAAAGGCCCAGGTGGAAGCCACAGCTCTAGTAGAATGAGCTGTAATCCTTTCAGGAGGCTGCTGTCCAGCAGTCTCATAGGTTAAACGTATTATGCTACGAAGCCAAAAAGAGAGAGAGGTAGCCGAAGCCTTTTGACCTCTTCTCTGTCCAGAGTAAACGACAAACAGGGAAGAAGTTTGACGAAAATCTTTAGTTGCCTGCAAATAGAACTTCAGGGCACGGACTACGTCCAGATTATGCAAAAGTCGTTCCTTCTTTGAAGAAGGGTTAGGACACAGTGATGGAACAACAATCTCTTTATTGATATTCCTGTTAGTAACTACCTTAGGTAAGAACCCAGGTTTAGTACGCAGAACTACCTTGTCTGAATGAAAAATCAGATAAGGAGAATCACAATGTAAGGCAGATAACTCAGAGACTCTTCGAGCCGAGGAAATAGCCATCAAAAACAAAACCTTCCAGGATAACAGCTTGATATCAATGGAATGAAGGGGTTCAAATGGAACGCCTTGAAGAACGTTAAGAACTAAGTTTAAGCTCCACGGTGGAGCAACAGTCTTAAACACAGGCTTAATCCTAGTTAAAGCCTGACAAAAAGCCTGAACGTCTGGAACTTCAGCCAGACGTTTGTGTAGAAGAATAGACAGAGCAGAAATCTGTCCCTTTAACGAACTAGCAGATAAGCCCTTTTCTAAACCCTCTTGTAGAAAGGACAATATCCTAGGAATCCTAACCTTACTCCATGAGTAACTCTTGGATTCGCACCAATATAAATATTTACGCCATATCTTATGGTAAATTTTTCTGGTAACAGGCTTCCTAGCCTGTATTAAGGTATCAATAACCGACTCCGAGAAGCCACGCTTTGATAGAATCAAGCGTTCAATCTCCATGCAGTCACCCTCAGAGAAATTAGATTTGGATGGTTGAAAGGACCCTGAATCAGAAGGTCCTGTCTCAGAGGCAGAGACCACGGTGGACAGGACGACATGTCCACTAGGTCTGCATACCAGGTCCTGCGTGGCCACGCAGGCGCTATCAGAATCACCGAAGCTCTCTCCTGTTTGATCTTGGCAATCAAACAAGGAAGCATCGGGAATGGTGGAAACACATAAGCCATGTTGAAGACCCAAGGGGCTGTCAGAGCATCTATCAGCACCGCTCCCGGGTCCCTGGACCTGGATCCGTAACAAGGAAGCTTGGCATTCTGGTGAGACGCCATGAGATCCAGATCTGGTTTGCCCCAACGATGAATCAGTTGAGCAAAGACCTCCGGATGAAGTTCCCACTCCCCCGGATGAAAAGTCTGGCGACTTAGAAAATCCGCCTCCCAGTTCTCCACGCCTGGGATGTAAATCGCTGACAGGTGGCAAGAGTGAGACTCTGCCCAGCGAATTATCTTTGAGACTTCCAACATCGCTAGGGAACTTCTGGTTCCCCCTTGATGGTTGATGTAAGCCACAGTCGTGATGTTGTCCGACTGAAATCTGATGAACCTCAGAGTTGCTAACTGAGGCCAAGCTAGGAGAGAATTGAATATTGCTCTTAATTCCAGAATATTTATTGGGAGGAGTTTCTCCTCCTGAGTCCATAATCCCTGAGCTTTCAGGGAGTTCCAGACTGCGCCCCAGCCTAGAAGGCTGGCGTCTGTTGTTACAATCGTCCAATCTGGCCTGCGAAAGGTCATCCCCTTGGACAGATGTGGCCGAGAAAGCCACCATAGAAGAGAATCTCTGGTCTCTTGATCCAGATTTAGTAGGGGGGACAAATCTGAGTAATCCCCGTTCCACTGACTTAGCATGCACAATTGCAGCGGTCTGAGATGCAGGCGCGCAAATGGTACTATGTCCATTGCCGCTACCATTAAGCCGATTACTTCCATGCACTGAGCTACTGACGGGTGTGGAATGGAATGAAGGACACGGCAAGCATTTAGAAGTTTTGATAACCTGGCCTCTGTCAGGTAAATTTTCATCTCTACAGAATCTATAAGAGTCCCTAGAAAGGGAACTCTTGTAAGTGGTAATAGAGAACTCTTTTCCACGTTCACCTTCCACCCATGCGACCTCAGAAATGCCAGAACTATCTCTGTATGAGACTTGGCAGTTTGAAAACTTGACGCTTGTATCAGAATGTCGTCTAGGTACGGAGTCACCGCTATGCCTCGCGGTCTTAGTACCGCCAGAAGTGAGCCCAGTACTTTTGTAAAGATTCTTGGAGCCGTAGCTAATCCGAAGGGAAGAGCTACAAACTGGTAATGCCTGTCTAGGAAAGCAAATCTTAGGTACCGATAATGATCCTTGTGAATCGGTATGTGAAGGTAGGCATCCTTTAAGTCCACTGTGGTCATGTACTGACCCTCTTGGATCATGGGAAGGATGGTTCGAATAGTTTCCATTTTGAATGATGGAACTCTTAAAAATCCTAAACAAATTTCTAAGTCCAAGATTGGTCTGAAGGTTCCCTCTTTCTTGGGAACCACAAATAGATTTGAATAAAATCCCTGCCCGTGTTCCGTCCGCGGAACTGGGTGGATCACCCCCATTAGTAAGAGGTCTTGTACACAGCGTAGAAACGCCTCTTTCTTTATTTGGTTTGCTGATAACCTTGAAAGATGAAATCTCCCTCGTGGAGGAGAAGTTTTGAAGTCCAGGAGATATCCCTGAGATATGATCTCCAACGCCCAGGACATCTCTTGCCCAAGCCTGGGCGAAGAGAGAAAGTCTGCCCCCCACTAGATCCGTTTCCGGATAGGGGGCCCTCTCTTCATGCTGTCTTGGGGGCAGCAGCAGGTTTCTTGGCCTGCTTGCCCTTGTTCCAGGACTGGTTAACTTTCCAGCCCTGCCTGTAACGAGCAACAGCTCCTTCCTGTTTTGGAGCGGAGGAAGTTGATGCTGCTCCTGCCTTGAAGTTACGAAATGCACGAAAATTAGACTGTTTGGCCTTTGATTTGGCCCTGTCCTGAGGTAGAGCATGGCCCTTACCTCCCGTAATGTCAGCTATAATTTCTTTCAAGCCGGGCCCGAATAAGGTCTGCCCTTTGAAAGGAATATTAAGCAATTTAGATTTAGAAGTCACGTCAGCTGACCAGGATTTAAGCCATAGCGCTCTGCGCGCTTGGATGGCGAATCCGGAGTTCTTAGCCGTAAGTTTGGTTAAATGTACGACGGCATCAGAAACAAATGCGTTAGCTAGCTGAAGTGCTTTAAGCTTGTTCATAATTTCATCCAATGGAGCTGTGCGAATGGCCTCTTCCAGAGACTCAAACCAGAATGCCGCCGCAGCATTGACAGGCGCAATGCATGCAAGGGGCAGTAAGATAAAACCTTGTTGAACAAACATTTTCTTAAGGTAACCCTCTAATTTCTTATCCATTGGATCTGAAAAGGCACAGCTATCCTCCACCGGGATAGTGGTACGCTTAGCTAAAGTAGAAACTGCTCCCTCCACCTTAGGGACCGTTTGCCATAAGTCTCGTGTGGTGGCGTCTATAGGAAACATTTTCCTAAATATGGCAGGAGGGGAAAAGGGCACACCAGGTCTATCCCACTCCTTGCTAATAATCTCTGTAAGCCTTTTAGGTATAGGAAACACGTCAGTACACACCGGTACCGCATAGTATCTATCCAACCTACATAATTTTTCTGGAATTGCAACCGTGTTACAATCATTCAGAGCCGCTAATACCTCCCATAGCAATATGCGGAGGTTCTCAAGCTTAAATTTAAAATTAGAAATCTCTGAATCCAGTCTCCCTGGATCAGATCCGTCACCCACAGAATATAGCTCTCCGTCCTCACGTTCTGCAAACTGTGACGCAGTATCTGACATGGCTCTCACCTCATCCGCGCGCTCTGTCCTTAACCCAGAGCTATCGCGCTTGCCTCTTAATTCTGGCACTTTAGATAATACTTCTGTCATAACAGTAGCCATGTCTTGCAAAGTGATTTGTAAGGGCCTCCCTGATGTACTTGGCGCCACAAAATTACGCACCTCCTGAGCGGGAGGCGAAGGTACTGACACGTGAGGAGAGTTAGTCGGCATAACTTCCCCCTCGTTGTCTGGTGATAATTTCTTTACATGTAAAGATTGACTTTTATTTAAAGTAGCATCAATGCAATTAGTACACAAATTTCTATTGGGCTCCACATTGGCCTTCAAACATAGTGAACAAAGAGATTCATCTGTGTCAGACATGTTTAAACAGACTAGCAATGAGACTAGCAAGCTTGGAAATACTTTTCTAAATAAATTTACAAGCAATATAAAAAACGCTACTGTGCCTTTAAGAAGCACAAAAAGCTGTCACAGTTGAAATAACAATGAACCAAAATAGTTATAGCAACCAATTTTTCACAGTAAATGTATTAAGTTAGCAAAGGATTGCACCCACCAGCAAATGGATTATTAACCCCTTAATACCCAAAAACGGATAACAATTTAATAATTAACGTTTTTCTCACAATCAAAACACACTGTCACAGGTCTGCTGTGACTGATTACCTCCCTCAAAATGAATTTTGAAGACCCCTGAGCTCTCTAGAGACAATCTGGATCATGGAGGATGAAGTAGACAGATTGTGACTGAATTTTTACTGCGCAAAAAAGCGCTAAAATAGGCCCCTCCCACTCATATTACAACAGTGGGGAAGCTCAGAAAACTTTCTATGCAGAAAACAAAGATGGCCATGTGGTAAAAATCATGCCCCAATAAGTTTTATCACCAAGTACCTCACAAAAAACGATTAACATGCCAGTAAACGTTTTAAACATACATTTGAAAAGTTATGAATTGTTATTAATAAGCCTGCTACCAGTCGCTTTTACTGCAGTTAAGGCTCATACATTATGTCAGTATTAACAGTATTTTCAGAGTCAATTCCATTCTTTAGAAAAATACATTCAGTGTACACACACTCATCAGCCTAATACCAGTCGCTATCACTGCATTTAAGGCTGAACTTACTTTACATTGGTATCAGCAGTATTTTCTCAGTCAATTCCATTCCTCAGAAAAATAATTTACTGCACATGCCTCATTTGCAGGGGGGCCCTGCATGCTATTCCCCTTCTCTGAAGTTACCTCACTCCTCAGATGAGAACAGCCAATGGATCTTAGTTACGTCTGCTAAGATCATAGAAAACGCAGGCAGATTCTTCTTCTAATGCTGCCTGAGAACAAACAGCACACTCCGGTGCCATTTAAAATAAACTTTTGATTGAAGAAATAAACTAAATTAAAAAACACCACAGACCTCTCACAGCGACCCATCTTTAGTTAGGCTGCAAGAGAATTACTGAATATGACATGTGAGGAGAGGAGCTATATAGCAGCTCTGCTTGGGTGATCCTCTTGCAGCTTCCTGTTAGGAAGAGATATATTCCATAAGTAATGGATGACCCGTGGACTGACTACACTTAACAAGAGAAAGGGCTTTTTGCGGGGCATGCCCCAATGTATTCAGCTCTTTTGCCTGTAAAAAAAAAAACAATACCACCCCCCAACATTACAACCCACCACCCACATACCCCTACTCTAACCCAAACCCCCCTTAAATAAACCTAACACTACCCCCCTGAAGACCTCCCTACCTTGAGTCGTGTTCACCCAGCCGGTCACTGATGAACCAAAAGAGGACATCCGGAGCAGAAGAGGACATCCGGACCAGCAGACATCTTCATCCAAGCGGCATCTTCTATCTTCATCCATCCGGAGCGGAGCCATCTTCTTCCAGCTGTCGCGGATCCATCCTTCTTCACCGACGCCTACTCGCCGAATGAAGGTTCCTTTAAATGAAGTCATCCAAGATGGCGTCCCTCGAATTCCGATTGGCTGATAGGATTCTATCAGCCAATGGGAATTAAGGTAGGAAAAAATCTGATTGGCTGATTGAACTTGAATATGATTGGCTGATACAATCAGATTGATCTCGCATTCTATTGGCTGATCGGAACAGCCATTAGAATGCAAGCTCAATCTGATTGGATCAGCCAATCCGATTGAACTTGAATCTGATTGGCTGATGGGGTATTAAATTTTAAATAACAATAAAGAAGATGCTGGAGGTTTCATGGGAGAGAGATTTTAAGGTGTCACAATGTGCCCAATCAATTAGAAGAGATCTGAAACCTATGACATTTAATATTATTATTAGCCTTAGTTTAACTAAAATTGGCATTTACAGTATGCATTTACAATTTGTAATAGACAATACTAGTAATGTTGAGCACTATGTAGGTATCCATTGCAAACAACCTTCAACTGCAGCCGCTTAGCATGCTGGCTTGAGCCCTCAAAAACATAAATTATGCTTACCTGATAATTCTCATTTCTTCCGTGGGAAAGAGTCCACAGCCGCATTCATTACTTATGGGAAATAAGAACCTGGCCACCAGGAGGAGGCAAAGACCCACTAGCCAAAGGCATAAATACTCCTCCCACTTCCCATATCCCCCAGTCATTCTTTGCCTTTCATCCCAAAAACGGGTGGGGGGGCTGTGGACTCTTTTCCATGGAAGAAAAGAAAATGATCAGGTAAGCATAATTTATGTTTTTCTTCCTAATGGTTAAGAGTCCACAGCCGCATTAATTACTTATGGGAAATTTATACCCAAGCCAAAGAGGACACAGAATGCCAAAACGGGGGGTAAGAGGCGGACTACATGAAGGCACCACCCAAAAAACACATTCCCAAAAAAAAAAAAACCCCTGATTCCTCCAAAAACCGCGAAAAAGAACCCTTGGAAAAAAACAAAAAGGTGGCGCATCACCACATAAGAACCACATAACCCGATACTTCCTGAAGGGGAGCTAATAGATTAAGGTAGGATCTATAGGGTGAATGAGATATACAGTTATTCGTTATATAATTTTAATGAGTAAAACTAGACTTCTCTGCCCTATTATAACAAAAAATGTATATACAAGAAACAAAAAACATAAGAAATAAAAAATTAGTAAGTTATATAAATATATAAAAATATAAATACAGAGTTAATAGGACCTAAGGAGTATCTATACTATGTATATGTTCCATAAACGTATACAATGACACCAATCCGAAGAGTCTCCTCTAAGGAAAGAAAGATAGAGCTCCTATTTGAAGCTCCTTATGAAAAAGTTTTAAAACGTGTTACAAACGTCTCAGACAAAGTGCAAAGTGATGTCTATTGTTATCCAGAATTGAAAATTATAATTTGTGAAAATTGTGTTCTTGTGATGGAAAAAATAAAATAATAAAAAAAAATTGAATAAACTGTAACAAAATATGGGAAAAACATCAAAATCTCAAAAAAAGTTTACACCTTAAAGAAGAAAAAAATGGTGATGTGCAAAACCAATAAAAATAAATATAGTTCCAAAATGTATATATATCAGCGATAAGTCCTTAGTTTAAATTACTGAAAGAATATCCTTCTATTTCCTTAGGTTATGTTGATCCTCAATTGCATAGTGGTTATCTTCTAGACATAAAAGTCAATCTCCTATAATAAAATAAAGGTAAAGAGGCCGAATTATCAAATGTCTGTTGATCCGACAGACATCGCTGAATGCGGAGAGCAATACGCTCTCCGTATTCAGCATTGCACCAGCAGCTCACAAGAGCTGATGGTGCAACGCCTCCCTCTGCAGACTCGCAGCCAATGGGCCGCCAGCAGGGAGGTGTCAATCAATCGGGTTGAATTGTAGAGATTCCTGTCCGCCTGCTCAGAGCAGGCGGACAGGGTTATGGAGCAGCGGTTTTTAAACTGCTGCTTCATAACTGCTGTTTCTGGCGAGTCTGAAGACTCGCCAGAAACACAGGGCGTCAAGCTCCATACGGAGCTTGATAGATAGGCCCCATATAGTGCAATAACGCTATTGACAATCTTGGCAATAGGTATTAGACTTACCAGTAATAATATGAACCTGAGCCGTATCAGTTATCTATGTGTTTCGGTCCTGAACAGGACCTTTCTCAAGACCGATAACGGCTTGTGTGAATGTTTCCTTTAAAAGGTGTCTTTGGCCAATAGTAAGACTGTAAACTGGCGCCAAAAATCTTTCACAGAACCGTCCGGAAGTGATCTAACGTCTTGTCACTTCCGGTTCCTCCATAGTGACCCATACCGGAAGCCGCCAGTGTGACGTAATATCCGGTTTGCGTTACTTCCGGTGGAAAACGTTCTTGTGTTTCCGGAAATACGTTTGTTTTCAATATTGTAAAGGGGGCGACTTTTGTCTCAAATATGTATTTCTTTATTGGTGAGTGATGTTCAAAGGTAATTCCCGGACTCAGGTTCACATTATATGGTGCCTATATTTATTTGATTGTCTTTGATTGCTGAAATACATTACATAACAGTTGTAATAATGGTAAATAAAAAATTTAATAATAATGACTTGGAGTATAGAAACCAACTTCCTTAAAGCATAATATTTTCTGAAAAAGGCATATTCTAAAAACGTCATATTTTAAAAAAACGTCTTATTTTAAAAAAATGTCATATTTAAAAAAATTAAGTTTTAAAACCATCAAATTTTGAACATTATGTTAAAAACAATATTATTAACACTTAATAATTGCATTGAATAGAAAACACAGACTTTCCAATCATGGATAACTAAAGAACTCTTTCATATGAAAGAAGTTATAAGATGTCAAGACATGGGAGTAATTTATTTGATTGAATGTGGATGTGGGCTCCAATATATAGGACAAACATCAAGGAAACATAAAGATAGAATACGTGAACATCTACTCCAAATCAAGTGGAAGAAAGATGATTTCCCCCTATATAGACATTTTAACGAAGTCCACAATAGTAACAGCCAAAGTCTCAAATATATGGGTATTTTGAAAAGCAGCTCTTAAGAGTAGAATCCAAATAGATTTTCAACATGGACTGCATATTCCCAAAGGGTCTCAATAGCAATACAGAGATATTCCATCTGTTATAACACCAAGATCCCACCATCTCTGAAACAATCCCCTCTTGAACTAACCTATGGTCCTATTCTTCCCTCTCTGTTTCCTCTATGGACTATTCTAAGACACACAGTGGAACTAATTAATTTAATTAAACTAACTAAATTTTTTTAGAATTATGGAATTTCCATCCAATTCTTTCTGGTCTGATTATCATATTTTTAAACTTTAATATGCATTTTTTATATATATTTTTTACTCTACCATATTGATTAACAATTTCAATACCTCATCCTCACTGCTCACGGTAGATATAGATCTACACAAAGATCCTTATATATATATGTCCTATTATATCAGAGTGTGAGTTGCACTGATAACATAATGCAATGTGAAATGCAGATATCATATTGCAAAAATAATGTCCATTTACACTTATTTTGCACGTTCTATTCAATGCAATTATTAATTGCTAATAACATTGTTTTTAACATAATGTTCAAAATTTGATGGTTTTAAAACTTAATTTTTTTTAAATATGATGTTTTTTAAAATAAGACATTTTTTTTTAAAATGACGTTTTTAGAATATGCCTTTTCAGAAAAAAATATGTTTTAAGGAAGTTGGTTTCTATACTCCAAGTCATTATTATTACATTTTTTATTTACCATTATTACAATTGTTATGTAATGTATTTCAGCAATAAAAAGACAATCGAATAGATATAGGCACCATATAATGTGAACCTGAGTCCGGGAATTATCTTTGAACATCACTCACCAATAAAGAGATATAAAGAAATACATATTTGAGACAAAAGTCGCCCCCTTTACAATATCGAAAACAAACGTATTTCCGGAAACACAAGGACGTTTTCCACCGGAAGTAATGCAAACCGGATATTACATCACACTATGACTACTTCCGGTATGGGTCACTAGGGAGGAACCGGAAGTGACAAGACGTTAGATCACTTCCGGTTCCGTGAAAGTTTTCTTGGCGCCAGTTTACAGTCCTACTATTGGCCAAAGACACCTTTAAAGGAAACATTCACACAAATGTCCTGTTCAGGACCGAAACACGTAGATAACTGATACGGCTCAGGTTCATATTCTTACTGGTAAGTCTAATACCTATTGCCAAGATTGTCAATAGCGTTATTGCACTATATACCTTTATTTTATTATAGGAGATCATCTTTTATGTCTAGAAGATAACCACTATGCAATTGAGGATCAACATAACCTAAGGAAATAGGATATTCTTTAAAAGGACTTTTCGCTTATATATATATTTTTATTGGTTTTGCACATCACCATTTTTTCTTCTTTTTAAGGTGTAGACCTTTGAGATTTTGATGTTTTTCCCATAGTTTGTTACAGTTTATTCACTCTATTTTTTATTATAATTTTTTATTTTTTCCATCACAAGAACACAATTTTCACATTTGTTTTTTCATGAAACAATTCTATTGAATTAACTTTATTCTGGGATACTACATGGGACTATTGTTTTTTACACACGGATTATAATTTTCAATTGTAACACGTTTTAAAACTTTTCCATAATGAGCTTCAAATAGGAGCTCTATCTTTCTTTCCTTAGAGGAGACTCTTCGGATTAGTGTCATTGTATACATTTATGGAACATATACATAGTATAGATACTCCTTAGGTTCTATTAACTCTGTATTTATATTTTTATATATCTTACTCATTTTTTGTTTCTTATGTTTTTTGTTTCTTGTATATAAATTTTTTGTTATATTAGGGCAGAGGAGTCTAGTTTTACTCATTAAAATTATATAACGAATAACTATATCTCATTCACCCTATAGATCCTACCTTAATCTATTAGCTCTCCTTCAGGAAGTATATAGCGCTCCTCTTATAGCATTATTCTTAGTTCTCTCATGAGATCTGGTTGAGAGATCTCGCATTTGGGAGGAGCTTGTGTGGTTGCTTTCTGGCGATGCGGATGTATATTTGGTTTACACCTCTGAAGGGCCCCTTGAGAAACGACTACCGCCGTAGAGGAATAGCGGACACCAGGATACTTCAGATCAGAAGACAGATGCTTTACGCCTGAGATCAATCCCACAACCTTCTACTGCAGGAACGACGGAGCGAAACACTACGCCACATATCCTTCAAGCTTGTGCCAGACCCCTAAAGAGTCCAAGTATCGAACAAACTAGACCATGACCACGAGTCAAAAAGCATCTTTAATGTCAGAACCGCTACAAAGTAGCAAGCACCACAGCTCTCCACCGGGTCTGCAAAGGAACACAATGATACACCACCGGCTCTATGTCTGAAGTAGAACTGCCACGAACTAGCTCAACGCTTCCGACATCCAGAACAGACCCTCATGTCTAAATTAAGTATTAGTATAGTTTTTTTTTTTCTTAAAAAAAAAAAACAAAAAAACTGAACAAGTGAACCGGCAAGTCCCGCCGGACCAGCCAGGCAAAACGTGCGTCACTAACAAGCACACAAGTAACTGGACAAAATCCGGGAACAATTTCTATAAAAGAAAGTCAAGCAATCCCAGAATTCCCATAGGGAAGAAAAAAACAGAAGTAAATAATCCAGACCGGATAAAAAAATAAACAAGGGCAGGAACCATGTCTCTGTAGTACCTGGCAGACAGAGACCTTAACCTTCAGAAAAAAACGACTGGGAAAGCTCAAATTAAACTGAGCCCGAGGGACCCAGCACACCATGCAGGCACGAGAGACAAGATTGGCAGACTTGCGATAACAGGACCAAATTACGGTCCTCATCCGAGGATGAATCTGAATCAGATATGAAAATAGTCTCTGCATTAGAATCCTCCATGGCTAAGACTTTAAATATAACAACGCAATTTCGAAAAGAAACTTGCACCTGACACCTACGATGGCTGGGGCACTCACCACCTCCTATGACCAGGCCTTAGGGAGCAGACTCTTTCCTCCGTCGCCACTCGGTCAGGAATGCGGAAGGGAGAGAAGACCCACCCAAGCGTAAACATGCACAGTTACCAGATGCCCCGCAAAATCCAAAAAGCATGCCACTAATAATGCGGCAAAACTAGGCCCCAGAACAAACTAGCAAGTCTGAGAAAAAGGAAAAATCGTAGCTCAGGGTCAAGCCTAGCAAAACGATACATGTCTCAGCCTCAGAGTTCAAATTCCTGCACACAAGCAGGACGACCACATAAGAAATATGATTAACAACCCCATCTCGTTCACTAATTCCCTTAATAAGGAAGATAATCCCTTGATTCCCAGATTGAATCAGAAGGTGCCTCAAAGAGGCCCATACTGAACTGTCATAATAAATTACATTACAGCAACGTAATAAAATGAAACGATCTTACCGGAATCCACACTGTGGAACAGGAACACGGCCCTTCAAGTGTGACGAATTAGTAGCAGCGCCTCCACAATGGACTTGAGAGAGTACAGCAGGTAGCAAAGCGAAGTTCGGCGATGCCAAGTGCTGAAAGGAGCTGTGAATACGAGTCAGGATGGTGTCGCAGGCGAAGCTCCCACTGTATCTCCGGACTCTCACTTTCGCCCAGGCCCTCACACGAGAGACCGACCGGACAACTTAAAACTCCTGTCCCGTGTCGAAGGGTAGCACCCTCTATAACAGACAAAATATAAAAATAAATCAAATAAATTGAATTAAAGTATAATAAAAAAAACTTCTGACACTTCTCTGCCAATCTCCTGGGACAAAAGGCAAAAAAATGACAGGGGGATAGGGGAGATGGGAGGAGTATTTAAGCCTTTGGCTGGTGGGTCTTTGCTTCCTCCTGGTGGCCAGGTTCTTATTTCCCAGAAGTAATGAATGCGGCTGTGGACTCTTTCCCATTAGGAAGAAAAGTTTATTTGCGGATCACAATGGTTGCAGCAAGACCTGTTTACATGAGATCGCCTGCTACAGGAAACATGTCTTTTGGTGAGCACTGAGCTGAAATGTAAAGGATCCACAATATACTTACTTTGTAAAAGGGGATAATAAAACCCTTCATTTTATTTTGAATCAGAAAGGACACATGCAATAAACACTTGCACCATAAAGTTCCCTTTTGTGGGAGAATGGCAATCGAGGAGCTCCATTTCATATCAATGTTGCTGAGAATAATTCTTATAAACAAAAGTAACATGCTCTCTAATTTTATTTTAATATAGATTTTTATTGAAAATATTTTTCTTATTGTTTTTTTATAGCAACACAAACCATACAACAGAAGTCTGAAAATGATATACGTTGTAACAGTGACATTAACAGCTTAAAACTCATCCAAAAAAGAGAATGGAAAAATAGTCTTGTCACAATTAAACATCTGGCGATATTTACAGAGTTCTGCTAGAAACCTAAGCTCATTGATAAACTAAAACAATTGAAAGTAATATATATTAGGTTGTTCTACTTTTTACTATAAAAGTTGAAATTATAGCTGTTTTTTACTATGAACAAAGTTCAAGATAAAGGGAAAGGAAGAGAATAGTTAGAAATGGAGAAAGAGAGGGGAGGAAAGGGGAACGGGAAAGGACCGATATGGAACCTCATCCTTTACTCTATGCGGTATAGCTCAGTATCTGAACGACCCCACACAGACTTACAGTTCGAGAATAGATGGACCCATGTGTAGAAGACCCCTCACATATCCTCCACTCTAGTTTTGGGTGTATCATGCATAATCCAGTAATACCAGACTTTCTGGAACGTTTCCTGCGTACCTTGTAGAGTGGCTGCCTGTGCTGACATATCATAATAGTGTCTGATCTTAAGTATAATTTCCCCCCAGTTTGGAGCTCTCTCCTTCCAGCGACGTGCAATACACACCCTAGTAGCTGTGCAAGTAATCTTAATGAATTGATTTATATGTTTGTTAAACTCTTTAAGTCTGGTATGTAGTAATGCTTGTTCCATAGAGAGTTTAATGGGACTTTCCAGGATGGAACTTAGGAAATGTGACAATTTATTCCATATATTATGAGAGTGAGGGCAGTCCCACCACATGTGCTTGTATGAACCCTCTTCTTCGCAACCTCTATAGCAGAGTTTGGAACCATGTCTTATTGTGTGTGAGGTTATTATCGGGGTAAGGTACCAGCAAAAGTCAGTCTTAATACAGTTCTCTAGCATGTCTGCACTAAGCAACCCTCTTCCTGCATTATATAAGATGTCCTGCCATGTGTGAACCTCAAATACCTTATCAAGATCTGTCTCCCATTTAGTTTGTAGAGGGGTTTTAGTGTTCCCTGCGACACGTTGCACTGCTTGGTATAGTCGAGTTATAGAGTTCTTGGGTCTTGTTGGCGAGCTACAAATGATTTCTAAGGTGGTGAGAGGACCACTTGAGCCCCCTGGTGTAAGGTGTTGTATGGTGGACGAAATTTGTAGGTATAAGAACCATTGAAGCTTGATTGGGTTAAGTTTATCTTGTAATTGTGTGTAAGTAATCATTTTACCCCTATCCAATAGATCTGCTATTCTATATAGTCCTCTGTTTTCCCACTTTTTGATAATTGGAGTACATTCCGCTTTAGTTACACATCTTAGTGGTGTTTTAATAGAATTATGTGGTAGTAGTTGAAAAGTTGAGGTGAGTTTGGACCACTGCTTAATGATGAAGTCTGAGATTGAGAAGGCAACATGATTTTTACCTGATCAGTGTTTTTGGTCCCATAGTATTAATGATCGTGGTTCTATTTCTGTAATGTCTGCCTCTATTTTTGTCCATATAATATCCTCCTCTAATTCATTAAGGAGAGCTGTTTGTGCTAGCCTAGCCGCCTGGTAGTATTGTTTAAAATTTGGTGCCCCAATTACAAAAATCTGTAATTATGACAATACAATTTATCTTTACCTGGTTTGGGGATTACTATGATCTTGGCATCCAAAAGTTCAGTGGGGATGGGGTGACCCTGCATAATATGATTACAGAATTTGACTAAGTGAGGTGTAAGAGATGGTTTGAATAATTTATAATCGCCCGGGAAGCCGTCTGGACCAGCCGCCTTCCCGAGTTTTAACTTATGTAGAACTGCAAGCACCTCTTGGCTTGTGATGTCTGCACTTAGGGTGTCAAACTCTTGTTGATTAATTGAAGGTAAGTTAGCCTCGTCTAAGAATTTTACGAGTAAATTTTGGGTTTGTGATGTTTTGTTAACTTTGTGTCCATCATATAGAGCCCCGTAATATGCAGCAAAGGTGTTAACTATATCTATTGGGTTGGAGGTCGTTTCCCCTCCTGGCTTGCGAAGTGTGGGAATTGTAATATCTCTAGTTTTGTTTCTAATTTTGTTGGCTAGGTATCTGTCCGGCTTATTCGCGTAGATAAAGTATTTAGATTGCAATCTTAGTCCTGCTCTAACCGATTGATCGTTTAGTATTTTATCTAAGGCCTGTCTCTTTTCTTGTAGGATTTTATAAGTGTTATGGGATCCGGTCAGTTTATGCCGCCTTTCCAAAACAGCTATTTACGACTGATAAGTGGCTATTAGTGCTTTTGCTTTGCGTTTGTATTGTGATTTAATCTGGATTAACAATCCCCTCAATACCGCTTTGTGAGCTGCCCACACCTGAATGGGGTTATCTATCGTATCAGTATTGAGATTCCAATATTCCACCATGTGTGTAAGTACTACCTCTTTCTGTGTGGGGTCCTTTAGAATTATAGGATCGTATGTCCAACTCTTCATAGAATTGGGTGGGAGAAGCCCCTCCATCTTTATTAGTATCACCGTGTGGTCTGAAAACACACACGGAGTAATAGAGGAGGAGACAAGATTTGTTAGTAATATTTGGCTCAGGAAAATATAATCAAGTCTAAAGTATTTGTGATGGGCCGCGGAGAAGAAAGTGTGGTCTGAAGTCTCGCCATACAGTGCCTTCCAGGAATCTAATAAGTTATGTCCCTCTAAAATATTTAAGATAGATTTAGCTTTACTTATATGTCTGCTGTGTCTAGGAGGCTGTTGTATGTTTGGGCAATAATCTTGCTTATAAAGAGATACATTAAAATCCTCGGCCAGAAATATTCTAGTTGTGTTCCAGCTGGAAAGGAGGAACGACAACCTAGTAAAAAATTGTTCCTGTTGCTCATTTGGAGCATAAACGTTACAAAAAACGGTGTCCACCTCGTTCAACCTGCCTCTGATGATAATGTATCTGCCATCTTTATCTATTATGGTGTTTGTGAGGTTAAAGTTTAGAGAGTAATGCAACAAGATAGACACTCCTCTTTTTTTCTTGTCAGTAGTAGAATGGACATGTAGGGGGAATTGTCTCTCTCAATATTTTGGGACTTGACCGGACGTAAAATGGGTCTCCTGTAAGAATATTACATTAGCACCCATATGTCTATATTGGGCCAATGCTTTCCGTCTCTTGACTACTGAGTTAAGGCCCCTCACGTTATGGGAGACTAGGGTAATGTTAGAAGCGGCCATGTATGTGTTTGGTATTCCCCATGTATCCCTCTATAACCTGTAAACCTTCAAGTCCCAAGTGTAGGAGATAAATCTTACCCCGCTCTTTGATTTTAAAGATCCAGGTAGTGGAATCTAGCTTTCGTCGTTGAAATAAGGGTATCCATGGTCCTTGCAGGGAAGGGAAGGGCGGAAAAGAAAAAGAGGTAAGATAAGAAAAAGTCTGAAAAAGAGAAAAAAAAACAGGTGAATAATAATGAAAACAGTGCGGATAATCCATCTAATTAAACCTGATATAAAAAACAAAACTTTTGAATTAACTTCTTGGTATAACATGTTAAGTTATAGGGGAAATCAGGAACCAGGAGTGGGCCGACTGCCCCTCTTTGTAACAGATATTAGGGAGGATTGTATAATATTTTATAACTTTAGTGCGTTAAAATAAATCCGTAACTTTTCTAACATCTCTCATGGGTATATAATCACGTTTAAGATGCTCTCTAATTTTAGAGTGATTTTTTTTGCAGAGCACCTACCTCAACTGTAAATCATTATCACTCAAAACGTAAGCAGTCATTTTTGTTATCTTTACATTGGGGCTTTCATTTTTAGATGGAAGCCTAAGCCAATGAACCTTTATAACCGAGGAAATGTATTATATATGTTTGTGTATGTCCTTGGCAACATGACGTATGGAATGTACATATTGGTGTCTACAAGAATCACATTTTAAAATGTTTTTGAAGTTATTTTGCCTGAAACAAAAATGGCAGCAGCAGAGCATCACGTGAGGCTCTGTTTTCACTGGGCTACAGCGGCCTCACTTTTCCTTTTCCCTGTCGTGTCATAAAAGTGTTGCGAGAGAGGTGTAGTTATTCTGACCGCGGAGGATCCGTATCTCTTCTGTACTGGTAATTGGAATAAGTGGGTTTTATAGTATTTTCTTGAACACCTCCATTTTTTCTTTTAGAACCCGAGGTACGTCAAGGATCAGCAGCTTCTGTTTTATGTTTATTAAGAGTGTGAAGAGGCCACCGATACCCCCATCCCCCA